>NC_084616.1:18842168-18922168 GCF_033978795.1 Nerophis ophidion | reverse complement strand
AATATAAATATATATATATATATATGTATATATATATATATATATATATATATATATATATATGTATATATATATATATATATATATATATATATATATATATATATATATATATATATATATATATATATATATATATATATATATATATATATATATATATATATATATATATATATATAAGGCTTCATGGTGGCAGAGGGGTTAGTGCGTCTGCCTCACAATACGAAGGCCCTGCAGTCCTGGGTTCAATCCCAGGCTCGGGATCTTTCTGTGTGGAGTTTGCATGTTCTCCCCGTGAATGCGTGGGTTCCCTCCGGGTACTCCGGCTTCCTCCCACTTCCAAAGACATGCACCTGGGGATAGGTTGATTGGCAACACTAAAATTGGCCCTAGTGTGTGAATGTGAGTGTGAATGTTGTCTGTCTATCTGTGTTGGCCCTGCGATGAGGTGGCGACTTGTCCAGGGTGTACACTGCCTTCCGCCCGATTGTAGCTGAGGTATAGCGTCCTCTACAACTTGCCGTCACGTCCGCTTTTGCTCCATACAAACACACACATAATATATGCAGCTTTTACACACACATAAGTGAATGCAATGCATACTTCATCAACAGCCATACAGGTCACACTGAGAGTGGCCGTATAATCTACTTGAACACTTTTACAAATATGCGCCACACTGTGAACTCAAACCAAACAAGAATGACAAACACATTTCGGGAGAAAATCTGCACTGTAACACAACATGAATAGAACAGAACAAAAACAACAAAAAATGATAAAATAAAATCTCCTGATGATTGAGGGAACCCCTCATGAAACAGTTCTGTAGAGATGAAGTAGTCTTGTGATTTTCCCCACACATACATATTGCGCTCTACCACGGTATCGAGCACTATTCTTTGGATAATCCAATCAAGATATATATATATATATATATATAAGGCTTCATGGTGGCAGAGGGGTGCGTCTGCCTCACAATACGAAGGTCCTGCAGTCCTGGGTTCAAATCCAGGCTCGGGATCTTTCTGTGTGGAGTTTGCATGTTCTCCCCGTGAATGCGTGGGTTCCCTCCGGGTACTCCGGCTTCCCTCCGGGTACTCCGGCTTCCTCCCACTTCCAAAGACACGCACCTGGGAATAGGTTGCTTGGCAACACTAAAATTGGCCCTAGTGTGTGAATGTGAGTGTGAATGTTGTCTGTCTATCTGTGTTGGCCCTGCGATGAGGTGGCGACTTGTCCTGGGTGTACCCTGCCTTCCGCCTGATTGTAGCTGAGATATAGCGTCCTCTACAACCTGCCGTCACGTCCGCTTTTGCTCCATACAAACACACACATAATATATGCAGCTTTTACACACACATAAGTGAATGCAATGCATACTTGATCAACAGCCATACAGGTCACACTGAGGGTGGCCGTATAAACAACTTGAACACTTTTACAAATATGCGCCACACTGTGAACTCAAACCAAACAAGAATGACAAACACATTTCGGGAGAAAATCTGCACTGTAACACAACATGAATAGAACAGAACAACAACAACAAAAAATGATCAAATAAAATCTCCTGATGATTGAGGGAACCCCTCATGAAACAGTTCTGTAGAGATGAAGTAGTCTTGTGATTTTTCCCACACCTACATATTGCGCTCTACCACGGTATCGAGCACTATTCTGTGGATAATCCAATCAAGATATATATATATATATATATATACATACATACATACATACAGGTGCTGTCCATATTATTAGAATATCATGAAAAAGTTTATTTATTTCAGTCATTATATTCACAACGTGAAACTTACATATTTTATCAATTCATTACACACATAGTGATATATTTGAAATGTTTAATTCTTTAAATTTTGATGACTAGTACTGACAATTACTGAAAATCTCGAATTCAGTATCTCAGAAAATTAGAATATTAGTTACAACTAGTACCAAAAAATATTTTTGGGGAAATGTGGGCCAACTGAAAAGTATGAACATGGAAAGTTTCAGCATGTACGGCAATCAATACTTAGTTGCAGCTCCTTTTGCCTGAATTGCTGCAGCGATACGGCGTGGCATGGAGTCCACCAGTCTGTTGCACTCCTCAGGTGTTATGAGAGCCCAGGTTGCTTAAATAGTGGCCTTCAGCTCTTCAGCATTGTTGGGTCTGGCATCTGGCATCTTCCGCTTCACAATACCCCATAGGTTTTCTATGGGGTTAAGGTCAGGTGAGTTTGCAGGCCAATCAAGAACAGGGATACCATGGTCCTTAAACCAGGTACTGGTAGATTTGGCACTGTGTGCAGGTGCCAAGTCATGTTGGAAAATGAAATCTTCACCTCCATAAAATTGGTCGGCGGCAGGCAGCATAAAGGGTTGTAAAACTTCCTGGTAGACTGCTGCATTGACCCTAGACCTCAGGTAACACAGTGGACCAACACCAGCAGATGACATGGCACCCCAGACCGTTACCGATTGTGGAAATTTGACACTGGACTTCAGGCAACGTGGATTCTGTGCCTCTCCTGTCTTCCTCCAGACTCTGGGACCTTGATTTCCAAAGGTGATACAAAATTTACTTTCATCTGAAAACATAACTTTGGACCACTCAGCAGCAGTCCAGTCCTTTTTGTCTTGAGCCCAGGCGAGACGCTTTTGACGTTGTCTCTTATTCAAGAGTGGCTTTACACAAGGAATGCGACAGCTGAAGCCCATATCTTGCATACGTCGGTGCGTGGTGGTTCTTGAAGCACTGACTCCAGCTGCAGTCCACTCTTTGTGGATCCCCCCACATTTTTGAATCTTTTTTTTTTGACAATGCTCTCCAGAGCGCGGTTATCCCTCTTGCTTGTACACTTTTTTCTACCACATCTTTGTCTTCCCTTTGCCTCTCTATTAATGTGCTTGGACACAGAGCTCTGGGAACATCCAACCTCTTTGGCAATGACCTTTTGTGTCTTGCCCTCCTTCTTTAAAGTATCAATGGTCACCTTTTTGACAGTTGTCAAGACAGCAGTCTTCCCCATGATTGTGTGCCATACAGAATCAAACGAGAGACCATTTAAAGGCTTTTCCAGGTGTTTTGAGTTAGTTAGCTAATTAGAGTGTGGCACCAGGTGTCTTCAATATCTGACCTTTTCACCACATGCTAATTTTCTGAAATGTTGAATTTAGGGTTTTCATTAGTTGTCAGCTATAATCATCTCCTTTTTGGCAAAAAAACACTTGAAATGTATCAGTCTGTTTGGAATGAATGTATACATTCTACAAGTTTGACTTTGTAAATGGAATTAATGAAATAAATCAACTTTTTCATGATTTTCTAATAATATGACCAGCATATATATATATATATATATATATATATATATATATATATATATATATATATATATATATATATATATGTATATATATATATATATATATATATATATATATAAAGATATAACTTTGTATTATAGGTTACATAATTATTTATATATCCTACCGATATTGGAGCCCTGAGTACTGTTCGATATAATACATGCACAAGTGCTAATTATTTTTTTGGCAACACTTAGCGGTTACAATAATTTATTAAGCTAATGACGTCATAAGTGGAGTGATCCAGACACGTTTGTTATTGGATACAATTATAAAACGCTTCTTTCTGCCTTGGGGACTTCGAATCTGTATTTAATATTTGTTTATATTGACAAGTGTCCTGTTTTAACGGCATTATTGTTCAATGAAGGACACTACAGCTTGTGCTAATCCGATACTTGCTATTTTGCTTGTATCAGATCGATAAGCAATATCAATATCATAATGAGACAGCCTTAGTTATAAGTATCACTACATGATGTCTTTTTGCTCTTTTTTCTGGAATTATTACTTGTTTTGTTTGATTTCACTTCAACAATATACTGCGGGACAACAAAACTGAAACAGTGGGGCCCGAAAGGCTCCAGGGCCACACTTTGGACACCTCTGATATGGCGCATTTTTTGACACTTAAAGCATATTCACAGTAAAAATACATAACAATAAGACACTTACTTTTCAGCAACGGCTTGCAAGATAGGATATGTAATTGTGTGATCTCCACCTACGGAAAACAAAAACTAAAATGTTGACACAATATTCGAAAAAGGAGTTTTTGAACATGTGGAATTAGTCTCACACAGAAAACATACAAACCCCAAACCCAGTGAAGTCGGCACGTTGTGTAAATTATAAATAAAAACAAATGTAGTCATTTGCAAATCCTTTTCAACCTATATTCAATTGAATGGACTGAAAAGATAATATATTTAATGTTCCAACTGGAAAACGTTGTTGTTTTTTGCAAATATTAGCTCATTTGGAATTTAATGCCTGCAATATGATTCAAAGAAGCTGGCACAAGTGGCAAAAAAGACTGAGAAAGGTGAGGAATGATCACCAAACACTTATTTGAAACATCCCACAGGTGAACAGGCTAAATGGGAACAGGTGGGTGCCAAGATTGGGAAAAAAAAGCAGCTTCCATGAAATGTTCAGTCATTCACAAACAAGGATGGAGCGAGGGTCACCACTTTGTGAACAAATGCCTGAGCAAATTGTTTCAGAACAACTTTTTTCAACAAGCTATTGCAAGGAATTTAGGGATTTCACCATCTGCGGTCCGTAATATCATCAAAAGGTTCAGAGAATCTGGAGAAATCACTCCACGCAAGCGATGATATTACGGACCTTTGATCCCTCAGGCGGTGCTGTGTAAAGGATATCACCACATGAGCTCAGGAACACTTCAGAAAAACCACAGTCAGTAACTACAGTTGGTCGCTACATCTGTAACTGCTACTTAAAACTCTACAATGCAAAGTGAAAGCCATTTATCAACAACACCCAGAAACGCTGCCGACTTCCCTGGGCCCGAGCTCATCTTAGATGGACAAAGTGGAAGTTCTGTGGCCTGAAGAGTCCACATTTTAAATTGTTTTAGGAAACTGTTGAACCAAGAGGAAAAGAACCATCTGGATTGTTATAGGCGCAAAGCTGAAAAGCCAGGATCTGCGATGGTATGGGGGTGTGCTAGTGCCCAAGACATGGGTAACTTACACATCTGTGAAGGCACCATTAATGCTGAAAGGTACATACAGGTTTTGGAGAAACTTATTTTGCCATCCAAGCAATGTTACCATGGACGCCCCTGCTTATTTTAGCGATACAATGCCAAGCCACGTGTCACAACAGCGTGGCTTCAAAGTAAAAGAGTGCGGGTACGCCACGTGTCACAACAGCGTGGCTTCAAAGTAAAAGAGTGCGGGTACTAGACTGGCCTGCCTGTAGTCCAGACCTGTCTCCCATTGAAAATATGTGGCGCAATATGAAACGTAAAATACCACAATGGCCTCCCGTGAAATCTTATTAAAAAGCTTTTAATTTTTTTTGGTGAGTTCCGGATGCCACAAAGACACACTCACCCATGGTGAGAGGGACGCAGCCCGAGGACACGACGTCTCTGTAGGCGTCCCTGATGCGCCTGCACGTGTCTTTCAGGTCGTACACATTGACGTTGACGTCTCCGATGTCCGCCACCACCAGGGACTCGAAAGGGGCGGCGCGGGTGCCGGCGTTATAGGCCCTCAGCATGGACGATTCCACTCGGATCTGCCGGGGACCGAACCTGACCAGAGAGTCCAATATCCAGGTACATGGGAAACATGGTCATGTTTCATAAGCTGTGATGCACCACAAAAATGTCAACACAAATATTGATAGGTTCAAAAGTGCTAAAGCTCGCTATTTTTTTTACTGTTCAAACTTTGTGTGGTGTTACAGTGACCAAAAAATAAAAATATACTTGTTAAATAAAAACAAACCACTTTTCTATGAGTTGGGAAATTGTGTTAGATGTAAATTTGTAAATCATTTTCAACCCATATTCAGTGCTATGCTACAATGACAACATATTTGATGTTCAAACTGATAAACATTTTTTTTGTGTGCAAATAAACATTAACTTTAGAATTTGATGCCAGCAACACGTGACAAAGAAGTTGGGAAAGGTGGCAATAAATACTGATAAAGTTGAGGGACGCTCATCATACACTTATTTGGAACATCCCACAGGTGTGCAGGCTAATTGGGAACAGGTGGGTGCCATGATTGGGTGTAAAAACAGCTTCCCAAAAAGTGCTCGGTCTTTCACAAGAAAGGTTGGGGCGAAGTACACCCATTTGTCCACAACCGCGTGAGCAAATAGTCAAACAGTTTAAGAACAATGTTTCTCAAAGTCATTTGCAAGAAATTTAGGGATTTCAACATCTACGGTCCATAATATCATCAAAAGGTTCAGAAAATCTGGGGAAATCACTCCACGTAAGCGGCGTGGCCGGAAACCAACATTGAATGACCGTGACATTCGATCCCTCAGACGGCACTGTATCAAAAACCGACATCAATCTCTAAAGGATATCACCACATGGGCTGAGGAATACTTCAGAAAACCACCGTCACTAAATACAGTTCCTCGTTACATCTGTAAGTGCAAGTTTAAGCTCTACTATGCAAAGCAAAAGCCATTTATCAACAACATCCAGAAACGCCGCCGGCTTCTCTGGGCCCAAGATCATCTCAGATGGACTGATGCAAAGTGGATAAGTGTTCTGTGGTCTTACGAGTCCACATTTCAAATTGTTTTTGGAAATATTCGACGTCGTGTCATCCAGACCAAAGGGGAAGCGAACTATCCAGACAGTTATCGACGCAAATTTCAAAAGCCAGCATCTGTGATGGTATGGAGGTGCATTAGTGCCCAAGGCATGGGTAACTTACACATCAGTGAAGGCACCATTAATGCTGAAAGGTACATACAGGTTTTGGAACAACATCTAAGCGCCGTCTTTTTCCTGCTTATTTCAGCAAGACAATGCCAAGCCACATTCAGCACGTGTTACAACAGCGTGGCTTTGTAAAAAAAAGACTGCGGGTACTTTCCTGGCCCGCCTGCAGTCCAGACCTGTCCCCCATCGAAAATGTGTGGCGCATTATGAAGCGTAAAATACGACAGCAGAGACCCCGGACTGTTGAAGGACTGAAGCTCTACATAAAACAAGAATGGGAAAGAATTCCACTTTCAAAGCTTCAACAATTAGTTTCCTCAGTTCCCAAACATTTATTGAGTGTTGTCAAAAGAAAAGGTGAAGTAACACAGTGGTGAACATGCCCTTTCCCAACTACTTTGGCACGTGTTGCAGCCATGAAATTCTAAGTTAATTATTATTTCCAAAAAAAAAAGGTTTTTGAGTTTGAACATCAAATATCTTGTCTTTGTAGTGCATTCAATTGAATATGGATTGAAAATCTATTCTGTTTTTATTTACCTCTAACACAATTTCCCAACTCATATGGAAACGGGGTTTGTAGTTCACCGCACGTCAATGCTTGTTAAATAAAACCTCTGCCTAGTTTTTAATGAATACCCAGTCCTATTACGTTACTGTGTTTTTATGTTGGCAATTATGGTGGTGGTTGGAGAAACATGTGTTTTTAAAAGCAGTATTGATTGAGCTACATTACACTGTGTTCCTGTAAATGTTATACGTTATGTCAAAGAACTAAAAAATCAAAAGTGTCAATATTTTGGTTTAAGAATCGATATCAGAGCACAACGATCTGGTATCGGCGGTATGTCAGTATCGATCCGCCCATCGTTACCTAAAGGCCTACTAAAACCCACTACTACCGACCACGCAGTCTGATAGTTTATATATCAATGATGAAATATTAACATTGCAACACATGCCAATACGGCCGGGTTAGTTTACTAAATTGCAATTTTAAAATTTGCGCGAAGCATCCTGTTGAAAACGTTGCGGTCTGATGATGCGTCCGCATAACGTCATGGATTGTAACGGACATTTTGATCCAGCACCGATCCCAGCTATAAGTCGTCTGCTTTAATCGCATAATTACACAGTATTCTGGACATCTGTGTTGCTGAATCTTTTGCAATTTGTTCAATTATTAATGGAGACGTCAAAGAAGAAAGATGTAGGTGGGAAGCGGTGTATTGCGGCCGCCTTTAGCCACACAAACACAGCCGGTGTTTCCTTGTTTCCTGGTTTACATTCCCGAAAGCTGATGGTGAAGCTTTAGAGGGGTCAAGCGAACATGGCTACCTACCACATGTCAACCGGCAGGTTTCGTTGAGAAAATGGTGGTATTAAGTCGGCTCTTACCGCAGTTATGAGCGGAGAGCTTGCGTTGCGCCTCGCCTCCTGCAGCTGCGGTCTCTCTTGCCTCCTCCCAATGGCCGCCCACGACCGTCGGATGCTTCCACATTGGAGGAGGGGGGAAAAAAAAACCCTCAGCCCTTGTCCAGAAACGTGGCTTCCATTGAAGACACTGGCGGTCACTACACCCGTGGCCACACCCCTCCGACTTTCAGGTACGACCATATAATCTCACTAAAACACTAGTCACACAATAAGCAGATAAGGGATTTTCCTGAATTATCCTAGTAAATGTGTCTAATAACATCTGAATCCCTCCCACTGCCCTAGTCTTTTTTTTTCTTTTCTAGTCCTTCACTCTAACTTTCCTCATCCACGAATCTTTCATCCTCGCTCAAATTAATGGGGAAAACGTCGCTTTCTCGGTCCGAATCGCCCTAGCTGCTGGTGGCCATGATTGTAAACAATGTGAGGATGTGAGGAGCCCTACAACTCGTGACGTCACGCGCACATCATCTGCTACTTCCGGTACAGGCAAGGCTTTTTTATTAGCGACTAAAAGTTCAGAACTTTATCGTCGATCCTTTCAGCACAAATATGGCAATATCACGAAATGATCAAGTATGACACATAGAATGGACCTGCTATCCCCGTTTACATAAGAAAATCTCATTTCAGTAGGCCTCTAAATCTATTTTAATTGAACAAATGCAGCATTATCTACAATCAATGAATAAACGCCCCTGTTGTGTATTAACAATACATGTTGCTGTTGCGTAATGCCAATATGATATCAGCACCTGGCTCCTGGTCTGTTGGAGGTTCCAGTATCGATAGGGACGCCAATGAAGGCTGCATCCAGGCCCGCCATCTGGTTCGAATAAGGCAGTTTGGCCATCGTTGGGATCCCGGAAACCCTCGCCACGAACTCGGCGCTCGGTGGAACATTGAAGCTTTTACCGGAGTTTGGTCTGCTGGGGTTCGGACGTAAACATCCACAAGCAGACGGCCGAAGTGGCCGAGAGAAGAGGAGGAGGCGTGAGGTCGACCACGAAGAAAACACAACTTTGTTCCACATGTTGCCGTTCTAATCTCCCTCTCACAAAGTTGACCTTTACACTGTACTGAAGCAGACAAACAGGCGATTCAGAGGGTCATAAAGTCTGCACAAATAAATCATCGGCTGTCCCCTGCCCTCACTGAAGGATTTACATGACTCCCGTTGCCTCAAGAAAGCAAAAAAACATCACCAAAGACAGCACACACCTTGGCTTCCACCTGTTCGACCTGCTACCATCGGGCAGGCGCTACAGGTGCCTCAGAGCCAGAATAAACAGGTTCAGAGACAGCTTCTTTCCCAGAGCTGTCACCATGTTGAACTCTAACTTATAATCAATCAATCAATGTTTATTTATATAGCCCTAAATCACAAATGTCTCAAAGGACTGTACAAACCATTACGACTACGACATCCTCGGAAGAACCCACATAAGGGCAAGGAAAACTCACACCCAGTGGGCAGGGAGAATTCACACCCAGTGGGACGCCAGTGACAATGATGACTATGAGAAACCTTGGAGAGGACCTCAAATGTGGGCAACCCTCCCCCCTCTAGGGGACCGAAAGCAATGGATGTCGAGCAGGTCTAACATGGTACTGTGAAAGTTCAATCCATAGTGGCTCCAACACAGCCGCGAGAGTTCAGTTCAAAGCGGATCCAAGACAGCAGCGAGAGTCCCGTCCACAGGAAACCATCCCAAGCGGAGGCGGATCAGCAGCGTAGAGATGTCCCCAACCAATACACAGGCCAGCGGTCCATCCTGGCTCCCGACGAGCGGTCCATCCTGGGTCTCGACTCTGGACAGCCAGTACTTCATCCATGGTCATCGTACCGGACCCCCTCCCTTGTGGAGGGGGGGACATAGGAGAAAAAGAAAAGAAGCGGCAGATCAACTGGTCTAAAAAGGAGGTCTATTTAAAGGCTAGAGTATACAAATGAGTTTTAATGTGAGACTTAAATGCTTCTACTGAGGTAGCTGTTACCGGGAGGGCATTCCAGAGTACTGGAGCCCGAACGGAAAACGCTCTATAGCCCGCAGACTTTTTTTGGGCTTTAGGAATCACTAATAAGCCGCAGTCTTTTGAACGCAGATTTCTTGCCGGGACATATGGCACAATACAATCGGCAAGATAGGCTGGAGCTAGACCGTGTAGTATTTTATACATAAGTAGTAAAACCTTGAAGTCACATCTTAAGTGCACAGGAAGCCAGTGCAGGTGAGCCAGTACAGGCGTAATGTGATCAAACTTTCTTGTTCTTGTCAAAAGTCTAGCAGCCGCATTTTGTACCGACTGTAATCGTTTAATGCTAGACATGGGGAGACCCGAAAACAATACGTTACAGTAACCGAGACGAGACGTAACAAACGCATGGATAATGATCTCAGCGTCTTTAGTGGACCGAATGGAGCGAATCTTAGCGATATTACGGAGATGAAAGAAGGCCGTTTTAGTAACGCTTTTAATGTGTGACTCAAAGGAAAGAGTTGGGTGGAAAATAATACCCAGATTTTTTACCGAGTCACCTTGTTTTATTATTTGGTTGTCAAATGTTAAAGTTGTATTATTAAATAGAGGTCGGTGTCTAGCAGGACCGATAATCAGCATTCCCGTTTTTTTGGCGTTAAGTTGCAAAAAGTTAGCGGACATCCATTGTTTAATTTAATTAAGACACGCCTTCAGCTGACTACAAGCCGGCGTGTTTGTCAGCTTTAGGGGCATGTAGAGTTGGGTGTCATCAGCATACAAGTGAAAGCTAACACCGTATTTGCGTATAATAATAATAGTTCACTCCTATACAATATCCCGCCCTAATACCCTACTGTGCAATACTACCCTTCGAGTGTAATACGTCCGACACTGTTTGTTATTTATTACTTCGGTACACTGTAAAGAAAAATTCCATTTTTATGGTTAATTTACTCTAAAATTTCTACTGTAATTTTTCCAATTTTCTAAATAGGTTATAAAACTGTAGAATTGAATATATTATCTGTAAATAAACAAACCGCCTGTTATTTTAAGTAATATGCCAGTAATGACAAACTATGTATATTTCTTTTTTTTTTTGCAGAAAAATACCATATTAATAATACATATCATTTTCTGTTTTCTCAAATTACTTTCAAATTCATGTAAAATTACAGTAATTAACTTTCATTTAATATGTAGCATGTTATATAAAAGTCTATATCCGTCATGCCGTAACTGTGGATGTTTGTGCTTCCTCGATGCAAGGATGATGTGGGACGAGTCAGGCATGAATGTAAGTACATTTTTATTTGTTACTAAAACACAAAAGGCAAAACAAAAAGCACGCTTGATGGCGGATAATAATCTATGCTAAAACGTTGACAAACAAAAGATGCCAACCAAGAGGTACAAAACTTGGCTACAAAAATACAGACAGGAAAACAAAACATCTGCTCGATGGCATGAAAGACGATAAACTATCAACTTAAACTTGCACTGTGGCAGAACTATGAACAACTAAAACCAAAACACTTAGACCAAAGCAAGGGGCATGGATAGCAGGGTGCGTAGCAGGTAATCGTGAAGGCATGAAGCAGAATGCAAAAATCCCAGACTGATGGACAGAAAGAAAATGACTTAAGTAGAGGCTGTGATAATTAGGAACAGGTGCAGGACTGAGGGCAGGGGCGTGACTAGGAGGGCAAGGTGAAAATCAATGAGTAGTCATGGTAACAAAAACAAACCAGGAAGTGAAAAAACGGAACATGAGTCCAGAAAACAAAACAGAACATGATCAAACATAAAACCAGATTTACAGGCGTGACAATATCCATACTAACAATCTAACAGTTTTATATGTAATTTTAAGGAAAATCTTATTTTTTTTATATTTATGTGTATTTTTATATTCAAGTTGAAAAATATTTTTGGCCTGTCATGTAGAAGTACAGACTCATTCTATCAATTTGACATTTTTCTCTGTAATATGACACACGCTTGTGACTGCAAGACATACTTGATCACAGCCAACAGCCATACAGGTCACACTGAGGGTGGCCGTACAAACAACTTTAACACTGTTACAAATATGCACCACATTGTGAACCCACATCAAAAAATAATGACAAACACATTTCGGGA
Organism: Nerophis ophidion; assembly: GCF_033978795.1. Taxonomy (NCBI): domain Eukaryota; kingdom Metazoa; phylum Chordata; class Actinopteri; order Syngnathiformes; family Syngnathidae; genus Nerophis; species Nerophis ophidion. The sequence continues at coordinate 18,909,782 of NC_084616.1, read as the reverse complement.
GAACACAAAAGAACAAATACCCAGAATGCCAAGCAGCGCTACTCTTCCGGGCTGCACCCCCCGCAACCACCAAACCCCGCCCACCTCAACCGATGCACGAAGGGGTGGAACTGCCAGCTTTGTCACTTCATTAAAGTTGGTTGATCGTAATAAATTGGAAAAACTCTGTAGAAAAAAGGTACTTTTTCTGCAGAACTGTTTGCATCGTCGCTTTATTAAAGGTGGTTGATCTTAACAATTTAGTAAAAATCTGTAAAATGTCGATATTTTTCCGAAAAACGTTTAATGAAAATTTCTGTAAAAATAATGTTTTTGAGGCAGCCGTAGCTGCCAGTAGATTACCGTTTTTTTACAGAATTTTTTTTTTACAGTGTTCTCTTGTCTTGTTCTGTATATTGTACAGCATTTTGTATTTCTATAGTGTTTTGTATATTGTACGGGATTGCTTATTATTTTTATTTAGTCTGTTTATTTCAATTGTTTGTTTTTTTCCCTTTATTACCTCTTGTGTTATTTATTTTACCCCATATTTGTTCCCACTACCGCATTTCGAGTTGGAGTCTTAAATCTCGTTTTATGCAAATATAATGACAATAAAGTCCATTCTATTCTATTCTATTCCAAACGGACGCCGTGGGCGCAAATATGTGGCGCTATTCCAGCGGCTATGGATAAAGTTTTGATTTTATATAGTAATGAATGAATGAATGAAATAAGTTTATTTCGGTCATATAATCAATCAAATCAATCAACCATTTTGTGGGACGAGCCAGGCGTGAGTTCAGGTACTAAAATACAAAAAGGCAAAACAAAGGACGCACTCGGTGGCGGATAATAATCTATACTAAAACTTCAAATAAAAACAGCACAATGGCATGACTATCTTCAAATAAACAAAAGATACTATCAAATATACACAATAAACCAAAAACTTGCACTGAGGCAGAAAAATACAAAGATCTTACGTGGCGTGGTGAAAAAATAGCTGGCAGCGTGGCAAGGCATGAAGGTTGGCAAGGCAAGGTAGGTGTGTGGTTGTGGTGAGTAAGCTTTAGCAGTATGCAAGCAAGCAAAGTTCCCACACCGATGAACAGAAAGCAAATGACTTAAATAGTGTCACACCTATGGATCATGTTTTGTTTTGATTTTGGACATTCAGTCACGTTTTGCACTTCCTGGTTTTGTTTGTTTCCATGCCAACCTGTTAAGTTTCCACCTGGTCCCCTTAAGTCGCTCCCCGATCCTCAGCCTCTCACACCTGTTTTCTATTACCACAGCCAGTACTTAAGTCATTTGCTTTCTGTTCATCATTGTGGGAACTTTGCTATGTGCATCCTGCTTCATGCCTTCACGATTACCTGCCATGCACCCTGCTATCCATGCCCCTTGTTTCGGTCACAGTAAGTGTTTTTGTTTTAGTTGTTCATAGTTCTGCCACAGTGCAAGTTTAAGTTTATAGTTTATCATCTTTCATGCCATCGAGCAGGTGTTTTGTTTTCCTGTTTGTATTTTTGTAGCCAAGTTTTGTACCTCTTTGTGAGCGCCCTTAGTTCGATTATTTTTGTATTTTGTATTCAAACAAACCATGTACTTACACTCTTGTTTGGCTCGTCCCGTATCCTCTCTGCATCGAAGGAGTAAACCAAATCCAAGTCCAAGCCTGACAAATACTAGCTGTGGTAATGAGAAACAGGTGCAGGACTGAGGGCAGGCGTGTGACCAGGTGATCAGGTGAAAACTAATGGGTTGCTATGGAAACAAACAAAACCAGGAAGTGCAAAACGGGAAACAAGAGTCCAAAAAACAAAACATAACATGATCAAACATAAACCCAGATTGACAGGCATGACAATACGTAAACAATCATACACATTTACACACAAAAGAAATAAAAAAGAATGACCGAAAAAGGAATAGGCTGAAGCCAAAGTTATATTTGCCTATCCTATACCTTCACTGAGAAGGTATTCGACCGTGTCCCTCGGGAAGTCTTGTGGGGAGTGCTCAGAGGGTATGGCGTATCGGACTGTCTTATTGTGGCGGTCCGCTCCCTGTACGATCAGTGTCAGACCTTGGTCCGCATTGCTGGCAGTAAGTCGGACACGTTTCCAGTGAGGGTTGGACTCCGCCAAGGCTGTCCTTTGTCACTGATTTTGTTCATAACTTTTATGGACAGAATTTCTAGGCGCAGTCAAGGCGTTGAGGGGATCCGGTTTGGTGGCCGCGGGATTAGGTCTCTGCTTTTTGCAGATGATGTGGTCCTGATGGCTTCATCTGGTCGGGATCTTCAGCTCTCACTGGATCGATTCGCAGCCGAGTGTGAAGCGGCCGGAATGAGAATCAGCACCTCCAAATCCGAATCCATGGTTCTCTCCCGGAAAAGGGTGGAGTGCCATCTCTGGGTTGGGGAGGAGACCCTGCCCCAAGTGGAAGAGTTCAAGTACCTAGGAGTCTTGTTCACGAGTGGGGGAAGAGTGGATCGTGAGATCGACAGGCGGATCGGTGCGGCGTCTTCAGTAATGCGGACGTTGTACCGATCCGTTGTGGTGAAGAAGGAGCTGAGCCGGAAGGCAAAGCTCTCAATTTACCGGTCGATCTACGTTCCCATCCTCACCTATGGCCATGAGCTTTGGGTCATGACCGAAAGGATAAGATCACGGGTACAAGCGGCCGAAATGAGTTTCCTCCGCCGTGTGGCGGGGCTCTCCCTTAGAGATAGGGTGAGGAGCTCTGCCATCCGGGAGGAACTCAAAATAAAGCCGCTGCTCCTCCACATTGAGAGGAGCCAGATGAGGTGGTTCGGGCATCCGGTCAGGATGCCACCCGAACGCCTCACGAGGGAGGTGTTTAGGGCACGTCCAACCGGTAGGAGGCCACGGAGAAGACCCAAGACACGTTGGGAATACTATGTCTCCCGGCTGGCCTGGGAACGCCTCGGGATCCCCCGGGAAGAGCCAGACGAAGTGGCTGGGGAGAGGGAAGTCTGGGCTTCCCTGCTTAGGCTGCTACCCCCGCGACCCGACCTCGGATAAGCGGAAGAAGATGGATGGATGGATGGATACCTTCACTGAAAATTAGATTGCCTGGAACATCAACGTTAAAAAAAAAATCAATGGAATGCAAGTAATTGTTACTATATTTTATAATGTTCAATTATTTCACCTTTCAAGGTTTTCTTAAATCTTACCAAAGAAGTGCATGTCTTCTTCAGTAATGTAAATATACTCTGCATTACAAAAAATGTGTGTTTTGATATTGTGCGCATTTGTATAAAAGCGACAAGTAAACTGTTTGTCAATAAAGTTCGGTTCCAGCTACTGCAAACGACGGGCGTTATATCGACTGTTTGTCAATAAAGGTTGTTAAAAAAAAAAAGCCACTGCGGTGAAAGAAGGCGTGTCTTAAGTGACGTCACAAGCCAGCCCTTTCGGAGGAGAATATCAGCCCGTCATAGCGCGGGCTCACTTGCAGCAAACACTTGCCGTATCGCCTCTCAATATCAACAACAAGCAAAAATGGTAAGCGTTTTTTTTTCCCACCCCTCCTATTTTTCTCTCGTCACGGCGCCGTAAACATATTTGATTCCGCTAAAGAAAGGCGAGTTTTTTTCGTTTATTACACGTTAAGGATGGATGACCGTTTCACTTCGGCGGGAAAATACTATCATGGCGTCGAGCCTCCATCTGTTGATGCGTCATTCAAGGCGATAACACAGGCGTGTATCAGCTCTAAATGCCATTTGTCATCAATTTATTTAAATGGCGTTGATGGTCTTTCTGCTTTTCGACTTCGAGGCGCATCATGAGCAAGGACAAAAGAACATGGAGGGGGATTTAGACTGGGAATGAGGCCTTTTTCCTCCTTGCAACATGTCTGACCGACTAATCCTTCCAGCAGTAATCCTAAACACTCACTACTAAAAGGTTTGCTATTGCAGCAAAACTGCAGCAAATTATCAATACGCAATATTTCAAGGGATGGACATATATATCATTATAACGTAGGGCTGGGCGATACGGCCTTTTATTAATATCTCGATATTTTTAGGACATGTTACGATACACGATACATATCTCGATATTTTGCCTGAGCCTTGAATGAACACTTGATGCATATAATCACAGCAGTAGGATGATTCTATGTGTCTACATTAAACCATTCTTGTTCATACTGCATTAATATATGCTCATTTTAAAGGCGTACTTAAACGAGATTTTCTTATTTTAACGGGGATAGCAGGTCCATTCTTGATCATTTCGCGATTTTGCCATATTTTTGCTGAAAGGAGTTAGTAGAGAACATCGACGATAAAGTACGCAACTTTTGGTCGCTAATAAAAAAGCCTTGCCTGTACCGGCAGTAGCAGACGATGTGCGCGTGACGCCACTGGTTGTAGAGCTCCTCACATCCTCACATTGTTTACAATCATAGCCATCAGCAGCTAGAGCGATTCGGACCGAAAAAAGCCACAATTTCCCCATTAATTTGAGCGAGGATGAAAGATTCGTAGATGAGGAAAGTTAGAGTGAAGCACACAAACATCGTGGATGCGCAGGATCACAGCAGGCAAGAATGAAGGTATGAACAGCTTTTAATGTGAATTTTCAAAAGAACACCTGTACAAAGAGCAAATTAAAGACGTGCCTGAGCACAGAAAACTAAATGCTAAGTGTAAGCTACATTTAGCAAGCAGCAAAATAAACAGAGACTACTCACTTAACGGTTGCAGGTGCAAACATACCGACCAGGAGGAACTAAGGTAGCAGGTGGTCTAAATACGACAAATGTTTCAAAACAGGTGTGCGTAGTGAGTCCGTGCAGGAGGCGTAATTAGTTTGCCAGGGTGACAATACAAAACAAGGAAGTGTTAGCAATGGGATCGGCAGAGTCCAAAACATGATCAAAACATAGGACAATACAAAAAAGATATAAACATGCTAGAAATGTGTGATCCGGCTTCCGGATCACAACACAAACGACAAGAAAAAGTCCTATAATCCACTGAAGTCTCCGGTAAGAGCCGACTTGATATCACAATTTTCCCATCCAAAAACTTGCTGGTTGACGTAGAGAAACATGTTCGCTTGACCGCTCTGTGTTAAAGCTTCACAACAAACAAAGAAACACCGGCTGTGTTTCGGTGCTAAAGGCAGCTGCAATCCACCGCTTTCCACCAACAGCATTCTTCTTTATAGTCTCCATTATTAATTGAACAAATTGCAAAAGATTCAGCAACACATGTGTCCAAATTACTGTGTAATTATGCGATGAAAAGAGACGACTTTTAGCCGTGAGTGGTGCTGGGCTAATATGTCCGCTACAACCCGAGACGTCATGAACACGCGTCATCATTGCGCGACGTTTTCAACAAGAAACTCCGTGGGAAATTTAAAATTGCAATTTAGTCAACTAAACCTGCCGTATTTGCATGTGTTGCAGTGTTAATATTTCATCATTGATATATAAACTATCAGACTGCGTGGTCGGTAGTAGTGGGTTTCAGTAGGCCTTTAAACTTTCATGCAGAGAGGGAAATCACAACTAAGTCAAATTAGCAAAACTTACAATTTATTAAGCAGGGGCACAAACAAGCATTGAAAGTAAAAAAATATACATATATATTATAATAACAATACGTGTGATTTTCTTTAAAGTTGTCATTGCTAAGAAAAAAATCTAAATCAATGTTGTTATGAATTATTGACCTATTTAAGGTTCCAATTACTTCACATCCAATATTCCACTTTTAGGGAGTGATACTGCATATTTAGAGTTATTTTGGACTAAAAAAATAGATTTTCTCTCACAGAAAGAGTTAAAAAAGTATTTTTTTTTTTCAATTAAACTATATTGACGGATGTATCTGAAGTTGATTATGAGATTTGAGCGTTGAAACTTTAAAATAAAATACTTTTAAAACTTTAATGGCCGAGATCCTTTTTGTTTCTTCTTTTTGGCACAAATTCCTCTTCGGGTTTTGTTGGTTTGGCTTCCATTGTGCTTTCCTCCTGTGCAAAGTTGTTGACGTCCATTTTCCCACGGTTCTCGTTGTGCAGTTCTTACCAATGCTCCTGCTTGTTCATGTAAAAAAAATATTTCCCAAATGTTTTCTCCCTCTTCACCCCACAGCGTGAGTGTATCTCCATCCACGTAGGTCAGGCTGGTGTCCAGATCGGCAATGCATGCTGGGAGCTGTACTGCCTGGAACACGGGATCCAGCCTGATGGACAGATGCCCAGCGACAAGACCATTGGGGGTGGAGATGATTCCTTCAACACCTTTTTCAGTGAGACCGGAGCTGGAAAACACGTCCCTAGAGCTGTTTTTGTGGACCTGGAGCCCACAGTCATCGGTAACACCTTTAATAAACACACAGTAGTACCTCCATTTACGAGATTAATTGGTTCCAAGACGTTCAATCTGTCACAGTTATTTGATGTCAAACCCCAGGATGCAGAGAAGGAGGCAGGCATTGAATATGAAAACATGATTTAATTAAAACTAAACAAGAACAGACAAAAAGCACGCACATGGGCGGAATAACAAACTAAGGGAGCTAGCACTGGAAGCTAGAAAACAAAAGGAACTTTAGCATTGAAGCTAGTGGATAGCAAACAGAAAAACTGGAAATAACTAATGCTAACAAAAACAGCTTACCGCTACGACGACCAGGACAAAATGTAGCATGACAGGTAGTAGCTGTAACAAAACGACACGTAGCACGACAAGAGTGATATGTGGCAACGACAATACAAATGACAATACAATGATCCAGCAACAGACACAACACAAAGCAGGTACAAATAGGAGTGGGCTGATTGGCAACGGGTGTGGCCAGGTGCCAATCAGCCGCAGCTGAGGAGGAACACAGCACTCAGGGAACAAGACAGGAAGCTGACAAAATAAGAGCACTAGACAGGATCTAAGGACAGGAAATACTAAACAGAGGAAACAGACAAATGCAGAGGAAAAAACTAAAACATAGACAAATTGTCAGGGGAAAGCCTGACACAATCAACGTCACACATTGGTGCTTAGCCCCCCTAAACATCACACTTAGAACATTTAAGATGCCTCCAATAAAATAAAATGTAGTGTAAATAATTACAGTAGTTTTATGAAGTAATGTATTAATGATGTACACTATTTACTGTACCTTGGAGTGCAACTTTGACTTCATTATTTGCCTCCGTAGTTACAGCAGCAGTTCACCCTGACTATGCCCGGACTGTTCAGGTTTTCCTTTTCATGCAATACAATAACTCGCCACGGGAAAATACAGTAAAAGCCGCCACACCTTCTTTTCTTACGTGAGAACAAATTTAAGTACAAAACCCAATACCTGTGAAGTTGGAACGTTGTGTATCATAAATAAAAACAGAATACAACGATTTGCAAATACTTTTCAGCCTATCCATCCATCCATTTCTACAGCTTATTCCCTTCGGGGTTGCGGGGGGCGCTGGAGCCTATCTTAGCTTAAATCGGGTCGAGGGCGGTGTACACCCTAGACAAGTCGCCACCTCGTCACAGATAGACAGACAACATTCACACCCTAGGGCCAATTTAGTGTTGCCAGTCAACCTATCCCCGGGTGCATGTCTTTGGACGTGGGAGGAAGCCGGAGTATCTTGAGGGAACCCACGCAGTCACGGGGAGAACATACAAACTCCACACAGAAAGATCCTGAGTGCAGGATCGAACCCAGGAGCTTTGTATTGTGAGGCAGACGCACTAACCCCTCTTCCACTGTGGTGCCCTTTTTCACATAAATTCTATTAAATCGACTGCAAAGACAAGATACTTAAAGTTTGAACTGAGAAACTTTCGTTATTCTTTGCTAATATTAGCTCATTTGGAATTTGATGCCTGCAACATGTTTCAAAATGGCTGGGAGAAGTGGCAAGAAAGACTGAGAAATACTCATCAAACACTAATTTGGAACATCCCACAGGTGAACAGGCTAATTGGGAACAGGTGGGTGCCATGATTGGGTATAAAAGCAATTTCTCTGTAATGCTCAGTCATTCACAAACAAGGATGGGGCAAGGGTCACCATTTTGTGAACAAATGCGTGAGTAAATTGTCGAACAGTTTAAGAACAATATTTCTCAAAGAGCTGTTGCAAGGAATTTAGGCATTTCACCATCGACTGTCCGTAATATCCTCAAAAGGTTCAGAGAATCTGGAGAAATCACTGCACGTAAGCAGCATGCCCGTGACTTTCGATCCCTCAGACGGTACTTGCGTCAAAAATCAACATCAGTGTGTAAAGGATATCACCACATGGGCTCAGGAACACTTCAGAAAACTGCTGTCAGTAACCACAGTTGATCGCTACATCTGTAAGTGCAAGTTAAAACTCTACTATGCAAAGCCAAAGCCATTTATCAACAACATCCCAGAAACGCTGCCGGCTTCCCTGGGCCCAAGCTCATCTAAGACGGACTGAAGCAAAGTGGAAAAGTCTTCTGTGGTCTGGCGAGTCCACATTTTAAAAAAAATTTGGGAAACTGTGGGCATCGTGTCCTCTGGAACAAAGAGGAAAAGAACCATCCGGATTTTTATCGGTGCAAAGTTCAAAAGCCAGCATCTGTGATGGTATGGGGGTTAAAAGGGATTTATAAATCATTATATTCTGTTTTTATTTACGATTTACACAACGTGCCAACTTCACTGGTTTTTGGTTTTGTAATATATTGTATAACTGGATCCTGTGCATCCGGAAAGTATTCACAGCGCCTAACTTTTTCCACATTTGGTTGCGTTGGTCTTATTATAAAATGGAATAAACACATTTTTGTCCTCAAAATTCTACATACAATACCCCATAATGACAATGAATTTTTTTTATTTTTGCAAATGTATTAAAAAAACAAAAAGTTAAACCATGACACACACTTTGTTGATACCACTTTGGCAGAAGATGTCACCCATTCCTCTCCGTAGCACCTCCAGTTGGATGGGAGGTCTTAGTTTTCCTCCACAATTAAGTCTTATCAGGAGTGCAGTCTCCAATAACACCAGAAAACGATGCTAGATTTGTTTCTTGTCGTTTTTAATACATAAAAAAGCCACTAAAAGGCTCTGAGAAGTCTCTAGAAACTTGAACAACAACAAAGTACATTCCACAATAATGTTTATACTTATTAATAATAACAAAGATTTGTTTTTAAATGTATATATAATAATTGTTTAGCTTTTTTAAAGAAAACACATGCATCACTGCAGATTATCTAAATTTTAAGATGATGTCATACTGACCACGCCCCTGTTGCCACAGGTACCCCTGCTGTTGTGTCATGGTGCATTTCGTTCGCAGGACCTACAAACGTTGGTTGTTTATACTTAGGAGAGAAAACTTCTGCAGTATCTGCTTCGAGCTGCTTCTCCGTCAAACACACCATCAGCAGCTTCCTCGTATTTTCATGGATGAATCTTTATCCATTTAAATATTATAAGAACATTTATAGCTGACACAAAAGTTGACTCCTGTTTCAGTAAAGTTCTGAGTTTGCTAATTAGTCCGTCATATTTGTAATGATTCCTTTCTTTAATTCGGTGAATTTCATCCACTTCCTCTTCTCAAACAGGGCGGCCCCGCCCTACAGGCAGAGCTATTCGGTGCAGGTGGCCTCGTTTTTCGTCACTCAGCGCATGTAAAATGTCAATGAATTAATGAAATGTTACCACACACGTATTCTTAGCTGCTTCCTGCTCCGTCACTGACAGGAATATTATGGCAGGTTCCCTCACATACAGTAGGTACACTGGCTCCTGTAGTGCAAAGCACTAGTCTTCATTTTTAAGTCAGAGGTACTACGTTCGAATCCCAGTCAGAGTTCATGATGTTCAATTTGTTATTTTGCACTCACAAAAAATATATTGATAAATTTTTTTGCCATAAATACATTATAGTACAAACCATGCATTAAAAATAAATTCAAGTTTGATTCAAAACAGTTTCCCTTACCGACCGCCAATATATACGTTGTGTAATAATTTATTTACACAGAAAGATTTTGTAAATCTTTATTTACATACTTTAATTGTTTCCTAACGGTCTCTGTAACAGGGCAGTAAAACAGCTGATCAAACAAAACAGAAGTCATGGTCATGGACCCACTAGCTGCGCAAACTAGCTCTCCAGTCAGCTAAACGGACACAATAACTCCACGGTGACGTTTTGCGGATTTTTTTTGTGAAAGTGAAACAACACAAAAAGAAAGCTAGTTAACAATACCAACACAGACACTCTTAAACGTGTTACCACACTTCAGACATCACACGTGGGACGCTTTAGTGCCGTATTTTTCCGATTATAAGTCGCTCCGGAGTATAAGTCCCACCGGCCGAAAATGCAAAATAAAGAAAGAAAAACCACATATATAAGTCGTACTAGAGTGTAAGTCGCATATTTTGGGGGGAATTTATTTGATAAAATCCAACACCAAAAATAAATATTTGAAAGGCAATTTAAAATAAATAAAACAAAGTGAACAACAAGCTAATGAGTGTACGTTATATGACGCATAAATATCGATGTGAGAACGTGTATGTGACGATTGCTGATATATGCCGAGTCTCTTACCCGAATGAGATAAATAATAATATTTGATATTTTACGGTAATTTCACACATAAGTTGCAAACTATGACAAAGAACTGCAACTTATAATTGGAAAAATACAGTAAGTATGAATTGTTTTAGTTGTATTGCAAAACTTACAAACGTTGCTCAGAGTGATGAATGAAGAATCCATACAAGTACAAGCGCTATGGATGATTAGAAACGGGTCAGAGCTTTAAACATAAGCCGCCGGGTTCAAAAAGTAGCGGCTTATAGTCCGGAATTTAAGCTAAATAAAAAAAATTGAAAAATGTAAAGGGGCTGGCAGGCCTTCCTATAGCCCCGGTTTAGCTTTCTTCACCCAGTTTCAATTTATGTCCATCTCTTGCTATTAACTAATGCTAGCTATAAGCTATGTGTTGGTGGCATCTTACGTTGTTTACGCTGCCATTTTTTACGCCCCTTGGTGGTAGGGAGACTTGTAACTCACATTTTTGCTTGCAACTAGGGATATCCAATAATATCGGACTGCTGATTTTGTCGGTCGATAAATGCTTTAAAATGTAATATCGAAAATTATTGGTATCGGTTTCAAATAGTCAAATTTATGACATTTTAAAACGCCACTGTGTACACGGACGTAGGGAGAGGTACCGAGCACCAATAAACCTTATAGGCCAGAGGTTGGGAACCTTTTTGGCTGAGATAGCCATACAAGCCAAATATTTTAAAAAGTATTTCCGTGAGAGCCATATAATATTTTTTTTAAGACTGAATACAACTAAATGCGTGCATTTTTAAGTAATACCAACATTTTTTGAGTATAATAAGTCTCTTATTCTTTTTAATGACATTGTTTTTCTGAAGCTAACCAACAATAAATAAAATGCTTTTTACCATTAATGCGACTTCTTGAACAGGTGCGGTAGAAATTGGATAGATGGATTAAAATGCATGAGAATGTTTTATATTTTGAACGTTATTTTTGACATTGTGATTATTATTCATTACTTACCGTGTTAAGCAATGTCAGCTAAGATTTATCTGAGAGCCAGGTGCAGTCATCAAAAGAGCCACATCTGGCTCTAGAGCCATAGGTTCCCTACCCCTGTTATAGGCACTCCCTTTGCGTCCCGCTTTAGTCACTTAATATCTGCAGCTTTTCACACACACAAGTGGTCAACAGCCATTCAAGTCTCACTGAGGGTGGCCGTATAAACAACACTGTTACAAATATGTGCCACACTGTGAACCCACACCAAACAAGAATGACAAACACATTTCGGGAGAACATCCAAACCGTAACACAACAGAAGAAATACCCAGAATCCCTTGCAGCCCTAATTCTTCCGGGACGCTACAATATACACTCCTCATAGTCTCTTTCAGGGAGAACATGTCCCAAATTCCAAGCTGCTGTTTTGAGCCATGTTAAAAAAAAAATAATGCACTTTGTGACTTCAATAATAAATAGGGCAGTGCCATGTTGGCATTTTTTTCCATAACTTGACTTGATTTATTTTGGAAAACCTTGTTACATTGTTTAATGCATCCAGCGGGGCATCTCAACAAAATTAGGCATAATAATGTGTTAATTCCACGACTGTATATATCGGTAATTAAAAGTTCGTCAATATCAGATATCGGTAAAAAAAAAAAAAAAATCCATTACCGGGCATCTCTACTTGCAACAAAAAATCCATTACCGGGCATCTCTACTTGCAACCAAAAGAAAAGAGGCAGCCTGCGTCTCAAAATACTCGTGAGTGGAGGTTGTTGTTTCCTGCAATGTCACGGCCTTACTTATGTTGACAATCTCCCTGAAAGATGAGGTGCGCTCTGGGACTTACCGCCAGCTCTTCCACCCTGAGCAGCTGATCACTGGCAAGGAGGATGCCGCCAACAACTACGCCCGTGGACACTACACCATCGGCAAGGAGATCATCGACTTGGTGCTGGACAGGATCCGCAAGCTGGTGAGGAACTTTGACAACTTATTTGATATCATGCCGATACTAAGGCTGGGCGATAAAACGATATCAGTATGTATCGCGATCGACACTCAAATGATATAAATAAGTGCCCCAATGATCCTAGGGGTTATGTTGTCTGGTAGGGTCGCCACGGGAGGAGCAAGACAAAGTGGCTAGGGAGAGGAAGGTCTGGGCTTCGCTGCTTAGGCTGCTGCCTCCGCGACCCGAGTTAATGGATGCAATAAAAGGTTTTGAAAAAATGTTCTTCTCGGTGGGAAAAAAGCGCATTTATGGTAGCAAGTTTGGTTGCATGAACAAAGGCACTCGCCCTTTGGTAACCGAGCAACGCAGAAAGTGATCAGTGGGAGTGACACGCCGACAGCCAATCAGGTGGCAGCAGCAACTATCACGTTGGCTCGATTCTTTGCATGGCGTGAGAAGAGATCGTCAAAATGAAGACATTGTGGATAAAAGAGGAAGACAGCCAATACCGAAGCCCATTAGCTGCGCTCAGCCTTTAGAGCAGGGGTGTCAAACATACGGCCCGTGGGCCGGATCAGGCCCGCCAACAAGTTTTATCCGGCCCACCTGATGAGTTTGCAAAGTATTAAAATGAGTTGCATTTTTTTTTTTTTTTTTATGAAAGAAACTGCTGTTCTGAATGTGTCCACTGGATGTCACAATAGCAATTATGTTAGGACCAGCAAGAGGTATAAAGTAAAGCGTGGAAACTTAAAACCTGCTGTTTTGTGTCTTCCGCTTCAAACACTTCGTCATTTGGCACCCTTACTCCCCAATAATGTCTTTGTGAGGGGTTTTAAGAATAGACGGTTGTATCTTGTGTACTCGAATAATCAACTTTAACCTTGAAAATAATTTTTTGTCTTGAAAATCAACTTTTACCATTGCAAGATGCCTCGTTGTCGTCCTTTTTCCGTAATAAGATTAATAATAATAATAGATAAATAAAACTATTTTCTTTACACCCAAAACGCTTCGGAATATCAGAGCCGTTAGATGCAACACATGGACCAAACCGGTGAAATAAGGTGTCCACTAACGGGTTCTAGGATTACCGCCACAACAGGCGCCAACTAGGGTATGAAAATATAGTGAGAAAACTTATCCCTTTTGAATAGTTTTACCTCCGATTCTCACGGTTTGTTGAGTTAATTTTGTATTAATTTGTGGACATGGCAAAGGAGGTGTTTTGATACTTTGAAAAGTTTACATGTTGTGTTTTTTGTTCAATCCCAAAAAGACTGCGACTTAAAGTTTAATCCTGTTTTTGTAGATAAACTGAGACCACGTCTAAACTCATTGTGTTTTTGAAACTGCACCAATTTCCTCAGAATTTTCAACAAACTTTAAATGTTTTTTCCAGAGGATTATTTGTGATTTGTACATTTTCACAATGTGCTTGTTCTATTTTTGGTCAAAGTAAACAACGTGGAGTTGCTTTTATTTTGAAGTTATCATGCCATGATTTTACCATTCCGGCCCACTTGGGAATGGATTTTCCTCCATGCGGCCCCTGAGATAAAATGAGTTTGACATCCCTGCTTTAGAGCACAGCTGTGACTTCCTGCCACTAAGCCCGCGGAAAATAGTTCTCGATGTTAACTTGTTTTCATTTATTCATCCGCTGCTTAAAATACCTTAACCTCGATTCTGACCTCCTGCTAAACTACCAGCTGACGTCGCACCTCCCCTTTATCTCTAAAATCTTCAAAAAAAAGTAGTTGTACAGGAGCTAAATGAATACTTAGCCTCGAACAATCTTTGTAAACCCTTTCAGTCGGGTTTCATTTTCACACTTTGCAGTATTTTCTTACCCTTTATGAAGCATTTCTTACATATTGTTTAATTTTAAGAGCTTATTTTAATTTGATTTGACTATTTTGTTGACATTAAGGGTTTCCCATGCTTGTGTTGACATTTCCTTCCTGCCTTGATAGCTGAGGGATTATAATCAGAGGAAATTACATCGACAATTACAAATATTGTTCTCCTTATTTTACAAACTTTTTTTCCATATGAGTTGGGAATATGTGATGGACGGAAATATAAACGGAATACAATGATTTGCAAATCCTTTTCAGCCCTTATTCAATTCAATGCACTACAAAGACAAGATATTTGATGTTCAAACTCATAAACTTTTTTTTTTCCAAATAAATTAACTTAGAATTTCATGGCTGCAACACGTGCCAAAGTAGTTGGGAAAGGGCGTGTTCACCACTGTGTTACATCACCTTTTCTTTTAACAACACTCAATAAACCTTTGGGAACTAAGGAGACACATTTTTGAAGCTTTTCAGGTGGAATTCTTTCCCAGTCTTGTTTCATGTACAGCTTAAATTGTTGAACAGTCCGGGGTCTCCGTGGTAGTATTTTAGGCTTCATAATGCGCCACACATTTTCAATTGGAGACAGGTCTGGACTACAGGCAAGCCAGTCTGGTACCCGCACTCTTTTACTATGAAGCCACGCTGTTGTAACACGTGCTGAATGTGGCTTGGCATTGTCTTGCTGAAATAATAACGTTGCTTGGATGGCAACATATGTTGCTCCAAAACCTGCATGTACCTTTCAGCATTAATGGTGCCTTCACAGATGTGTAAGTTACCCATGCCTTGGGCACTAATACACCCCCATACCATCACAGATGCTGGCTTTTTAACTTTGCACCAAGAACATTCCTGATGGTACTTTTCCTCTTTGGTCCGGAGGACACGACGTTCACCGTTTCCAAAAAACATTTTGAAATGTGGACTCGTCAGACCACAGAACACTTTTACACTTTGCATCAGTCCATCTTGGCTGAGCTCGGGCCCAGCAAAGCCGGCGGCATTTCTGGGTGTCGTTGATAAATGGCTTTGGCTTTGCATAGTAGTTTTAACTTGCACTTACAGATGTAGCGACAAACTGTAGTTACTGACAGTGGTTTTCTGAAGTGTTCCTGAGCCCATGTGGTGATATCCTTTACACACTGATGTCACTTTTTGATGCAGTACTGCCTGAGGCAACGAAGGTCGTTTATACCATCGCTTACGTGCAGTGATTTCTCCAGATTCTCTGAACCTTTTGATGGTATTACGGATCGTAGATGGTGAAATTCCTAAATTTCTTGCAATAGCCCGTTGAGAAATGTTGTTCTTAAACTGTTTGACAATTAGCTCACAAAGTGGTGACCGTTTCCCAATCCTTGTTTGTGAATGACTGAGCATTTCACAGAAGCTGCTTTTATACCCATTCATGGCACCCACCTGTTCCCAATTAGCCTGCACACCTGTGGGATGTTCCAAATAGGTGTTTGATGAGAATTCCTCAACTTTATCAGTATTTATTGCCACCTTTCCCAACTTCTTTGTCACGTGTTGCTGGCATCAAATTCAAAAGTTAATGATTAGTTCCAAAAAAAAAAAAAGTTTATCAGTTTGAACATCAAATATGTTGTCTTTGTAACATATTCAACTGAATATGGGTTAAAGATGATTTGCAAATCATTGTATTCCATTTATATTTACATCTAACACAATTTCTCAACTCATGGAAACGGGGTTTGTATGTAGGTCATTAAAAAACGATATCGATTGGTATCAAACAGTGATATAATGATACAGTTTTCAGCCACATCGCTCAGCCCTAGTCAAAAAGTCGCATTGTTTCGGTCAAAGACTTTGTGATAAATTATTTTTTTTTTTGGTGGTGCGGTCAGGCCGACCAGTGCACAGGTCTCCAGGGCTTCCTGGTGTTCCACAGCTTCGGGGGCGGCACCGGCTCCGGGTTCACCTCCCTCCTGATGGAGCGTCTGTCTGTAGACTACGGCAAGAAGTCCAAGCTGGAGTTCTCCATCTACCCGGCTCCCCAGGTGTCCACGGCCGTAGTGGAGCCGTACAACTCCATCCTGACCACACACACCACCCTGGAGCACTCGGACTGCGCCTTCATGGTCGATAACGAGGCCATCTACGATATCTGCCGCAGGAACCTGGACATCGAGCGCCCCACTTACACCAACCTCAACCGGCTGATCAGTCAGATCGTGTCGTCCATCACGGCTTCCCTGCGTTTCGACGGCGCCCTCAACGTGGACCTGACCGAGTTCCAGACCAACCTGGTGCCGTACCCTCGCATCCACTTCCCCCTGGCCACCTACGCTCCCGTCATCTCAGCCGAGAAGGCCTATCACGAGCAGCTCTCGGTGTCTGAAATTACCAACGCCTGCTTCGAGCCGGCCAATCAGATGGTCAAGTGCGACCCCCGCCACGGCAAATACATGGCGTGCTGCCTCTTGTACCGTGGCGACGTGGTGCCCAAAGATGTCAACGCCGCCATCGCCACCATCAAAACCAAGCGCTCCATCCAGTTTGTGGACTGGTGCCCTACTGGTTTTAAGGTGGGCATCAACTACCAGCCACCGACTGTGGTTCCTGGCGGCGACCTGGCCAAGGTCCAGAGGGCGGTGTGCATGCTCAGCAACACCACCGCCGTGGCAGAGGCCTGGGCTCGACTCGACCACAAGTTCGACCTGATGTACGCCAAGCGCGCCTTCGTCCACTGGTACGTCGGCGAGGGCATGGAGGAGGGAGAGTTCTCCGAGGCCAGAGAGGACATGGCCGCTCTGGAGAAGGATTACGAGGAGGTCGGAGTCGACTCCATTGAGGGCGAAGATGAGGAGGAAGGAGAGGAGTATTAAAAAGTTTCCTCAGCGGTTCCAAATTTACTTCAAAATAAAATCGGCTCTAATTCACGTCTAACATGAAGTTGTTGGTGGTTTATACAGTGATTGACTTGAATTGTTTTTGTTCCATCCATTTTCTACCGCTTATTCCCTTTTGGGGTCACGGGGGGAGCTGGCGCCTATCTCAGCTACAATCGGGCGGAAGGTGGGATGCACCCTGGACAAGTCGCCATCTCATCGCAGGGCCAATACAGATAGACCGACAACATTCACACTCACATTCACACACTCGGGCCAATTTAGTGTTGCCAATCAACCTATCCCCAGGTGCATGTGTTTGGTATAAACACAACAGAACAAATACCCAGAATCCAATGCAGCCCTAAATATTTTGGGCTACAATAGGGGGAGGGAATGCGGGGGTGTATATTGTAGCCCGGAAGAGTTAGGGCTGCATGGGATTCTGAGTATTTGTTATGTTGTGTTACGGTGCATGTTCTCCCATGTTTTTGTTCTTGTTATATTATTTTATAAACATATCTGAGTTCAAAAATTCATTCTCGTGAGTTAATGTGTTGTTTTTTAGATTAATACACACGTTTATTTATAAAGTTCAACATGTACTAACAAACATTACAATAAGTAAGTTAATGTGTAGCAACACGGATGCTTGCCAGTGTCTGACATCACTTCCTGTCAACCCGTTTAAATGCAGTAATGTCCATGCAGGCCCTCTGTTACCATGGTTTTCCTTTTTGGTGTAATCTTTATTTCAATACCAATGTCTGATAAAAAGCTACATGCAAAACAAACTTTTATTTTGAAGGTAGTATTTATTGTGAAACCTGAACCAACAGAAATGAGAAAGAAATAATCTTTTTTTTTTTTTAACCACTCATTTTTACATAAATTCCTGATTATTGGCAATTTACAAGCCCAGATACAGATTTATTTTATTGCAGGGGTCGGCAACCCGCGGTTCTGGAGCCGCATGCGGCTCTTTAGCGCCGCCCTAGTGGCTCTTTGGAGCTTTTTCAAAAATATATGAAAAATGGAAATGATGAGGGTGAAAAAACATACTTTTTGTTTTAATTTGGTTTCTGTAGGAGGACAAACATGACACAAACCTCCCTAATTGCTTATATTAAACATGCTTCACTGATACGAGTATTTGGCGAGCGCCGTTTTGTCCTACTAATTTTGGCGATCCTTGAACTCACCCCAGGTTGTTTACATGTACAACTTTCTCCGACTTTCTAGGACATGTTTTATGCCACTTCTTTTTCTGTCTGATTCTGTCCACCAAACTTATAACGTTGTGCGTGAATGCACAAAGGTCAGTTTTGTTGATGTTATTGACTTATGTGGAGTGTGCTAATCAGACATATTTGGTCACTGCATGACTGCAAGCTAATCGATGCTAACATGCTATTTAGGCTAGTTTTATGTACACATTGCATCATTATGCCTCATTTGTAGCTATACTTGAGCTCATTTGGTTTCCTTTAAGTCCTCATCATTCAATTTATATCTCATTACACACTATCTGTGTGTAGTATGGCTTTTCATTTTTTGCGGCTCCAGACAGATTTGTTTCGACCCCTGTTTAGTGGCTCGTTTTAAAAACTCCATATTTAAAGAAGAAATTTCGCGATGGGATTCACTGGCGCCCCCTTGCGTCATTCATTACAATGACAAGAGTGAAAGTGTTTGGAATTATAGCTATAATATTCCGTGAATTTTTACAAGTATCCCTTATTTGTTATTATTTTATTTTACTACTAGCTATTCTTTTTATACAAAACAGTCAAACACCACACCACGTGACGTCGCAGAAGCCCCGTCGTAGTCTTTACGCATGCGTGGACCGATCAGGTCTTCTGGTACAGATCGGGTAGTGTCCGTCCGACATCTTATAAATAGACGCAACATTGGCTGCTGTGACGCGAGAAATTCGGCCGCCATCTTGAAGTGGTGACGAGGAGCTGGCCAGCAGCCTAAACTGAGAGTTAATAGGTACAAAACAAAAATGCCTTGCTGGTGTTCAGCGTTTTCCTTCTCTAATGAGCGGACTGTTGAACATAGGAATCGGGGGGATTACTTTTTACAAGTAAGATTTAACATTAACGTACTATTGGTTGTATTTTGTGAAAAGAATATTACCACAGAGTTGAGAAGGATCTTCAATAGTTCTGAGATCGTAGCCGCTAGCAAACAAGAGTATGGCCATAATAGAATTGCTTGTCAATTAAATTAATTACATTTAAAAAATGTCATACTTGGGTAACATAAAGTTGAAATAAATGATGAAGATAAAGATTGCAAAAGCCAACAGGGGTAAAAGTTAGGACCATAGTCCAAATTGTGTAGGGGGGAGTTATATATGTTAGCTAGATGGACAGGCATACTTGCCAACCCTCCCGGATTTTCCGGGAGACTCCCGAAATTCAGCGCCTCTCCCGAAAACCTCCCGGGACAAATTTTCTCCTGAAAATCTCCCAAAATTCTGGCGGAGCTGGAGGCCACGCCCCCTCCGGACCTGAGTGACGTGTCGATAGTCTGTTTTCACGTCCGCTTTCCCATGTCTGTCCAATGACGTTATAACTGTAGAATGATCGACAGCGAGTTCTTGGTTTCTTATGTGGGTTTGTTGTTAGGCAGCAGACAACAACAGCAGTCCGTTTTCGTCTACCGTGAAGCAGTTCGTCTGCCATAAACAGCAATGTTGTGACACTCTTAAACAGGAGAATACTGCCATCTACTGTACATGCATATGGTTAAAAAAAACTAGGATGGACAATTCAACCCTTAACTCAACAATGAGTGTGTGAGTGTTATGTGTGTGTAAATAAATGAACACTGAAATTCAAGTATTTCTTATATATATATATATATATACGAAAAGTTCAATATTGGTTTCATCTGACCACATGACATTCTCCCAATCCTCTGCTGTATCATCCATGTATCCATTTTGGTATAAACTCAACTCGTCGTGTTTGGAGGAAGAAGAATACTGAGTTGCATCCCAAGAACACCACACCTACTGTGAAGCATGGGGGTGGAAACATCATGCTTTGGGGCTGTTTTTCTGCTAAGGGGACAGGACGATTGATCCGTGTTAAGGAAAGAATGAATGGGGCCATGTTTCGTGAGATTTTGAGTCAAAACCTCCTTCCATCAGTGAGAGCCTTGAATGGTTGACCAAATACTTATTTTTCACCATAATTTACAAATAAATTCTTTACAATTCCTACAATGTGAATTCCGGGATTTTTTTTCCACATTCTGTCTCTCACAGTTGAAGTGTACCTATGATGAAAATTACAGACCTCTGTCATCATTTTAAGTGGGAGAACTTGCACAATCGGTGGCTGACTAAATACTATTTTGCCCCACTGTATGTGGACAGGGCTATACAGTATTACGTTTGTATACAAGTCTAAATTTTGTCTAGCTTTCCAACCCAATTTTGTGTAGTCCACCTTCGTGAAATGTGTCCTTTGTCTTTTTTTGTGTCATCATGCCTTCAGTGTACATATTGTATATAGTTCTCTGCAAACCTATGAAATTTTATGTAAATGGGTTATACTTGTATAGCGCTTTTCTACCTTCAAGGTACTCAAAGCGCTTTGACACTACTTCCACATTCACCCTTTCACACACACTGATGCAAGGCGCTGACCACCACCCATCAGGAGCAAGGGTGAAGTGTCTTTCTCAAGGACACGACAGACGCGATAGGGTTCGTAGATGGTGTGGATTGAACCAGGAACCCTCAGGTTGCTGGCACAGCCACTCTGCCAACAGCGCCACGCTGTTCTATTTTGTCTTCATTATTTTGTCAGAATGCACCAGAATGCTTAATTTGTATGTGAAAATCACAATGAAATCTTCTGGGGGAGGATGACCCCCCAACAGGGGTTTGGTTTACAAACTTCAAAAACCGACATCAATCTCTAAAGGATATCACCACATGGGCTCAGGAACACTTCAGAAAACCACTGTCAGTAACTACAGTTGGTCGCTACATCTGTAAGTGCAAGTTGAAGCTCTACTATGCAAAGCGAAAGCCATTTATCAACAAGGGAGGTGATGGGTCCCATTTTTATAGTCTTTGGTATGACTGGTATTTAAAAAACTAACTATATGACAATGCATTCATTTATATTGTGTTTGATCAATTAAAATTGTATATTTCGGAAGCCTAAGTTAGGGCACTTGGCGGTCCGATCCTCGGCTACATAAATTAGCTCTTGGGACATGGAACGTCAGCTCGCTGGGGGGGAAGGAGCCAGTTCCGACTAGATATAGTCGGGCTCACTTCGACACACAATAAGGGTTCTGGAACCAGTCCTCTCGAGAGGGGTTGGACTCTCTTCCACTCTGGCGTTGCACGCAGTGAGAGGCGACGGGCTGGGGTGGCAATTCTTGTTTTCCCCCTGGCTCAAAGCCTGCAGGTTGGCTTTAAACCCAATAGACGAGAGGGTAGCTTCCCTCCACCGTCGGGAAGAGGGACGGCTCCTGACTGTTGTTTGTGCTTATGCACAGAACAGCAGCTCAGAGTACCCACTCTTTTTGGATTTCCTTGAGGGAGTACTGGAGAGTGCTCCCTCGGGTGATTCCCTCGTTCTACTGGGGGACTTCAACGTTCATGTTGGTATTGACTGTGAAACCTGGAGAGGTGTGATTGGGAAGAACGGCCGCCTGGATCTGAACCCGAGTGGTGCTTTGTTATTGGACTTTTTTGCTCGTCAGATTGTCCATAACAAGCACAATGTTGAAGCATAAGGGTGTTCGTTATGTACACTTGGCACCAGGACACCCTAGGCCGCAGTTCCATGATCGACTTTGTAGTTGTGTCATCAGATTTGCGGCCTCATGTTTTGGACACTCGGGTGAAGAGAGAGGCGGAGCTTTCTACCGATCACCACCTGGTGGTGACTTGGTTCCGATGGTGGGGGAGGATGCCGGACAGACCTGGCAGGCCCAAACGCATTGTGAGGGTCTGCTGGGAATGTCTAGCAGAGTCTCTTGTTAGAGAGAGTTTCAATTCCCACCTCCGGAAGAACTTTGAACATGTCACGAGGGAGGCACTGGATATTAAGTCCGAGTGGACCATGCTCCGTGCCTCTTTTGTCGAGGCAGATGATTGGAGCTTTGGCCGCAAGGTGGTTGGTGCCTGTTGTGGCAGTAATCCTAGAACCCACTGGTGGACAACAGAAGTGAGGGATGCCATCAAGCTGAAGAAAGACTCCTATCGGGTCCTTTTGACTCATGGGACAGGCAGCTAACAGGTATCGACAGACCAAGCGGTGTGCGGCTTCAGCAGTCGCGGGGGCAAAAACTTGGAATTGGGAGAGTTTGGGGAAGCCATAGAAAGCGACTTCCGCACGGCTTCGAAATGATGCTGGACCACCATCCGCCACTTCAGGAACAGGAAGCAGTGCATTGTCAACACCGTGTATGGTAAGGTTGGTGTGCTGCTGATATCGACTGCGGCTGTTGTGGATTGGTGGAAGGAATATTTTGAAGACCTCCTCAATCCCACCAACACATCTTCCTATGAGGGAGCAGTGCCTTGGCAATCTGTGGTGAGCTCTCCTATTTCTGGGGCTGAGGTAGCCAAGGTAGTTAAAAAGCTCCGTGGATGAGATCCGCCCGGAGTTCCTTAAGGCTCTGGATGCTGTGGGGTTGTCTTAGTTGACAAGACTCTGCAACATCGCGTGGACATCGGGAGCGGTACCTCTGGATTGGTTGTGGTTCCTCTCTTGAAGAAGGGGAACAGGAAAGTGTGTTCCAACTATCGTGGGATCACACTCAGCCTTCCCGGTAGGGTCTATTCAGGCGTTTGCCCAAGCAGTCTACATAACTTTCTAGGCGCAGTCAGGGCAATGAGGGGATCCGGTTTGGTGGCTGCGGGAATAAGTCTCTGCTTTTTGCAGAGGATGTGGTCCTTATAGCTTCATCTGGCCAGGATCTTCAGCTCTCACTGGATCGGTTCGCAGCCGAGTGTGAAGTGACTGGGATGAGAATCAGCACCTCCATGTCCGAGTCCATGGTTCTCGCCCGGAAAAGAGTGAAGTGCCATCTCCGGGTTGGGGAGGAGAGCTTGCCCCATGTGGAGGAGTTCTAGTACCTCGGAGTCTTGTTCACGAGTGAGGGAAGAGTGGATTGTGAGTTCGACTGGCGGATCGGTGCAGCGTCTTCAGTAATGCGGACGCTGTATTGACATGTTGAGTTGAAGAAGGAGCTGAGCCGGAAGACAAAGCTCTCAATTTACCGGTCGATCTACGTTCTGACCCTCATGAGCTTTGGGTTTTGACCGAAAGGACAAATGGCCGAAATTAGTTTGCTCCGCCGGGTGGCGGGGCTCTCCCTTAGAGATAGTGTGAGAAGCGCTGCCATCCGGGAGGAGCTAGAAGTAAAGCCACTGCTTCTCCACATCGACAAAAGCCAAATGAGGTGGTTCAGGCATCTGGTCAGGATGCCACCTGAACGCCTCCCTATGGAGGTGTTTCGGGCACGTCCCCGGGAAAGACCCAGGACACGTTGCGAAGACTGTCTCTCGGCTGGCCTGGGAATGCCTCAGGATCCCCCGGGCTGAGGAGAGGGAAGTCTGGGCTTTTTTGCTTAGGTTGCTGCCCCCGCTACCTGACCTCGGATAAGAAAATGGCTGGCTGGATGGATAAATAATTATATTCACAATATATTGTTTTTGTATAACTTTGTAAGTATACGGTATGTGGGTTTATTTGATGGCGGGAACAATTGTTTGCTCTTTACGCAATGTGGTGTGGGACATTAATGACTGATCATGAAAAGTCATTTTTATTGAAGTGATTCAATGTGAAATGTGAGCTTCAAATGTGTGCAGATGTTGCTGATCTTCGAGGGTTTGGAGGTCATTTGTCCCACTTCGTTATGGTTGGCAACACAAGCGGGGGGAAAAATGATATTCCAGCCATATGAGGTGAGTGTAAAGGTGAAAACAATCTATACAGTGGGGCAAAAAAGTATTTAGTCAGTCACCGATTGTGCAAATTCTCCCACTTAAAATGATGACAGAGGTCTGTAATTTTCATCATAGGTACACTTCAACTGTGAGAGACAGAATGTGGAAACAAAATCCAGGAATTCGAATTGTAGGAATTTTAAAGAATTTTATTTGTAAATTATGGTGGAAAATAAGTATTTGGTCAACCAATTAAAGCTCTCACTGATGGAAGGAGGTTTTGGCTCAAAATCGCACGATACATGGCCCCATTCATTCTTTCCTTGGAGGGAAACATTATCACCATACCTATGTAAGCGTCAATATATACCTTAATGGTGCAGAAAAAAGACCATATATTTTTTAACCGATTTCCGAACTCCAAATGGGTGAATTTTGGCGAATTAACGCCTTTCTGTTTATCACTCTGTGGCGATGACGTCAGAACGTGACGTCTCCGAGGTAACACAGCCGCCCTTTTCATTTTCAACACATTGCAAACACCGGGTCTCAGCTCTGTTATTTTCCGTTTTTTCGACTATTTTTTGGAACCTTGGAGACATCATGCCTCGTCGGTGTGTTGTCGGAGGGTGTAACAACACTAACAGGGAGGGATTCAAGTTGCACCACTGGCCCGAAAATGCGAAAGTGGCAAGAAATCTGCCGCCAGACCCCCATTGAATGTGCCAAAGTGTCTCCACATTTTACCGGCGATGACAGACATGGCACAGAGATGTATGGATAACCTGCAGATGCATTTGCAACGATAAATTCAACGAAATCACAAAGGTGAGTTTTGTTGATGTTGACTGCCAGCTAATTGATGCTAACATGCTACGCTAATCAATGCTAACATGCTATTTACCGGTGGTGCTAAAGCAGACATGGCACAGAGATGTATGGATAACCTGCAGATGCATTTGCAACTATATTACGTTTCCTTCCACCCACGTTTAATGCGAAACAAACACTTACCAGTCAAAGGATTTAAGTTGCTCCAGTGTCACGAGATGCGAAAGTCCCGATCGTTTGGTCCGCACATTTTACTGGCGATGCTAACGCAAATATTCGGCCATGCTATGGCTATGAATAGCATCAATAGCTATTCGCTCAATAGCTTCAGTTTCTTCTTCAATACTTTCATACTCCAACCATCCGTTTCAATACATGCATGTTGAATCGCTTAAGCCGCTGAAATCCGAGTCTGAATCCGAGCTAATGTCGCTATATCTTGCTGTCGTATTTGCCATTGTTTGTTTACATTGGCAGCACTGTATGACGTCACAGGAAAATGAACAGTGTCTGGCAGAGAGCGAAAAAAAGGCACTTTAACAAGCCTCTAGGAACTGATTTTTATTGGTTTTAACCCTTTTGAAATTGTGATAATGTTCCCCTTTAACATGGATCAATCGTCCTGTCTCCTTAGCAGAACAACAGCCCCAAAGCATGATGTTTCCACCCCCATGCTTCACAGTAGGTATGGTGTTCTTGGGATGCAACTCAGTATTCTTCTTCCTCCAAACACGACGAGTTGAGTTTATACCAAAAAGTTCTATTTTGGTTTCATCTGACCACAGGACATCCTCCCAATCCTCTGCTGTATCATCCATGTATCCATTTTGGTATAAACTCAACTCGTCGTGTTTGGAGGAAGAAGCATACTGAGTTGCATCCCAAGAACACCATACCTACTGTGAAGCATGGGGGTGGAAACATCATGCTTTGGGGCTGTTTTTCTGCTAAGGGGACAGGACGATTGACCCGTGTTAAGGAAAGAATGAATGGGGCCATGTATCGTGAGATTTTGAGCCAAAACCTCCTTCCATCAGTGAGAGCTTTGAATGGTTGACCAAATACTTATTTTCCACCATAATTTACAAATAAATTCTTTAAAATTCATACAATGTGAATTCCTGGATTTTTTTTTCACATTCCGTCTCTCACAGTTGAAGTGTACCTATGATGAAAATTATAGAACTCTGTCATCATTTTAAGTGGGAGAACTTGCACAATCGGTGGCTGACTAAATACTTTTTTGCCCCAATATATGTTGTCTAGGTTTTTGGAAACGCATGTGTTTGGACAGCCGTGTTCTTGGTTACCATTAGTGACGTCATCCTGGTTTTTACGAGGAGAAAGAGGTTGAGGACCAGTTTTGTGGGTAACTCCTGGGTCCTTTTGGCTTTCCTATCCGGCGCCCAAATCCTGTTAGGGGGGGGAAAAAGCAGGACAAAAACTTCAAAATAAATTCGGGAATTGAACCAAAGACAAATGAATGGAGTTACCGAATGTGAACATTGACGTCAATACTCCCTTGGAGGACGAAGACAACTGAGGGAAAGCAGCCGTCGGCTTCACTGAGGACATTTTTAGACAATATTTAGTATTTAGTGGTCGTTACGTGTTTGTCATGAGTTAGGATGACTCACATTTCTGCTGGTCTTTGAACAATCGCAGACTCTGAAAGAGACAACGTTTTTGAATCACCAACCCCACTTTTGGACCGAGACATGTGACGAACGTCGCGATACCTTTTTTCTGGACGGTTCCTTGTCCTCGTTTCTGTACGCCGCCGCTTCGGCGTCAGAGAGAGACCCCTTGTGGTTGCCGGCGGTAACTTGCGCTGACGCTGCAAAGAACAGCAAGTTTTTAATCCATTGCTATTTTTGGTATGATGTCATCAATTCTGGGAGTGTTGTTGGTTCAATGCGCAGAATAATGAGTATTGCTATCAGAGCTGTAATGTTATGTTTACATAAGTAACTTTTCGGATTAATAAGTCAATCAAATCCCGCAAACTTTATTTTTAAAAGTGCTTTTCATACATAAAAAAATGCAACACAAAGGACTTGAAGAAAAATGGGCTGCATGGTCGAGACCAGGGGTCACCAACCTTTCTGAAACCAAGAGCTACTTCTTGGGTACTGATTAATGCGAAGGGCTACCAGTTTGATACACACTTAAATAAATTGCCAGAAATAGCCAATTAGCTCAATTTACCTTTAATAAATAAATCTATATGTGTAAAAAAAAAATGGGTATTTCTGTCTGTCATTCCGTCGTACATTTTTTTTCCTTTTACGGAAGTTTTTTTGTAGAGAATAAATGATGAAATAAACACTTAATTGAACGGTTTGAAAGAGGAGAAAACACAAAAAAAAAGAAAATTAAATTTTTAA
Organism: Nerophis ophidion; assembly: GCF_033978795.1. NCBI lineage: Eukaryota > Metazoa > Chordata > Actinopteri > Syngnathiformes > Syngnathidae > Nerophis > Nerophis ophidion. Next base: position 18,882,380 of record NC_084616.1, on the reverse strand, counting down.
ACACAGTTTATCTTCAATTTCGACTCTTTAAAATTTAAAATTCAACCGAAAAAAATGAAGAGAAAAACTGGCTGATTTGAATCTTTATGAAAAAATAAAATATGGAAGATCATTTGTGGGTTCTTCTGAGGATGTTGTAGTCGTAATGATTTGTGCAGTCCTTTGAGACATTTGTGATTTGGGGCTATATAAATAAACATTGATTGATTGATTGATTGATAGTAATTTTTCCTGATTAAGATTAATTTTAGAATTTTGATGACATGTTTTATAGGTTAAAATCCATACTTGAACATTGATCTAAATTGTCAGGAAAGAAGAGGAAGGTATTTAAAAGGTATATGTGTTTAAAAATCCCAAAATCATTTTTAAAGTTGTATTTTTTCCTCTAAAATTGTATTTCTGAAAGTCATAAGAAACAATGTAAAAAAAATAAATGAATTTTTTCAAACAAGTGAAGACCAAGTCTTTAAAATATTTTCTTGGATTTTCAAATTCTATTTGAGTTTTGTCTTTCTTAGAATTAAAAATGTCGAGCAAATCGAGACCAGCTTGCTAGTAAATAAATACAATTAAAAAAATAGAGGCAGCTCACTGGTAAGTGCTGCTATTTCAGCTATTTTTAGAACAGGCCAGCGGGCGACTCATCTGGTCTTTATGGTGACCCCTGGTCTAGACCCCAGAAGAAAGCCATTTCTGCACAAATTTCACAAAGTATCCCGCTTACATCACGCCAGGGGTGTCAAACCTACGGCCTGCGTGCCGGATCAGGCCCGCGAATAGTTTTATCCGTCCCGCGAGATGAGTATAACAATTGGTCGACATTTTTTAATGAAAGAAACTGCTGTTTTAAATGTGTCCACTGGATGTCGCAATAGCAATTTTTTTGTATCTTTGTAGATCATGGGTGTCAAACTCTGGCCCGCGGGGCCAAATTTGGCCCACCGTGTAATTTCTCTTGGCCCTTGAGGCAATATCAAATTAACATTAGAGCTGGCCCGCCGATGTAACACCGTATTCACCGCTAATACTCTTACTTGCCAACCCTCCCGATTTTCCCGGGAGACTCCCGAAGTTCAGTGTCCCTTTCGAATTTCATCACGGGCAACAATATTGGGGATGGGCCTTAAAGGCACTGCCTTTGGCGTTCTCTAATACCTGTCGCCATGTCCGCTTTTCCTCTATACAAACAGCATGCCGGCCCGGTCACATAATATAACTTCTTATACACACACACACACAAGTGAATGCAAGGCATACTTGGTCAACAGCCATACAGGTCACACTGAGGGTGGCCGTACAAACAACTTTAACACTGTTACAAATATGCGCTACACTGTGAACCCACACCAAACAAGAATGACACATTTTGGCAGAACATCCGCACCGTAACACAACATAAACACATAAGAACAAATACCCACAACCCCTTGCAGCACTAACTCTTCCAGGACGCTACAATATACACCCCCCGCTATCACCAAACCCTGTCCACCTCAACCCCGCCGCCGAAAAGAGGCATTCCATTTTTATTTAAATTTTATTTGATATGCCATTGATATTTTTTAATTATTATCATAATTTGAAACTTGATTTTGCATGTCACTATAAAGTTATATACTGTAAGCCTTGCTTGTTCGGTTTAAAATTTTGGCCCATTCTGTATTTGAGTTTGACAGCCCTGTTGTAGATGATGCTACATATGTAAACAAATAAAAATAAACCACATTATGTTAGTGCACTAGTCGTGGAAAATGAGCAAAATACATAAATCACTTGCTGTAATTTTCCATCCATTAATTTTCTACCGCTTATTCCCTTTGGGGTCGCGGGGGGCGCTGGTGCCTATCTCAGCTACAATCGGGCGGAAGGCGGCGTACACCCTGGACAAGTCGCTACCTCATCGCAGGGCCTGCTGTAATTAGATTTTGACATTATTTTTTTTTATTTTGATGGATTGAAAATGAAAACCATTGAGTTGACTGATAAACATTATCATATCATTTATTCAGAAAGTATAAATAACAACAAATAAAAATATAACACAAACATATAAGTGTAAAAAAAACCACAACAACATTATGATTTGTACATTTTCAGAATGTGCTTGTTCTATTTTCAAACAAAGAAAACCATCTGAAGTTGTCTTTATTTTTAAGTTATTGTGCCGTGATTTTACCAGTTCCGCCCACTTGGGAGTATATTTTTCTCCGTGTGGCCCCCCATCTAAAAGGAATCTGACACCTCTGCATTACGCCAAACAGCACAGAGTCAAGCCTCAAAGTCATTTGGAGTGATGAGACCAAAATTTTACTTTTCGGCCACTTGACCATGCAGCCCATTTTTCTTCAAGTGCCTCCTTGGATTCTCCCAGGGTATGTAAACTTAAGAGCACAACTGTATATACTCTGATGATTAATCTGGAGGAATCACTGCACGTAAGCGACGATATTACGGACCTTTGATCCCTCAGGCGGTACTGCTTCAAAAAACAACATCAGTGTGCAAAGGATATCACCACATGGGTTCAGGAACACTTCAGAAAACCACTGTCATTAACTACAGTTTGCCGCTACATCTGTAAGTGCAAGTTAAAACTCCACCATGCAAAGCGAAAGCAATTTATCAACAACACCCAGAAACGCCGCCGGCTTGGCTGTGCCCGAGCTCATTTAAGACGGACTGATGCAAAGTGGAAAAATGTTGTGTGACCCGACAAGTCAACATTTCAAATTATATTTGGAAACAGAGGACGTGGTGTCATCCAGAACAAAGAGGAAAATAACCTTTCGGATTGTTATAGGCGCAAAGTTCAAAATCCAGCATCTGTGATGGTATGGGGGTGTATTAGTGTCCAAGGCATGGGTAACTTACAGATCTGTGAAGGCACCATTAATGCTGAAAGGTCCATACAGGTATTGGAGCAACATATGTTGTCATCCAAGCAACGTTATCATGGACGCCCCTGCTTATTTCAGCAAAACAATGCCAAGCCACGTGTTACAACAGCGTGGCTTTGTAGTAAATGAGTGCGGGTACTTTCACACTGTAAAAAGCGACATAACTAGGGATGCTCTGATCAGGGATTTAGTCATAACTCTTCAATGTTTACTTCCAAACCTCATGTGTGTCAGTAGAAATATTCACATTTCAGCGTAGTTGTTTTGATGTTTTAGCTAGCGTATGCTAACATTAGCCCTCTTATGATGTCATAAGTGGCGTGAATGTTTTGTAGTGTCAGCAGTAATGTTGCCAATAAAAGTTGGCGTATGGTAGTTCCAACACTTCAGCTTTAAAGATGGAAGTTCTACTCACCACTTCCTGCTCCGGCAAAGGCAGGTGACGATGGAAGCCACAATGGAGTCTGCGGTGCTTCTGTCAACCAAACGCAACAATATGGAGGTTCATTTGTGTCTGTATTACAATAGCTTGTTATGGACACAACATTTATGGAACTGAATTTTTAGCATTTAATTTTATTTATTTTTTACATCAAATTACACTGTTAGTTTTATTAAATTAAACTGTGTCAGCCAAATCCGTGTTTAAAAATTCAGTCTGTTAAAATGCAATAATTCAAAAATCAATGTAAAAAAGTTTTGCATATAAAAATTTAGTGTTAAGATATTTAGTGTAAAAAAAAAATCAGCGTATAAAAATTCTGTGTAAAAAAATGTAGTGCAGAAATATTTGTTTCTGTCCCAGAACCAGCCAATAAGGTGTCAAAGGTTTGCAGTCACAATTGCTTTTGTCTTATGTTACTGGAAGTGTATGAAGCTTAATTTGTGTCTTTATTACAAAAGTTTTTTTTATTTGTTTTTTTTACACTAAATTTATGTAACAAATGTTTGGGCGCTCAAATTTTATGATCAAATTTTACCGTGCAAAAATTTGTGAGCCAAATATTTGTCTTTAAAAATTAATGTTTTTAAACTAGTGTTTTAAAAGTTAGTGTAAAAAAAAAAAATTGTATAAAAATTAAGTGTAAAAAAAAATTAATCGTATAAAAAATTTAGTGTAAAAAAAACCTAATTGTACACAAATTCAGTGTAGAAAAAAATCATTGTATAAATATTCAGTGTAAAAAAATGGTATAAAAATTCGTATAATCGTATAAAAAATTCAGTGTAAAAAAATAAATAATTGTACACAAATTCAGTGTAGAAAAAAAAGCATTGCATGAATATTCAGTGTAAAAAAATGGTATAAAAATTCATTAAAAATAAATCGTATAAAAATTCAGTGTAAAAAAAATTGCATAAACATTCCGTGTAGAAAAAAAGCATTGTGTAAAAAAAAATATTTGTACAAAAATTCGGTGTATAAAAGAATTCTCATTGTGTAAACATTGAGTGTGGAAAAAGATAGTCGTATAAAAAGTAATTGTAAAAAAAAAGGTATCAAAATTCATTGAAAAAAAAATAATCGTATAAAAATTCAGTGTAAAAAAAATTTTGTATGAAAATTTAGTATAGAAAAAAAGCTTCGTATGAAAATCTGGTGTAAAAAAATTGTACAAAAATTCAGTGTATAAAAAAATTATAATCGTATAAAAATTCAGTGTAGAAAAAAATCATAGTATAAACATTCAGTCTAGAAAAAAGGTATAAAAATGTATTGGAAAAAAAAGAAATTGTATAAAAATTCAGTGTAGAAAAAAAATCATTGTGTAAAAAAAATAGTACAAAAATTCAGTGTATAAAACAATTATCATTGTATAAAAATTGAGTGTGGAAAAAATAGTCGTATAAAAAGTATTTGTAAAAAAAAAAAAAGGTATAAAAATTCTTTGAAAAAAAATAATCGCATAAAAATTCAGTGTAAATTTTTGTTATAAAAATTCAGTGTGGAAAAAAAATTGTATGAAAATTCAGTGTAAAAAAAAATAATCGTATAAAAATTCAGTGTAAAAAAAATCATCATGTAAAGATTACGTGTAAAAAAAAATGTATCGTATAAAAATTCAGTGTAAAAAATATTATTGTACAAAAATTCCGTGTATAAAAAAATTATCATCGTATAAATATTCAGTGTAGAAAAAAATCATTATATAAATATTCAGTCTAAAAAAAGGTATACAAATTCAGTGTAGAAAAAAAGCAAAGTATTAAAATTCAGTGTAAAAAAAAATCATCATATAAAAATTCAGTGTAAAAGAAATCATCATAAAAAAATTCAGTGTAAAAAAAATAAGAATTATATAAAAATTCAGTGTAAAAAAATCGAGACCCATATAAAGTTTAATTTGTGTCTTTAATACAAAAATTTTATAACTAAAATTTTGGAATTTGAAATTTGTGAACTGAATTTTTCACATCAAATTTCATTGAATGACAAATTGCTAGCAAAATGTGTGTTTAAAAGGTATGGTTATAATTGAGTGCTTAAAAATTCAATGTAGAATAATCATTGTATACAAATTCAGTGTAAAGAAAATTATGTGCAAAAATATTTGTTGCTTTAACAATTGAAAAATCACTTAAGGTAAATGTATTTCTTTGCACTGAATTTTAAAACACAAATTTTACACATTTTATTAAATGAAATAATCAGTATAATTTGGTAAACAAAAAAATCAGTGTTAAAAAAAATCAACCTTCATAGTTTATTCAATCAAAGGTTGTACAGTTTGAAAATAAATGTGGTCATTAATTGAATAATAACAAATGTAGATATGTCACACTTGATATCGTGTTGCTCTTGTTTTATTGATCATTTTAGTTGCAATGATTTTCTTTTCCTGCCATATAAATTTTGCAACTTTTTACTCCACATCAAATTTAATATAATCTTACCTTTTAGGGTCATTTTTACTCTCAGGCTCTGCAAAACAAAGACAATGAGGTGTTTACAGTGACCGATACTCTTCAAGTAGGTGTGACGATAAAACCTTGAGTACCGATACCGATACTGTTGCATCCAGAGTGCAGGAAGGAGTGATACCGCAGGTGATTACTGGGATCTGTTTTTTTTCTTGGTGTGTAAAACTTTCCGTCAATATTAATATTGTTGTTAAGAAGGTTTTTTTCTTTTATAGACTAGAATAGAATCTGTTATTGTCATCAACCTGAAAGAAATACGAGTGGCTGCTCTGTTAGTGCGCAGTTGGAGTGCAATCCTTTTTGTGTTATTTATGGTATTATTAACTTGTAGTTGTCCATAGTTTCCAAAAACAATTTGAAATGTGGACTCGTCAGACCACAGAACACTTTTGCACTTTGCATCAGTCCATCTTAGATGATCTCGGGCCCAGAGAAGCCGGCGGCGTTTCTGGATGTTGTTGATAAATGGCTTTTGCTTCGCATAGTAGAGCTTTAACATGCACTTACAGATGTAACGGCAAACTTTATTTAGTGACAGTGGTTTTCTGAAGTCTTCCTGAGTCCATGTGGTGATATCCTTTACAGATTGATATCGTGGTTTTTTTTTCGAAGGTCACGATCATTCAATGTTGGTTTCCGGCCATGCCGCGTACTTGGAGTGACGATAATAATGAAGCTAAGCTCATGAGGCAGTAAGTTGAATGATGCGGACACATTTGTTACTGGCTACTTTCCAATACTGCCTTGGAGACTTTGTATGTGTAAGTAATATGCAACTATAATTATTTGATACAAGTGCTGATACTAAATGTGCTGACTTGTTGACACTGGATTGTGTGCTATTGTGTGCTTAGCTGTTGCGTAGCTGCTAGCATCTAATAGACTATAGCCTAGCATGTTTACCTTTTGTAAATTAATTTTGTACAAAAGAAGACAAGACCAACCATGATAATTTATTATTATATGTTTTATGTATATGTATATATATGTACGTTATATATACATATATAATATACGTATTATATCATGTATATATATTATTTTTATTATATATGCATATTTGTGAATGTGTAAGCGTTTGTATGTATATATGTATACAATATAAATGAATACAAATATACATAATATATATTTTAAAATATGTGTTATTTATAAATATGTATTTAAATAAATATATATTATGTATGTTTATTAAATTATGTTATAAATGTATATAAATATACATATATGAATATAAATATGTGTATGTGTGTATATTTATATGTATATATACATTGTATTTACATGTGTATGTATATATTATATATATATATATATATAATGTGTGTTTGTGTGCGTATATATATATATATATATATATATATATATATATATATATATGTAAATATATATAATATATATGCATTTTCTACCGCTTGTCCCTCTCATATACATACATACCGTATTTCCTTGAATTGCCGCCGGGGCGCTAATTCATTTAAAACCTCTTCTCCCTCCTGCGCTTACCAAAGGCATGCGGTAAAAGTAAGCATGCGCTAATTATTTTAAAACCTCTTCTCACTCCGGCACTAACCAAAGGCATGCAGTAAAAATGTGATTGTGGTGTAAGCTTAGACCTTAAATCCAACTGAATAGCTCTTAATCTTCTTCCCTTTGTGCGATTTCAAATGACCGGTATTGAAATCAGCCTCCTCCATTTTGAAAATAATGACAGGGGAAGTGTCACTCGTGACTAAGCATGCGCTAATTATTTTGGGAAGCGAGTTTGACCCGGCAGTAATTCACGGCAGGCGCATACTATATGCCCCGCGGCAATTCAAGGAAATACGGTATACATACAGTATATATATATATATATATATATATATGTATATATATAATGTATATGTATAATTATATATACATACACACACGCACACTGCTTGTATCGGACATGAAATCTCACATGAAATCATGTCTAATACCTGTTTTGTTTTTGTTGCTATCGGAGCGATATCCATATAGGATGGGGACAACCCTACAATAAAAGCACTTTGAGGTGACACACCAGAAGACAGGAACACATGATTGTCACCTTTGTTCTCAGCCATGGTTTTGTTTCTGCCTCCTGAGTGGCGCTGACAAGCCTGGAGGTCCCTGACCACTCCGAGGACGTCCCGATTCTGCTGAGGTTCACTGCTGGCGTGACTGCTCGCTGATTGTCAACAGGAGCTACATGGCCCATGCAGAAAAAATCCATCATTTTAAAACACAAATCTATTAGATGTCTATTCAACAGACCACGTTTCGCACCTTGATGACAAGCCAGCTCGTACGATTCTGGGGTTCTGTCTGGAAGCGATGGTGCAGATGTAGCAGGAATGTCTAAGACAGACAAGAATTTGAGCGATCTCTTCGTTATAGCATAACTAATATTTTAGTAAACTCTTGTACAAACTACAATTTTAGCCTAAATGTTTATGTATTGGTTCTTACGTAACTGCCTGTGCTGTGCCTGGGTTTTATGAGAAAGAAGACACTTTTATGGCCCTTCTAAATTCCTGAGCCTATGGGTGATGTCGTTACTTGGTTCTTCTTACACCCAAACCCATAATTCAACCACTCTGATTTTCCCGGGAGACTCCCGAATTTCAGTGCCATTCCCGAAAATCTCCCGGGGCAACCATTCTCCTGAATTTTTCCCGATTTCCACCCGGACAACAATATTGGGGGCGTGCCTTTAAAGGCACTGTCTTTAGCGTCCTCTCTCACCTGAAAAGGAGACTATTATATATATGTCTCCGTTATCCATAGGTTTATCTATAACCCATAAAGTAGGCGGGCGGGGAGCTATTTCTCAGCGTGTGTTTATTCCAGCCGGCACGTTAATACACTGACACGTTCAGTCTGGGGGCAGGCAGACCAGACTGAACGACCCTGAAACCAATAAGGACTGCAACTACCACAGGAAACCTGATTGCCCTCTCAACGGGGGGTGCTTACAAACATCAGTCGTTTACCAAGCAAAGGTAACACGCAAGGACATTAACACATCCGACACGTACGTAGGATTAACCGAAGGAGAGTTTAAAGCCAGATGGAATAATCACAAGGCTTCTTTTAGAAACCAGAGCCTCCGGAATTCTACAGAACTCAGCAAGCACGTTTGGAACCTCAAAGTCAATAATGTGGAATATTCAATAACATGGCAAATTCTTGCATCCAGCACACCTTACAACAGTGGTAATAAAAGATGCAACCTATGCTTGAAAGAGAAACTGTTTATTATATATCACCCAGACCTGTCATCCCTCAACAAGCACAGTGAAATTATATCAGCATGCCGTCATAGACGGCATGCTAGCTAACACATGAGCCAATCACCACGCCCCTACGCCTGCCTTTACCTACCCACTCTGTTCCCCTAAACAAATCATGGTATGTGAATGCTCCCATTAAAATCTCCTGATGATTGCGGGAACCCCTCATGAAACAGTTCTGTAGAGATGAAGTAGTCTTGTGATTTTTCCCACATACACATACAGTATATTGCGTTGCGCTCTACCACGGCATCGAGCACTATTCTCTGGATAATCTAATTAGAACATATATTTATAAAGAAGTACTTGAAAATATATACACCCCCCACTACCCTCCTAAAACACCCCACCCATCTCCCGACTTCGGTGGTCTCAAGTAACAACATTCTCCGTGAATAGGACAAATATTGCTGTGGTGTTGGAAGATCAGTAATTGGGTGAATGCTCCCAAACAGTCACACATGTGGTTTTCCACACCAAAATTCATCTATTTATTATTCAACTTCATCTTCTTCTTCTTCTTCTTCTTATGATTTTGGGGCGCTCTACCTTCCACATTTTTCACCCGATTCAAACCGTTCCAACTTCAAACTGTTCAGCCTATTCGGGAATCGCGGGCTTTTCCCTTGACAAATTCCAAAAATTCCCAGAATTCCAGGTTTTTCGGGACGTTTTTTTCCATTGAAAATTAATTAGCCATTTTTCTAACGTCCACCTTTTCCACGTTTTTCAAACAATTCTAACCATTCCACCTTCAAAATATTCCACCATTCTGGAAATTCAAACTCCCTGTTTTCAAAGTTCCAAAAAAATTACAGGATTTTCCAGAATTTCTAGTGTTCCTAAGCCCTATTTCCTCCCTTTTTTTTCTGGCAACGACTCCTCCCACATTTTTCACCCCACCTCATCCGTTCCACCGTCAATATAACAAAGTGTTTATTGAACTTGAAAAATTCCAGGAATTCCGTGAGACAATTTCTCAGTTCAACATGTTACAACTTCAATATTTCACGACCGATTTGAAAAATTCCAACGCCAACCATTTCAACACATTCATATATATATATATATATATATGTGTGTATGTATGTATGTATGTATGTATGTATGTGTGTGTGTGTGTGTGTGTGTGTGTATATATATATATATATATATATATATATATATGTGTGTGTATATATATGTGTGTGTGTATATATATATATATATATATATACATATATATATATAAATATTTATATATGTGTGTGTATATATATATACGTGTGTGTGTGTGTATATATGTGTGTGTATATATATATATATATGTGTGTGTGTATATATATGTGTGTGTGTATATATATATATATATATATATATACACACACACACAATTAGATTTAATATGTATGTGTATAAATATACAGCAGAATGTATATTTTTTATTTTATTTTATTTTATATACATATATAAATTATATGTGTGTTTGTATATATGCATATATATATATATATATATATATATATATATGTGTGTGTGTATGTATGTATATGTGTATATATATATACACACACACAATTAAATTAAATATGTATGTGTATAAATATACAGCAGAATACATATTTTTTATTTATGTATTTATGTTACATACATATATATGTGTGTGTGTGTGTGTGTGTGTGTGTGTGTGTGTGTGTGTGTGTGTGTGTGTGTGTGTAAATATATATATATATATATATATATATATATATATATACACACAACACACACTATTAAATTAAATATGTATGTATATATATACACACAGCAGAATATATATATTTGTATTTATGTATTTATTTTATATATATATATATATATATATATATATATATATATATATATATATATATATATATATATATATATATATATATATATTGATTAAACAGGACTTTTCCATGTTAAATGAAGACATTCCTATATTAGCAAATGTCACATTCAGAGCAGTGTTAATTTTGACAGCAGTTTTAAATTTATCATTAGTCATATAGTCTTTTGATGAAAATGCATTTTAGTTTTAGTCATCTATATCAGTGGTCCCCAACCAGGACCGCAGCCCGGTACCAGTTTTTTTTTAAATTGGTATTTTTTTTAAATTGGTATTTTTATTCTTTTATTTTTTTTTATTTATTTATTTTTCTATTTTTATTAAATCAACATAAAACACACAAGATACACTTACAATTAGTGCACCAACCCAAAACCTCCCTTTTTCATGACAAAAACCTCCCTTTTCATGACAAATTAGCAAGCGTTGACCGGTCCGCAGCTACAAAAATGTTAGGGACCACTGATCTAAATAGTTTTATTCTAGTATTAATTCACAAAAATTACAGTTAATGTTGTCGACTAAAACATATATATCTATATAATCACGGACGACGCATCTTGGAAGTCGTCTTAAAAGCCCTTTTATTGTTAATTATTCCAGAACATCTCAAAAACTAAATTCACAACAAGACCTGCACCCCATGAATAATTAACCCACCCATCAATCAAGTTGTCTACAACTTATGCCTCTAGGGGTCATCGGGTGTTGCTGGAGCCGATCCCAGCTGCACTCGGGCAAGAAGTACATTTCACACTAACCTTATTGTGTGTTGCTGAAATCAAGCATTTGTTTCAAATGTTAATTAATATGAGTAAAATGGTCACATGAAGAAACTAGTTTTAGCTGGCCTATGTGTACTACAAAAGTAGTGGTAAGTAAGCACTCTTGCGCCTCCTCTACCGTCCTTAAGACTAACAGTAATTCTGAACAGTGTGAGTCATTTGGATTCATATCATGACATGCTAGCGTTTTCTCACCTTGCATCTTGTCACCCACACCCTCAGAATCCCCGTGAGGCGAGATGATGACTGCCAACTTTTTTGAGTTCTCTGAAGACCACAATATATCAGAACATCATTTATTATGATTATTTCGCCCCACTTTTCCATGCACCACTCTGAAACAGTCCAAATTCTGCCTTCAAGAATAGGATTGTAGAGTCAAAGACCCTGATTTACTAAAATAGCATGTGCAAACTATAACATATTAGTGGGCGTGTTGCGTGTGATCTACTAAGACTGTGTGTGCAATTGATAACTGGTGCAGACTTCCCAAACCTCCCGGATTTTCTCCCGAAAAAACCTCCCGGGACAAATTTTCTCCCAAAAAGCACCCGAAATTCAGGCGGAGCTGGAGGCCACGCCCCATCCAGCTCCATGCGTACCCGAGTGACGTGTTGACAGCCTGTTTTCACGTCCGCTTTCCCACAATATAAACAGAGTGCCTGCCCAATGACGTTATAACTGTAGAATGATCAAGGACAAGTTCTTATTTTATGTGGGTTTATTGTTAGGCAGTCTCAATAACGTCCTCCCAGCGCGGCAACAACACACAACAACAGCAGTCACGTTTTCGTCTGGCGTAAACAGCAATGTTGTGACACTCTTAAACAGGACATTACTGCCATCTACTGTGCATGCATATGTGACAATAACATCTACGGCTTTTAGAGCAGTGGTTCTCAGCCTTTTTTCAGAGATGTACCCGCTGTGAATTTTTTTTTGAATACAAGTACCCCCTAATCAGAGCAAAGCATTTTTGGTTGAAAAAAAAAAAGATTAAAAAGTAAAATACAGCACAGTTTCTGATTTATTAAAATGTATAACAGTGCAAAATATTGCTCATTTGTAGTGGTCTTTGTTGAACTATTTGGAAAAAAGATATAAAAATAACTAAAAACTTGTTGAAAAATAAACAAGTGATTCAATTATAAATGAAGATTTCTACACATACTGCGATGAGGTGGCGACTTGTCTAGGGTGTACGCCGCCTTCCGCCCGATTGTAGCTGAGATAGGCACCAGTGCCCCCCGCAACCCCAAAGGTAATAAACGGTAGTAAATGGATGGATGGATAGCAGTGAATATACTCCTCCCTCTTAACCACGCCCCCAACAACACCCCGCCCCCAACCACGCAGCAGACAAAATATAATAAGTAGCACTTTTTATGGGCATTTTAGACGAAAGTCCTCCAGTTCATCTACGATGGAACCCACTTTTTTAAGTGCGCTGAAGGTGCGTGCGCACATGGCAGAAGTTGGCACGAACTGCGAAAATTCCAGACGCAAGAAAATGCCTTTAACAAGTTTTTTTTTAAATTTCATGTTAATATATCTTCAATACTAACAAACAAACATTTAAAAAATGCCAGCAGACACCAAAATGCATTAATAGATTTTTTTTTTAAATCAGCGCCTCAGGTCACGTAGCAGCTATAAAATTATAAAATGATATTGCTGAATTAACAATATGGGAATATTTTTGCTATTTTTTATTTTTGACTGCCCAAATATGTTGACAGGCATACGTAGGGGACCATCGCACCGTTTTTCATAGCCGTTCGCCGGTCGGCAAACACAAAACAGCAGCTGCAGAACAATTTTAGTCCTGATTAATCACACTCCGCGTGGTAAATAATCATATTTGCTGTTTGATGATGCCATTTGGCGTTCTGGTGATCGGCATATAATATTATGGATTGTGCTCCTTATTCTGCTCACTAAAGAGAAGCGACGCACAAGTTTAGTCGATCTATTTTGTGTACAATCATGTTTGCACGTTTTTTTAGCACATACAAACCTTGAGTAGACAAAGGTGAATACTATGCGAACTAACATTTTCTGTGCAATATAAAGATGTTAATCATATTACAACATAGAAATGATCTACTGTCTGATATAGTCAGCTATTGTTGATTTCGTAATTTTAACATCTGCGCTACAGGACATTTTCAATCTGCGCTTATTTACCGGTAACACATTTTACATGCAAGCATACATCATCTTGTACTTAAAGTTATGTTTTTTTGCTGATATTTGTCTGGTATGGATATCGCACAAGGACACCCCCACTTCTCACAGTCCATTCATTATCCAGGGCAGGGGTCACCAACGCAGTGCCCGCGGGCACCAGGTAGCCCGTAAGGACCAGATGAGTCGCCCACGCAGTGTCTCAAAGAGAAGCCGAGGAGCCAAGCTCACAGCTGCCTTTTAAACAGCTACTGCAGGAGGACGAATAATCCAATGATGTCTCCGGTAAGATATATATATATCACAATTTCCCCTTCCAAAAACATGCTGGTTGATGTAGAGCAGGGGTCACCAGGTAGCCCGTAAGGACCAGATGAGTCGCCCGCTGGCTTGTTCTAAAATAGCTCTAATAGCAGCACTTACCAGTGAGCTGCCTCAATTTTTTAATTGTATTTATTTACTAGCAAGCTGGTCTCGCTTTGCTCGACATTTTTAATTCTAAGAGAGACAAAACTCAAATAGAATTTGAAAATCCAAGAAAATATTTTAAAGACTTGGTCTTCACTTGTTTGAATAAATTCTTTTTTTCTTTTTTTTTACTGGGCTTCTACTAACTTTCAGAAAGACAATTTTAGGGGAAAAATACAACCTTAAAAATGATTTTAGGATTTTTAAACACATATGCCTTTTTACCTTTTAAATTCCTTCCTTTTCTTTCCTGACAATTTAAATCAATGTTCAAGTATTTTTTTTTTATTGTAAAGAATGATAAATACATTTTAATTTTATTCTTCATTTTAGCTATTGTTTTTTCGACGAAGAATATTTGTGAAATATTTCTTCAAAAAAATTCAAAAAAATTATTCAGGCAAATCCAGAAAATATTTGGAATCAAATTTAAATCTTTTTTCAAAGTCTTTGGAATTTCTTTTAAAATTTTTGTTCTGGAAAAATTTAGAAGAAATAATGATTTGTCTTTGTTAGAAATATAGCTTGGTCCAATTTGTTATATATTCTAACAAAGTGCAGATTGGATTTTAACCTATTCAAAACATGTCATCAAAATTTTCAAATTAATCTTAATCAGGAAAAATGACTAATGATGTTCCATAAAAAATATATTTTTTTTTATTTTTTGAAAAAGATTCGAATTAGCTAGTTTTTCTCTTCATTTTTTTCGGTTGAATTTTGAATTTTAAAGAGTCGAAATTGAAGATAAACTATGTTTCAAAATTTAATTTTTCATTTTTTTCCTGTTTTCTCCCCTTTTAAATCGTTCAATTAAGTGTTTTTTGTCTTAATTTAATCTCTACCAAAAACCTTCCGTAAAAGGAAAAAAAAATGTACGTTGAATGACAGAAAAAAATACCCATTTTTTATACATACCGGTAGATAGGTTTATTTATTAAAGGTAAATTGAGCAAATTGGCTATTTCTGGCAATCTATTTAAGTGTGTATCAAACTGGTAGCCCTTCGCATTAATTAGTACCCAACAAGGTTGGTGACCCCTGGTCCATAGGATGACAATGTTTGTAGAGCTGATACCGACCTGTATGGACGGCCAGTTGATAGGATTCCGGGGTTCGTTCAGGCAGAGGAGGCGGTATGTCCTCATCGGTATGAGCTCCTATTGAACAACAGTGCACAAGGTAAACAACTAGATCACATGAAGACATGTTTAAATCCATCTGTACCAAGACCCCGAGCTGGCCTTAAACAAAATGATTTTATATTTTAGACAAGGCTGTTTTAGTTTCGACACTCACGCTACAGGTAAGGATGCTATACCTTTCACATTTGAACTGATACAGTACCAATTCCTGGTTCCTGGGCATTGATACTGGTACTAAACGGTACCAATTGTTGGTGCTTTTGTGTGTGCATGTTGTAACATAACAAATGTAATATGTACAATATAAACATTTCAAGTATATACAAACCCTGTTTCCATATGAGTTGGGAATTTGTGTTAAATGTAAATATAAACGGAATACAATGATTTGCAAATTATTTTCAACCCATATTCAGTTGAATATGCTACAAAGACAACATATTTGATGTTCAAACTGATGAACATTTTTTTTTTTTTGTGCAAATAATCATTGACTTTTAAATTTGATGCCAGCAACATGTGACAAAGAAGTTGGGAAAGGTGGCAATAAATACTGATAAAGTTGAGGAATGCTCATCAAACACTTATATGGAACATCCCACAGGTGTGCTGGCTAATTGGGAACAGGTGGGTGCCATGATTGGGTATAAAAGCAGCTTCCATGAAATGCTAAGTCGTTCACAAACAAGGATGGGGCGAGGGTCACCAATTTGTAAGCAAATTGTCGAAACAGTTTTAGAAAAACATTTCTCAACGAGCTATTGCAAGGAATTTAGGGATTTTACCATCTACGGTCCGTAAAATCATTAAAAAGTTCAGAGAATCTGAAGAAATCACTGCACGTAAGCGATGTTATTACGGACTTTGGATCCCTCAGGCGGAACTGCATCAAAAACTGACATCGGTGTGTAAAGGATATCACCACATGGGTTCAGGAACACTTCATAAAACCACTGTCAGTAACTACAGTTGGTCGCTACGTCTGTAAGTGCAAGTTAAAACTCCCCTATGCAAGGCGAAAACCTTTAATCAACAACACCCAGAAACGCCGTCGGCTTCGCCGGGCCTGAGCTCATCTAAGATGGACTGATACAAAGTAGAAAAGTGTTCTGAGGTCTGACGAGTCCACATTTAAAATTGTTTTTGGAAACTGTGGACGTGGTGTCCTCGGGACCAAAGAGGAAAATAACCATTCGGATTGTTATAGGCGCAAAGTTCAAAAGCCAGCATCTGTGATGGTATGGGGGTGCATTAGTGCCCAAGCCATGGGTAACTTACACATCTGTGAAGGCACCATTAATGCTGAAATGTCCATACAGGTTTTGGAACAACATATATTGTCATGTTATCATGGACGCCCCTGCTTATTTCAGCAAGACAAGTGTTACAACAGCGTGGCTTCGTAAAAAAAAGAGTGTGGGTACTTTCCTGGCCCGCCTGCAGTCCAGACCTGTTTCCCATCAAAAATGTGTGGCGCATTATGAAGCGTAAAATACGACAGCGGAGATCCCGGACTGTTGAACGACTGAAGCTCTACATAAAACAAGAATGGGAAAGAATTCCACTTTCAAAGCTTCAACAATGAGTTTTCTCAGTTCCCAAACGTTTATTAATTGTTGTTAAAAGAATAGGTGATGTAACACAGTGGTGAACATGCCCTTTCCCAACTACTTTGGCACGTGTTGCAGCCATGAAATTCCAAGTTAATTATTATTTGCAAAGTTATCTGTAAATATGTATTCTGATATACAGTGGGCCAAAAAAGTATTTAGTCAGCCACCGATTGTGCAAGTTCTCCCACTTAAAATGATGACAGAGGTCTGTCATTTTCATCATAGGTACACTTCAACTGTGAGAGACAGAATGTGAAAAAAAAATCCGGGAATTCACATTGTAGGAATTTTAAAGAATTCATTTGTAAATTATGGTGGAATAATAAGTATTTGGTCACTTCAAACAAGGAATATCTCTGGCTCTCACAGACCTGTAACTTCTTCTTTAAGAAACTCTTCTGTCCTCCACTCGTTACCTGTATTAATGGCACTTGTTTGAACTCATTCTCTGTATAAAAGACACCTGTCCACAGCCTCAAACAGTCAGACTCCAAACACCACTATGGCCAAGACCAAACAGCTGTCAAAGGACACCAGGAAAAGAATTGTAGACCTGCACCAGACTGGGAAGAGTGAATCTACAATAAGCAAGCAGCTTGGTGTGAAAAAATCAACCGTGGGAGCAATTATCAGAAAATGGAAGACATACAAGACCACTGATAATCTCCCTCGATCTGGGGCTCCACGCAAGATCTCATCCCGTGGGGTCAAAATGATCATGAGAACGGTGAGCAAAAATCCCAGAACCACACGGGGGGACCTGGTGAATGACCTGCAGAGAGCTGGGACCAAAGTAACAAAGTTTACCATCAGTAACACACCACGCCGACAGGGAATCAAATCCTGCAGTGCCAGATGTGTCCCGCCGCTTAAGCCAGTGCATGCCCAGTCCCGTCTGAAGTTTGCCAGAGAGCACATGGGAGAATGTCATGTGGTCAGATGAAACCAAAATAAAACTTTTTGGTATAAACTCAACTCGTTGTGTTTGGAGGAAGAAGAATACTGAGTTGCATCCCAAGAACACCATACCTACTGTGAAGCATGGGGGTCGAAACATCATGCTCTGGGGCTGTTGTTCTGCTAAGGGGACAGGACGATTGATCCGTGTTAAGGAAAGAATGAATGGGGCCATGTATCGTGAGATTTTGAGCCAAAACCGCCTTCCATCAGTGAGAGCTTTCAATGGTTGACCAAGTACTTATTTGCCACCATAATTTACAAATAAATTCTTTAAAATTCCTACAATTCGAATTCCTGGATTTTTTTTTCACATTCTGTCTCTCACAGTTGAAGTGTACCTATGATGAAAATGACAGACCTCTGTCATCTCTCCTTCCCGGCTGCTGCCTTCAACAGAGCGCCAGGTGATTAGATAAGCACGCCCAGGTGGGCCATCTACGCACCTGTCGCTGATCTCGAATCCGTTCCTGGCACACCCTGCTTTGTTGCAGGACTGCAGGCCACGCCCCCCCTCCACATCGTTATTTATACTTTCTGAATAAATTATGTGATAATGTACATCAGTCAACTAATTTTCAATCCATCCGGATAAAAAAAAATAACAAAATCAAATTACAGGATAGTAATAGTATTCTATCTTTATTTGTCGTGTGTGGAAAACACGCACTTCCGGGTTTTTCGGATCACCAATCACCGACACGCCAGGCTCTTCCAGTTTTACGAGAATGTTCCATTTTGCAATAAATTGTCTTTGTGCTTTTTAGCAATTGTCTTTTTGTCATTCTCGCTCTCGCTCGTGCTCGTGTTCCACCATCAACCACCCCTCTCTCCTTCCCAGCTGCTGCCTTTAACAGAGCGACAGGTGATTAGATAAGCACGCCCAGGTGGGCCATCTACGCACCTGTCGCTGATCTCGAATCCGTTCCTGGCACACCCTGCTTTGTTGCAGGACTGCAGGCCACGCCCCCCCTCCACATCGTTATTTATACTTTCTGAATAAATTATGTGATAATGTTCATCAGTCAACTAATATTCAATCTATCAGGATAAAAAAAATAACAAAATCAAATTACAGGATGGTATTTATTTAGTTTGCTATTTTACCTCGACTGGTGCACTAACGTGTTTTTTTCTTTTTTTCTTACAAATGTAGCATAATCTAGATTAGAAAGATACAAATAATTGCTATTGCGACATCTAGTGGACACATTTAAAACAGCAGTTTTTTTAATTCAAAAATTTCAGCTAATTTTTATACTTCGCAAACTCATCCCGCGGGCCGGATAAAACCTGTTCGCGGGCGGGATCAGGCCCGCGGGCCGTACGTTCGATACCCCTGTTATAAACCGATATGATGTGGTCTCAGTTGGTTAGGGTCCTGGTATTGAATCTGACTCCAGCGTGACTATGCAAAGACTTGTTTGTGGATGCATTTTTGAGAAACTAAGTGTTCCCTAAGTCTTGGGCTTGGGTCATAACTAACCGTTGGCGTATCTAAACATTGCTCCGTCACTCACGGAGAACTGGCCGGACTTCTGCATACCACGGACAGATTGAAGAATCTTCTCGGGTGGGATGTAATTTCCCCGTGGACTAGATACTACACGAGCAATAGTGGAATGGGTGGACATTCTACGGCAGGGGTCTCAGACACGCGGCCCGCGAGACATTTTGCGGCCCCCACCTTAATATGAAAGTTTAATGTTAATGCAGCCCGCGAGTTTTATATGAATGGCGCTTGACAGCGTTGTGTGCGGAGCTGAAGGAATCTACCAATCACGGTGTGGTATGGGGCTCTCGCTTATTTTGACGTGACTTGCGTGATGCCTTCTTCGCTCTCTCTCTCTAGCTCTCTCTGTCACTGTGTGTGTGTGTCTCTCTCTCTCTCGCTCCCTCCCCCGGCGCCGCTGTAAACAGTCCGGGCCGGGGAGACCAGAGACCCGGTAGCTTCCGAAGCACTCCGCCGAAGGACCGAGTGACAATACAAAACTGTGGTGCACTGGACCCCAGCGATGATACTCCGACAGAGTCGCTGTGCGATTCGGACGTGTAACACGCTAGTCGATGTAAACTCCACCCCTTCCCTTTGGCTACAGACAGAGACGATTTTTGTTATTTGGGTCCAAAATGGCTCTTTCAACGTTCTGGGTTGCCTACCCCTGCATTAGTGGAAAAGCGGCAAATGAGTGAAAGCGACAGAAACGTTGCCATGGAGACGAGGGTTTTCTTACGTGCCTGGTTGCAGTCACACCGCGACACCTGTCCGTCAGTAATAACAGTCCCCGATAACCTGGACCAATTCAAACCTTATATTATTATCTTTTTAATTATCGTTAAATTTGCATTGCCTCACATTACTTAATTCTCATTTTGTTCACTTAACATTCAAATTTGACATTTAAAAATATATTTTTTAAGAAAATCTTATCTTGCGGCCCAGCCTCACCCATACTCTGCATCCAGTCGCCCTCAGGTAAATTGAGTTTGAGACCCCTGTTCTACGGTGTCCAGGCTAGGAATAAAAGTAGTTTTGTTCACTGACCTGGGAAGGAAGAAGAGTGAGATGCCATTGTGTGGTGGTTTGGAGACAACGTGGGCTTGCTGATGATTGGACCAACAGTCCACCGCTTGTTGACTTGTGGTATGTGGTCAAACTGGGGGCTATGGAAGTAGGGGTCCTCCACCGTCAATTTTGGAAGATTTGGTGATACCGGGTCATCTTCTATGTTCTCCGCTTGGACCCTATACTCTTCTTTGTCCGTCTCCACTGTGACAACGGGACTTTCTGGAACAGAAGTCAAAATCTCGTGCTCCTGTGAGACCGGGAGGTTCAGGTCCTCGTCACAGATGGGCTGTTGCTTGCGTTCATCTTCTCGCTCTGTAACCTTGGTTGTTTGACAAGAGGATAGGAGTCAGGAATGATGCGGAAATATTATCACCTGTCAGATAGTTGTGTTATTACCCGGCTCTGTGCGTCCATGGACTGCAAGTATCTGTCAAAGAGTACCCCGATGATGCTGTAGACCAGTTCATACTGCTCCTGAGGTTAGGCAGCAAGCGTCAGTGAAACTGTCAAATTCCACTGGAAATACTCAAACTGACGCTACCTTGGTTTGAACCACAGACGGTCTTTGTGTTCTCATGGTGCGAACCAAGTCGCACACGTTGAAATCGGAAGTGATCAACTGAAAAAAAAAAATCAGCAGAGTTTAATGAAATCTTTCACCGTCCAAGAAATTAAAAACGTCTCTCACCCCAGTTCTGAGGAGGTTCCAAGTATAGTCGATGACACAAAGGGCTCCGGTTCTGCCACATCCAGCACTGAAAGCAAGAACTTGGATTCTCACAAATCGTCTTTTAGATTTTTGACCTTCTGTATTGCGGACGTCAAACATTTGTCTCATGTGTCCCATTAATCATTTGTTTCTACTAGATACGATGGAGGGATAAGGAATTCGGGGGCTGGCTGGAGACTGGTTGAAAAGTTATTTAACATGGAGGGTGCAGTTTGTAAAAAGGGGTCGATATTTATTAGATACTCTTGGCATTGCTTGTGGTGTTCCCCAAGGGTCCGTGTTGAGGCCAAAACGGTTTAAAGGGGAACATTATCACCAAACCTATGTAAGCGTCAATATATACCTTCATGTTGAAGAAAAAAGACCATGTATTTTTTTAACCGATTTCCGAACTCTAAATGGGTGAATTTTGGCAAATTAAACGCCTTTCTGTTTATCGGTCTTTTATCTCTCTCTTTTCCTCCTCTCCGTTTTTTTCTGTTTTATTTATTTCTTTTATTTTTTTTTTTTCTTATTTCTTTTGTATAATTTTTTATGCCTTTTTTGTATTAATTTTTTTGGAACCTTGGAGACATCATGCCTCGTCGGTGTGTTGTCGGAGGGTGTTACAACACTAACAGGGAGGGATTCAAGTTGCACCACTGGCAAGAAATCTGCCGCCAGACCCCCATTGAATGTACCAAAGTGTCTTCACATTTGACCAGCGATGCTAAGACAGACATGGCACAGAGATGTATGGATAACCTGCAGATGCATCTGCAACGATTAAGTCAACGAAATCACAAAGGTGAGTTTTGTTGATGTTGTTGACTTATGTGCTAATCAGACATATTTGGTCGCAGCATGACTGCCAGCTAATAAATGCTAACATGCTATGCTAATCGATGCTAACATGCTATATATGCTAGCTGTATGTACATTTGAAACTAGATACCCACATTTAATGCGAAACAAACACTTACCAATCGACGGATTTAAGTTGCTCCAGTGTCACAAGATGCGAAAGTCCTGATCGTTTGGTCTGCACATTTTACCGGCGATGCTAATGAGGCAGCCATGCTATGGGCCACTTCATTAGGTACACCCATGCTATGGCCGAATAGCGTCAATAGCTTCAGTTTCTTCTTCAATTTCGTTTTCGCTATCTGCCTCCATACTCCGACCATCTGTTTCAAAACATGCGTAATCTGTTGAATCGCCTAAGCCGCTGAAATCCGAGTCTGAATCCGAGCTAATGTCGCTATATCTTGCTGTGGTAACTGCCATGTTGTTTGTATTGGAAGCCCGGTATGACGTCACAGGGAAATGGACAGTCGCATCGCAAATATCGAAAATCAAGAACTTTAAAGCTTTTTTAAGGGATATTCCGGGAGGTGTAAAATTTAGAAAAAAACTTCGAAAAATAAAACTAGCCACTGGGAACTGATTTTTATTGTTTTTAACCTTTTTGAAATTGTGATGATGTTCCCCTCTAAAGGCCTACTGAAATGAGATTTTCTTATTTAAACGGGGATAGCAGGTCCATTCTATGTGTCATACCCGATCATTTCGCGATATTGCCATATTTTTGCTGAAAGGATTTAGTAGAGAACATAGATGAAAAAGTTCGCAAATTTTGGTGCTGATAAAAAAGCCTTGCCTGTACTGGAAGTATCAGACGATGACGTCACAAGGGTGAGGGCTCCTCACGTCTGTCAGAGTTGCCACTGACAGTTTGTGTTTTAGTTTCTCCTCTGTGTGTTTAGTATTTCCTGTCCTTAGTTCCTGTCTAGTGCTCTTGTTTTGGTTCAGCTTCCTGTTTGTCTCCCTGTGTCCTGTTTTCACTCAGCTGCGGCTGATTGGAATCTGGTCACACCTGGTGTCAATCAGCCAGTTCCTATTTTACCTGCTTTGTTCCTCCATACAGTGCTGGATCATTGTATTGTCATTCGGACTTGTCGTTGCCATATGTTGCTCTTGTCGTGTCGATGTGATTCTTTTCAGCTATTACCTGTCGTGCTACATTTTGTCCTGGCCGCTGTAGCGGAAAGCTGTTCTTGTTAGCCATTAGTTGTTTCCAGTTTTTCTGTTTGCTATCCACTAGCTTCCATGCTAAAGTTCCTTTTTGTTTTCTAGCTTCCAGTGCTAGCTCCCTTAGTTTGTTATTCCGCCCACGTGCGTGCTTTTTGTTTGTTCTTGTTTTGTTTTAATTATGTTTTCATATTCTATGCCCGCCTCCGTCTCTGCAGCTTGGGGTTCATCACCAACTAACTGTGACGTCCTCACATTGTTTATAATGGGAGCCTGCAGCAGCAAGAGCTATTCGGACCGAGAAAATGACAATTTCACCATTAATTTGAGCGAGGATGAAAGATTTGTGGATGATGATATTGATAGCAAAGGACTAGAAAAAAAATATGATGAGGTGGCGACTTGTCCAGGGTGTACCCCGCCTTCCGCCCGATTGTAGCTGAGATAGGCGCCAGCGCCCCCCGCGACCCCGAAAGGGAATAAGCGGTAGAAAATGGATGGATGGATAGAAAAAAAATAAATACATAAAAGGCGATTGCATTGGGACGGATTCAGATGTTTTTAGACACATTTACCTGGATAATTCTGCGAAATACCTTATCTTTCTATTGTGTTGCTAGTGTTTTAGTGAGATTAAATAGTACCTGATAGTCGGAGGGGTGTGTCTACAGGTGTCTTGAGGCCAGTCTCTGAGGCAAGTCACGGCAGATACAAGGACGGCGCAAACTCCACAGATCTCCGGTAAGAGGCGACTTTTTGAAACAATTTTCTCACCCAAACCTGCCGGTTGACAAGTGGTCGAGATCCATGTTCGATTGACCGCTCTGATCCATAGTAAAGCTTCACCCCCGGGAATTTTAATCAAGGAATCACCGTGTGTTTGTGTGGCTAAAGGCCAAAGATTCCCAAGGGGTCGATATTTATTAGATACTCTTGGCATTGCTTGTGGTGTTCCCCAAGGGTCCGTGTTGAGGCCAAAATGGTTTAAAGACCTACTGAAACCCACTACTACCGACCACGCAGTCTGATAGTTTATATATCAATGATGAAATATTAAGATTGCAACACATGCCAATACGGCCTTTTTAGTTTACTAAATTGCAATTTTAAATTTCCCGCGGAGATTCTTGTTGAAAACGTCGCGTGACGTCACGGACTGTCAGGAAATATTAGCTCAGCACCACACACGGCTAAAAGTCGTCTCTTTTCATCGCATAGTTACACAGTAATTCGGACATCTGTGTTTCTGAATATTTTGCAATTTGTTCAATTAATAATGGAGACGTCAAAGAAGAATGCTGTTGGTGGAAAGCGGTGGATTGCAGCTGCCTTTAGCAACCGAGACACAGCCGGTGTTTCTTTGTTTTTAACACAGAGCGGTCAAGCGAACACGTTTCTCTACGTCAGGGGTCACCAACCTTTTTGAAACCAAGAGCTACTTCTTGGGTACTGATTAATGCGAAGGGCTACCAATTTGATACACACTTAAATAAATTGCCAGAATTAGCCAATTTGCTCAATTTACTTTTAATAAATACATCCATATATATATTTAAAAAAATGGGTATTTCTGTCTTTCATTCCGTCGTATATTTTTTTTCCTTTTACGGAAGGTTTTTTTGTAGAGAATAAATGATGGGAAAAACACTTAATTGAACGGTTTAAAAGAGGAGAAAACACACAAAAAAATAAGAATATATTTTTTACACATTGTTTATCTTCAATTTCGACTCTTTAAAATTGTAAATTCCACCGAAAAAAAATGAAGAGAAAAACTAGCTAATTCGAATCTTTTTGAAAAAATAAAAAAAAAAGAATTTATGGAACATCATTAGTCATTTTTCCTGATTAAGATTAATTTTAGAATTTTGATGACAATTTTTTAAATAGGTTAAAATCCAATCTGCACTTTGTTAGAATATATAACAAATTGGACCAAGCTATATTTCTAACAAAGTCAAATCATTATTTCTTCTAGATTTTCCAGAACAAAAATTTTCAAATAAATTCAAAAGACTTTGAAATAAAATTTAAATTTGATTCTACAGATTTTCTAGATTTGCCAGAATAATTTTTTGAATTTTAATCATAATAAGTTTGAAAAAATATTTTACAAATATTCTTCGTCGAAAAAACAGAAGCTAAAATGAAGAATTAAATTAAAATGTATTTATTCTTCTTTCCAAAAAAATATAAAACTACTTGAACATTGATTTAAATTGTCAGGAAAGAAGAGGAAGAAATTTAAAAGGTAAAAAGGTATATGTGTTTAAAAATCCTAAAATAATTTTTAAGGTTGTATTTTTTCTCTAAAATTGTCTTTCTGAAAGTTATAAGAAGCAAAGTAAAAAAATAAATGAATTTATTTAAACAAGTGAAGACCAAGTCTTTAAAATATTTTCTTGGATTTTCAAATTCTATTTGAGTTCTGTCTCTCTTAGAATTAAAAATGTCAAGAAAAGCGAAACCAGCTTGCTAGTAAATAAATACAATTTTAAAAATAGAGGCAGCTCACTGGTAAGTGCTGCTATTTGAGCAATTTTTAGAACAGGCCAGCGGGCTACTCATCTGGTCCTTACGGGCGACCTGGTGCCCCCTGCTCTACGTCGACCGGCATGTTTTTGGAAGGGGAAATTGTGATATATATCTTACCGGAGACATCATTGGATTATTCATCCTCCTGCAGTAGCTGTTTAAAAGGCAGCTGTGATCTTGGCTCTTCGGCTTCTCTCTGAGACACTGCGTGTTCACCGCAGCCATCCGACCTGGAGGTATGTCTTTACAATCTCACTAAAACACTATTAAAACAATAAGCAGATAAGGGATCTTCCAGAATTATCCTAGTAAATGTGTCTAATTACATCTCAAACGCTCACACTGCTGCCGTCCGGAGCCGTTGCTTTTTATTTTTTTTATTTTTTTGTAGTGCTTCGCTATCAATATCATCATCCACGAATCTTTCATCCTCGCTCAAATTAATGGGGAAATTGTTGTTTTCTCGGTCCGAATAGCTCTTGCTGCTGGAGGCTCCCATTATAAACAATGTGAGGACGTAAGGAGCCCTCACACTTGTGACATCATCGTCTGCTACTTCCGGTAAAGGTGATGCTTTTTTATCAGCACCAAAAGTTGAGAACTTTTTTGTTGATGTTCTCTACTAAATCCTTTCAGCAAAAATATGGCAATATCGCGAAATGATCCAGTATGACTCATAGAATGGACCTGCTAGCCCTGTTTGAATAAGAAAATCTCATTTCAGTAGGCCTTTAAACAGTTTTAAAGACTGAGAAAGTCGAGGGACAAGTTCAAGTTAAAGTACCACTGATAGTCTGCATTTGACCCATTCCCTTGTTCTACCCCCTGGGAGGTGAGGGGAGCAGTGAGCAGCAGCGTTGGCCGCACCCGGGAATCATTTTGGTGATTTAAACCCCAATTCTGACCCTCGATACTGAGTGTCAAGCGGGGCGGTAATGGGTCCCGTTTTTAAAGTCTTTGGTATGACTCGGCCAGGGTTTAAACTCACGACCTACCGATCTCAGGGCGGACACTCTAACCACAAGGCCCCCGATGTGCATCAAACGCTTATTTGGAACATCCCACAGGTGAACAGGCTAATTGGGAACAGGTGGGTGCCATGAAACGCTCAGACATTCACAAACAAGGACGGGGCGAGGGTCACCACTTTGTAAGCAAATTGTCCAAAAGTTTAAGAACAACATTTCTCAACCAGCTATTGCAAGGAATTTAGGGATTTGGACATCTATGGTCCGTAATATTATCAAAAAGTTTAGATAATCTGGAGAAATCACTGCTCATAAGCGATAATATTATGGCCCTTCGATCCTTCAGGCGGTACTGTATCAAAAAGCGACTTCAGTGTGTAAAGGATATCGCCACATGAGCTCGGGAACACTTCAGAAAACCACTGTCAGTAACTACAATTGGTCGCTACATCTGTAAGTGCAAATTAAATGTCTACCATGCAAAGCCAAAACCATTTATCAACAACACCCAGAAACGCCCTCGACTTCGCTGGGCTAGAGCTCATCCAAGATGCCATCCATCCATTTTCTACCGCTTATTCCCTTTCGGGGTCGCGGGGGGCGCTGGCGCCTATCTCAGCTACAATCGGGCGGAAGGCAGGGTACACCCTGGACAAGTCGCCACCTCATCGCAGGCTCATCCAAGATGGACTGATGCAAAGTGTAAAAGTGTTCTGTGGTCTGACGAGTTCACATTTCGAATTGTTTTTGGAATCTGGACGTGGTGTCCTCCAGACCAAAGAGGAAAAGAACCATCCGGATTGTTATAGACGCAAAGTTTGAAAGCCAGCATCTGTGATGGTATGGGGGTGTATTAGTGCCCAAGACATGGGTAACTTACACATCTGTGAAGGCAACATTAATGCTGAAAGGTACATACAGGTTTTGGAGCAACATATGTTGTCATCCAAGTTAGGATATAATGGACGCCCCTGCAAGACAATGCCGAGCCACGTGTTACAACAGCGTGGCTTCGTAGTAAAAGAGTGCAGGTACTAGACTGGCCTGCCTGTAATCCAGACCTGTCTCCCATTGAAAATGTCTGGCGCAATATGAAGTCTAAAATACCACAAGGGAGACTGTCAGGCTTTCCCCTGACAGTTTGTCTATGTTTTAGTTTCTTCCTCTGCATTTGTCTGTTTCCTCTGTGTTTAGTATCTCCTGTTTTTAGTTCCTGTCTAGTGCTCTTATTTTGTCAGCTTCCTGTCTTGTTCCCTGAGCGCTGTGTTCCTCCTCAGCTGCGGCTGATTGGCACCTGGCCACACCTGTTGCCAATCAGCCCGCTCCTATTTGTACCTGCTTTGTCTTGTGTCAGTTGCTGGATCGTTGTATTGTCATTCGGACTTGTCGTTGCCATATGTTGCTCTTGTCGTGTCTGTGATTCTTTTCAGCTATTACCTGCTATTACCATTTTGTTCTGGTCGTCGTAGCGGTAAGCTGTTCTTGTTAGCCATTCGTTATTTCCAGTTTTTCTGATTGCTGTCCTCTAGCTTCCATGCTAAAGTTCCTTTTTGTTTTCTAGCATCCAGTGCTAGCTCCCTTAGTTTGTTATTCCGCCCACGTGCGTACTTTTTGTTTGTTCTTGTTTAGTTTTAATTAAATAATGTTTTCATATTCTATGCCTGCCTCCGTCTCTGCATCTTGGGGTTCGTCAACCACAAATAACTGTGGTTGAACAACTTAAGCTGTACATCAAGCAAGAATGGAAAGAATTCCACCTGAAAAGCTTCAAAAATTGATCTCAGTTCCCAAACGTGTTGTTAAAAGGAAAGGCCAAGATACATAGTGGTAAAAA
The DNA here is from genome assembly GCF_033978795.1 of Nerophis ophidion. Taxonomy (NCBI): domain Eukaryota; kingdom Metazoa; phylum Chordata; class Actinopteri; order Syngnathiformes; family Syngnathidae; genus Nerophis; species Nerophis ophidion. Next base: position 18,853,609 of record NC_084616.1, on the reverse strand, counting down.
TCCATTATGACAACTTTTTTGCAACGTCTTGCTGCCATTAAATTCTAAGTTATTTATTGTTAGCAACAAAAAAAAAATGAAGTTTCTCAGTTGAAGCATTAAATATCTTGTATTTGCAGTCCGTTCAATTGAATATAAGTTGAAAAAGGATATTAAAAATCATTTTATTCTGTTTTTATTTACCATTTGCTGGGGTGGGATTGAATACATTAACTTATTTTTTACTCCCTTTCGGGCAAAACTGGATCATCACGCTTACATATTGTACATAAACCTTTTGCATTATATTAATTAATATTATTATGTCTTGTCTACCTTGTACTGTGTCTGTTTCATTGCCTGAAATAAATGAATGAATGAATAAAAAATGGATAAAAAATTAGTTGACAAATATATGACTGATTCATCCAAGTCAGCTGCGTCCAAAGTTTCTCTTGTGGGCTGCAGCTCTTTTTTTGTTTTTCAACTTATATTCAATTGAACAGACTGCAAAGACAAGATATTTAATTTTCCAACTGAGAAACTTGTTTTTTTTTTCTAATAATCATTAACTTGGAATTTAATGGCAGCAAATAATTGTAAAAAAAAAAAGTTGGCACAGTGCCTTTTTTTTTTACCACTGTGTTACATGGCCTTTCCTTTTAACAACACTCTGTAAACGTTTGGGAACTGAGAAAACTAATTTTTGAAGATTTTCAGGTGGAATTCTTTCCCATTCTTGTTTGATGTACAGCTTAAGTTGTTCAACAGGCCGGAGTCTCTGTTGTGGTATTTTAAGCTTCATAATGCGCCAGACATTTTCAATGGGAGACAGGTCTGGACTACAGGCAGGCCAGTCTAGTACCCGCACTCTTTTACTACGAAGCCACGCTGTTGTAACACGTGGCTTGGCATTGTCTTGCTGAAATAAGCAGGGGCGTCCATTATATCCTAACTTGGATGACAACATATGTTACTCCAAAACCTGTATGTACCTTTCAGCATTAATGGTGCCTTCACAGATGTGTAAGTTAACCATGCCTTGGGCACTAATACACCCCCATACCATCACAGATGCTGGCTTTTCAACTTTGCGCCTAGAACCTTCCGGATGGTTCTTTTTCTCTTTGTTCCGGAGGACAGGACATCCACAGTTTCCAAAAACAATTTGAAATGTGGACTCGTCAGACAACAAAACCTTTTTACACTTTGCATCAGTCCATCTTAGATGAGCTCGGGCCCAGCGAAGCCGGCGGCGTTTCTGGGTGTTGTTGATAAATGGCTATCGCTTTGCATGATAGAGTTTTATCTCCACATCCCACCTCCCCGTATTGTAAATAATCAAATGTTTATACTTGTTATTATGCTTTCTGATCTCTCTATGCCCACTACTTGCTGTACATATCGCACAAAGTCAGACCTAGACTGTTTCAATGTCCATTTCTCAGATGATGCAATTGCTGATGACTAAAATGCTGATATCAACAAATCTTATCTTGGGATCCTGACATTGATATACATTAGCTTAAAATGATTGATATTTTGATTTGAGGATTGATATTAAAGCATAAGGAACTGGTATCGGTGGTATGGATATTTCAGTATCGATGTGCAGATCACTAATAGCTGGGGATGAACTTAACTTTTGTTTTTCCAAGCATGGTTGGGAAAATAGTGAGTGCGAAGGACGGCCCTGAGGAGAAGGGGATGATATTTATAGAATTAAAGAAGGAAATCAACAAAACCATGGCAGCGCGCAGCTAGCTAACTGAGTGATACAGCTGGAGTGTCGCACTGCTCGTCTGCACCGCACTGAAGCGGAATGAGTCGATGAAACCAATATCCGAACGGCGGATATTTATCCATAAAAAAATGAAGAAGCTGCTGATGGTGTGTTTGACGGGTGTTGTACGCTATGGAGTTATTAGGTTATATTGCGAGTATGTTTTGGTCGGGGTTCACTGTGACATTCACCGCACCAATTTAGCGGTGGGCAATTTTTTGCTAGCTCTCATTTCAAAACACTATGTGTGTTATCGCATTTAGACTCGTCTGCGCCGTACTGAAGCAAAATGAGTTGATAACACCAGCCGAGGACCCTAAAATAATATCTAAACAGTGGACATTTATACATAAAAATATGAAGAAGCTGCTGATGATGTGTTTGACGGATATTGTGTAAGTTATACGCTATGGAGTTATTACTGAAGCAGAATGAGCCGATAAAACCGATATCGAAACATTTACCGATCAAAATCTGAAGAAGCTGCTGATGATGTGTTTGACGGATATTGTGGAAGTTATACGCTATAGAGTTATTACTGAAGCAGAATAAGTCGATGAAACCAATATCGAAACGGCGGACATTTATCCATAAAAATATAAAGAAGCTGCTGATGGTGTGTTTGACGGGTATTGTCGCTATGGGGTTAAGTTAAATACCCATAAGCTAGCGGCGAGCAATGGGCAATTTTTGTTAGCGCAACAATTAGCTCTTATCTCAAAACATTGTGTATTATCGCATCTAGACTCGTCTGCGGCGTACTGAAGCAGAATGAGTCGATAACACCAGCCGAGGACCCTCAAATAATACCTAATCGGTGGACATTTATCCATAAAAATGTGAAGAAGCTGCTGCTGATGTGTTTGACGGATATTGTGGAAGTTACACGCTATGGAGTTATTACTGAAGCAGAATGACTCGATGAAACCAAAATCAAAATGCCGTACATTTATCCATAAAAATTTGAAGAAGCTGCTGATGATGTGTTTGACGGATATTGTGGAAGTTTCACGCTATGGAGTTATTACTGAAGAGGAATGACTGGATGAAACCAATATCGAAACGGCGGACATTTATCCATAAAGATATGAAGAAGCTGCGGATGGTGTGTTTGACGGGTATTGTAGTTATAGAGTTAAGTTAAATAGTGATAAGCTAGCGACTAGCAATGCGCAATTTTTGCATGCGCAACAATTAGCTCTCATCTCAAAACACTTTGTGTATTATCGCATTTAGACTCGTCTGCGGCGTACTGAAGCAGAATGAGTCGATAACACCAGCCGAGGACCCTAAAATAATATCTAAATGGCGGACATTTATCCATAAAAATATGAAGAAGCTGCTGATGGTGTGTTTGACGGGTATTGTCGCTATGGAGTTAAGTTAAATAGCGATAAGCAATGGGCAATTTTTGCTAGCGAAACAATTAGCTCTCATCTCAAAACACTTTGTGTATTATCGTATTTAGACTCGTCTGCGGCGTACTGAAGTAGAATGAGTCGATAACACCAGCCAAGGACCCTAAAATAATATCCAAACGGTGGACATATATACATAAAAATATGAAGAAGCTGCTGATGATGTGTTTGACGGATATTATGGAAGTTATATGTATGGAGTTATTACTGAAGCGGAATGAGTCCGTGAAACCAATATCGAAACGGCGGATATTTATCCAAGAAGATATGAAGAAGCTGCTGATGGTGTGTTTGACGGGTATTGTAGTTATAGAGTTAAGTTAAATAGTGATAAGCTAGCGACTAGCAATGGCCAAATTTTGCTAGCGAAACAATTAGCTCTCATCTCAAAACACTTTGTGTATTATCGCATTTAGACTCGTCTGCGGCGTACTGAAGCAGAATGAGTCGATAACACCAGCCGAGGACCCTGAAATAATATCTAAACGGTGGACATTTATCCATAAAAATATGAAGAAGCTGCTGATGATGTGTTTGACGGATATTGTGGAAGTTATACGCTATGGAGTTATTATTGAAGCAGAATGAGTCGATGAAACCAATATCGAAACGGCGAACATTTATCCATAAAAGTATGAAGAAACTGCTGATGATGTGTTTGACGGATATTGTGGACGTTACAAGCTATGGAGTTATTACTGAAGCAGAATGAGTCGATGAAACCAATATCGAAACGGCGAACATTTATCCATAAAAATATGAAGAAGCTGCTGATGATGTGTTTGACGGATATTGTGGAAGTTATACGCTATGGAGTTATTACTGAAGCAGAATGAGTTAATGAAACCAATATCGAAATGGCAGACATTTATCCATAAAAATATGAAGAAGCTGCTGATGGTGTGTTTGACGGGTATTGTCGCTATGGAGTTAAGTTAAATAGCGATAAGCAATGGGCAATTTTTGCTATCGAAACAATTAGCTCTCATCTCAAAAGACTTTGTGTATTATCGCATTTAGACTCGTCTGCGGCGTACTAAAGCAGAATGAGTCGATAACACCAGCCGAGGACCCTAAAATAATATCCAAACGGTGGACATTTATACATAAAAATATGAAGAAGCTGCTGATGATGTGTTTGACGGATATTATGGAAGTTATATGTATGGAGTTATTACTGAAGCGGAATGAGTCGATGAAACCAATATCGAAACGGCGGATATTTATCCAAGAAGATATGAAGAAGTTGCTGATGGTGTGTTTGACGGGTATTGTCGCTAAGGGGTTAAGTTAAATAGCGATAAGCTAGCTACTATCGTTGGTCAATTTTTGCTAGCACAACAATTAGCTCTCATCTCAAAACACTTTGTGTATTATCGCATTTAGACTCGTCTGCGCTGTACTGAAGCAGAATGAGTCGATAACACCAGCCAAGGACCCTAAAATAATATCTAAACGGTGGACATGTATCCAAAAAATGTGAAGAAGCTGCTGATGATGTGTTTGACGGATATTGTGGAAGTTGTACGTTATGGAGTTATTACTGAAGCAGAATGAGTCGTTGAAACCAATATCGAAATGCCGTACATTTATCCATAAAAATATGAAGAAGCTGCTGATGGTGTGTTTGACGGGTATTGTAGCTATGAAGTTAAGTTAAATAGCGATAAACTAGCGACTAGCAATGGACAATTTTTGCTAGCGCAACAATTAGCTTTCATCTCAAAACGATGTGTGTATTATGGCATTTGGAGTTGAAAAGAGACGTTTAATTTGAAAGAGCATCAACACAAAAAAGGCTTTGCAAGAAACACGGCCGGCAACCTGCAGTGGATGCAGATGGGGACGTGGTCGTGAGGCTGATAGCTCCGCATCTCCTCCAGCATGTCCAGAATGGGGAGGATGGAGTTGGGCACGCCGTGGTCCGGCCAGTTGACGTAGTGCAGCTGTTTTAAAGTCCGGCCGCACTGGGGGGGAAAACGAAGCACCGAAGACAAAAAATCCCAGCACATCAGCGGCGTGCACGCAAACAACGTCGCTAATAGTCTTCTGGATATGTTTGTTGGTCACCTACGTTGTCGTAGGTCAACCTTAAGGTCCTGGTCACACGTGCTTCTTTGTCCTCCTCACAGTCCTGCACAGAACACGGGAAAAACCCTGGAGGATTTTTCAGGGTCTCATTGAGAGGAATACTCACCCGAAAGACAGCAAAGGGCCCGCACACGAAGGACTCCTCCTCTTTCTCCGGCCAGTAGCGCTCACACTTTTTCTTCCAAAATGAGAATAGGAGAATATGAGTCGGCACAAGAAGGTCCCAAGTGTTTGTCACTTACCTTCCCCATCTCAAATTCTCGGCAGGCCATCACTATGACCTACAGACACAAGAGAGGTTTTACCACCACCAAATAATATTATAATATACAAACTCCGCTTCCATATGAGTTGGGAAATTGTGTTAGATGTAAATATAAACAGAATACAATGATTTGCAAATCCTTTTCAACCCATATTCAGTTGAATATGCTACAAAGACAACATATTTGATGTTCAAACTGCAAATAATCATTAACTTTCGAATTTGATGCCAGAGACACGTGACAAAGAAGTTGGGAAAGGTGGCAATAAATACTCATAAAGTTGAGGAATGCTCATCAAACACTTATTTGGAACATCCCACAGGTGTGCAGGCTAATTGGGAACAGGTGGGTGTCGTGATTGGGTATAAAAGCAGCTTGCATGAAATGCTGAGTCATTCACAACCAAGGATGGGGCGAGGGTCACCAATTTGTAAGCAAATTGTCGAACAGTTTTTGAACATTTCTCAACGAGCTATTGCAAGGAATTTTGCGATTTTACCATCAACGGTCCGTAAAATCGTCAAAAGGGTGAGAGAATCTGGAGAAATCACTGCACGTAAGCGATGATATCACGGACCTTTGATCCCTCAGGCGGTGCTGCATCAAAAACCGTCATCAGTGTGTAAAGGATATCACTACATGGGCTCAGGAACACTTCATAAAACCACTGTCAGTAACTACAGTTGGTCGCTACATCTGTAAGTGCAATTTAAAACTCTACTATACAAAGCGAAAGCCATTTATCAACAACACCCAGGATTGCCGCCGGCTTTGCTGGTCCTGAGCTCAGCTAAGATAGATAGATAGATAGATAGATAGATAGATAGTACTTTATTGATTCCTTCAGGAGAGTTCCTTCAGGAAAATTAAAATTCCAGCAGCAGTGTACAAGAGTTGAGATCAATTAAAAGTAAATAATGGGTGTTTAAATGGAAACAAAATAGATAGATATTACAATAAGAATAAAAAATAAAAAGCAACAATGAGAATAAAAAGATGGACTGATGCAAAGTGGAAAAGTGTTCTGTGGTCTGACAAGTCCACATTTCAAATCTGCGTTCAAAGGACCTTACCTTATCACCTTATTAGTGATTCCCAAAGCCCAAAAAAAGTCTGTGGGCTATAGAGCGTTTTCATTTCGGGCTCCAGTACTCTGGAATGCCCCCCCGGTAAAAGTTCGAGATGCTACCTCAGTAGAAGCATTTAAGTCTCATCTTAAAACTAATTTGTATACTCTAGCCTTTAAATAGACCCTCTTTTTAGACCAGTTGATCTGCCGCTTCTTTTCTTTTCCTCCTATGTCCCACTCTCCCTTGTGGAGGGGGTCCGGTCCGATCCGGTGGCCATGTACTGCTCGCCTGTGTATCGGCTGGGGACATCTCTGCGCTGCTGATCCGCCTCCGCTTGGGATGGTTTCCTGCTGGCTCCGCTGTGAACGGGACTCTCGCTGCTGTGTTGGATCCGCTTTGGACTGGACTCTCGCGGCTGTGTTGGACCCATTATGGATTGAACTTTCACAGAATCATGTTAGACCCGCTCGACATCCATTGCTTTCGTCCTCTCCAAGGTTCTCATAGTCATCATTGTCACCGACGTCCCACTGGGTGTGAGTTTTCCTTGCCCTTATGTGGGCCTACCGAGGATGTCGTAGTGGTTTGTGTTGTGGTTTGTGCGGCCCTTTGAGACACTAGTGATTTAGGGCTATATAAGTAAACATTGATTGATTGATTGATTGATATTTGGAAACTGTGGACGTGGTGTCCTCCGGAACAAAGAGGAAAATAACGATCCGGATTGTTCTAGGCGCAAAGTTCAAAAGCTAGCATCTGTGATGGTATGGAGGTGCATTAGTGCCCAAGGCATGGGTAACTTACACATCTGTGAAGGCACCATTAATGCTGAAAGGTACATACAGGTTTGGAGCAACATATGTTGTCATCCAAGCAACGTTGTCATGGACGCCCCTGCTTATTTCAGCAAAACAATGCCAAGCCACGTGTTACAACAGCGTGGCTTCGTAGTAAAAGAGTGCGGGTACTTTCCTGGCCCGCCTGCAGTCCAGACATGTCTCCCATCGAAAATGTGTGGCGTATTATGAAGCGTAAAATACGACAACAAGACCCCGGCCTGTTAAACAACTTAAGCTGTACATCAAGCAAGAATGGTAAAGAATTCCGTTTTCAAATTTTCAAGAAATAGTTTCCTCAGTTCCAAAACGTTTATTGAGTGTTGTTAAAAGAAAAGGTGATGTAACACAGTGGTGAACATGCCCTTTCCCAACTACTTTGGCACGTGTTGCAGCCATGAAATTCTAAGTTAATTAATATTTGCTAAAAAAAATAAAGTTTATGAGTTTGAACATCAAATATGTTGTCTTTGTAGTGCATTCAATTGAATATGGGTTGAATAAGATTTGCAAATCATTGTATTCTGTTTATATTTACATCTAACACACTTTCCCAACTCATATGGAAACAGGGTTTGTAATGTAATTTAGTAAACTTAAGTGACAGTTTCAAAATTTAAATAAAAATCAATATGAATTAACAATGAATAATATTTATTAATTGTATTAATGTATTGACTGTGAATGTTATTATCATGAATTAAATGTCAAATTAAATCCCCCTACTTTGATATCGTACTCCCACAGCATCCTGAGGAAGTCCTGCACTGTGTGATGGAGAGGTCCCTGGGTCGCGATGTAAGCGTTGGAACCTGCGACTCCCTGCACACAACACAGCACGTCACCCTCAGCACACATCTTTAAACACATGACAGCATATTTCACCTTTGTGAAACTAACATTATTGTATTTGTTTACCTTTATGAAACTAACATTATTGTATTTGTTTACCTTTATGAAACTAACAATGTAATTACCTTAATTAAACTAACAATGTATTTATTTACTTTTATGAAACTAACTTTATTGTATTTGTTTACCTTTATGAAACTAACAATAATGTATTTATTTACCTTTATGAAACTAACATTAATTAACCTTTATGAAACTCACAAAGTATTTAATTACTTTGATGGAACTAACATTAATGTATTTGTTTACCTTTATGAAACTAACATTAATGTATTTGTTTACCTTTATGAAACTAAAAATGTATTTACTTTTAAGAAACTAACAATTATGTATTTTTTCACCTTTATGAAACTAACATTAATTTGTTCACCTTTATGAAACTAACATTAATTTGTTCACCTTTATGAAATTAACAATGTATTTATTTACTTTGATGAAACTAACAAATAATTTATTTACCTTAATGAAACTAACATTCATCTATTTATTAACCTTTATGAAAATAACAATGTATTTACCTTTATGAAACTAACATTAATGTATTTGTTTACCTTTATGAAACTAACAATGTATTTACCTTAATTAAACTAACAATGTATCTATTTACCTTTATGAAACTAACAATAATGTATTTGTTTACCTTTATGAAACTAACAATGTATTTACCTTAATCAAACTAATAATGTATTTACCTTAATTTAACTAACAATGTATTTGTTTACCTTTATGAAACTAACAATGTATTTATTTAGTTTGATGAAACTAACAATGTATTTACCTTAATTAAACTAACAATGTATTTATTTACCTTTATGAAACTAACAATGTATTTATTTATCTTTACGAAACTAACAATGTGTTATATACCTTTATGAAACTAATAATAATGTATTTGTTTACCTTAATTAAACTAACAATGTATCTATTTACCTTAATTAAACTAACAATATATGTATTTACCCTTATGAAACTAACTTTATTGTATTTGTTTACCTTTATGAAACTAACAATGTATTTATTTACCTTTATGAAACTAACATTATTGTTTTGTTTACCTTTATGAAAATAACCACGTATTTATTTACCTTTTTGAAACTAACATTATTGTATTTGTTTACCTTTATGAAACTAACAATGTATTTACCTTAATTAAAGTAAAAAATTATTTATTTACCTTTATGAAACTAACATTATTGTATTTGTTTACCTTTATAAAACTATCAATGTATTTACCTTAATTAAACTAACAATGTATTTATTTACCTTTATGAAACTAACAATAATGTATTTATTTACCTTTATGAGACTAACAATAATGTTTTATATACCTTTATGAAACTAACAATAATGATTGTATTTACCTTAATGAAACTAACATTAATTAACCTTTATGAAACTCACTAAGTATTTATTTACCTTGATGAAACTAACATTAATGTATTTGTTTACCTTTATTAAACTACCAATCTATTCCCCTTTAAGAAACTAACAATAATGTATTTTTTTTACCTTTATGAAACTAACAATTTCTTTATCTTTATGAAACTAACAATGTATTTATTTACTTTGATGAAACTAACAATTTATTTACCTAAATTAAACTAACATTAATCTATTTATTCACCTTTATGAAAATAACAATGTATTTACCTTTATGAAACTAACATTAATGTATTTGTTTACCTTTATGAAACTAACAATGTATTTACCTTAATTAAACTAACAATGTATTTATTTATGAACCTTTATGAAACTAACATTATTGTATTTATTTACCTTTATGAAACTAACCATGTATTTGTTTACCTTTATGAAACTAACCATGTATTTGTTTACCTTTATGAAACTAACATTATTGTATTTATTTACCTTTATGAAACTAACCATGTATTTGTTTACCTTTATGAAACTAACAATAATGTATTTATTTACCTTTCTGAAACTAACAATAATTAACCTTTATGAAACTCACAATGTATTTATTTACTTTTATGAAACTAACATTAATGTTTTTGTTTACCTTTATGAAACTAACAATGTATTTATTTACTTTTATGAAACTAACATTAATGTTTTTGTTTACCTTTATGAAACTAACAATGTATTTATTTACTTTGATGAAACTAACAATGAATTTATTTGCCACGGTGGCAGAGGGGTTAGTGCGTCTGCCTCACAATACGAAGTTCCTGCAGTCCTGGGTTCAAATCCAGGCTCGGGATCTTTCTGTGTGGAGTTTGCATGTTCTCCCCGTGAATGCGTGGGTTCCCTCCGGGTACTCCGGCTTCCTCCCACTTCCAAAGACATGCACCTGGGGATAGGTTGATTGGCAACACTAAATTGGCCCTAGTGTGTGAATGTGGGTGTGGATGTTGTCTGTTTGTCTGTGTTGGCCCTGCGATGAGGTGGCGACTTGTCCAGGGTGTACACCGCCTTCCGCCCGATTGTAGCTGGGATGGGCGCCAGCGCCCCCCGCGACCCCGAAAGGGAATAAGCGGTAGAAAATGGATGGATGGATGGATTAATGAAACTAACATTTATCTATTTATTCGCCTTTATGAAAATAACAATGTATTTACCTTTATAAAACAATAATGTATTTATTTACCTTTATGAAACTAACAATGTATTTGTTTACCTTTATGAAACTAATAATAATGTATATATTTACTTTTATGAAACTAACATTATTGTATTTATTTACCTTTACGAAACTAACATGAATTTATGTGTTTACCTTTATGAAACTAATAATAATGTATATATTTACTTTTATGAAACTAACATTATTGTATTTATTTACCTTTACGAAACTAACATGAATTTATGTGTTTACCTTTATGAAACTAACAATAATGTACTTATTTACCTTTATGAAACTGGCATTAATGTAGTCGGTGTCAGATTTGGAGGTGGTGAGCATCAGCTTCACTCTGCTGTGATCAACTAAGAAAGATAGGAAGTTATTGATCAGAACAAAACAACTTGTGGAATGCAGCGCTGACAAAGTCAGTCTGAGACTTTTAAATACTTTCAATGCACTTTTGCACTCAGCGTCATCTTACATGGAAGGATGTCCTTGTATC
>NC_084616.1:18792168-18837168 GCF_033978795.1 Nerophis ophidion | reverse complement strand
TCACTACATCTGTAAGTGAAAGTTAAAACTGTATTATGCAAAGCCAAAGCCAATTATCAACCACACCCAGAAACGCTTCACTGGGCCCGAGCTCATCTAAGATGGACTGATGCTAAGTGTAAAAGTGTTCTGAGGTCTGCCGAATCCACATTTCAAATTGTTTTTGGAAACTGTGGACGTTGTGTCCTCCGGTCCAAAAGGGAAAAGAACCATCCGGATTATTACAGGTGCAAAAGTTGAAAAACCAGCATCTGTGATGGTATGGGGGTGTATTAGTGCCCAAGGCATGGGTTACTTACACATCTGTGAAGGCACCATAAATGCTGAAAGGTCCATACAGGTTTTGGAGCAACATATGTTGTCATCTAAGCAACGTTATCTTGGACGACAGCTATGCTACGACAGAGATGGCAACAATGTGTGAATATCCTGCGACACTCAAAGCAGATGCATTTCCAACGATGAAGTCAACGAAATCACAAAGGTGAGTTTTGTTGTTATTGACTTATGTGGAGTGTGCTAATCAGACATATTTGGTCACAGCATGACTGCAAGCTAACATGCTATTTAGGCTAGCTGTATGTACATATTGCATCATCATGCCACATTTGTAGCTATATTTGCATCCAGCCTATCCATCCACCCACATTTAATGCCAAACAAACACATACCAATCGACGAATTCAAGTTGCACCAGTGGTCAAAAGATGCGAAAGTCCCTCGTTTGTTCTGCACAATGTACCGACGACAGCTATGCTACAACAACGATGGCAAGAATGTGTGGATATCTTGCGACACGCAAAGCAGATGCATTTCCAACGATAAAGTCAACGAAATCACAAAGTTGAGTTTTGTTGATGTTATTGACTTATGTCCTAATCAGACACAGTTGGTCACGGCATGACTGCAAGCTAATCGATGCTAACATGCTATTAAGGCTAGCTGTATGTACATATTGCATCATTATGCCTCATTTGTAGCTATATTTGTATCTAGTCTTTCCCTCCACCCACAATTAATGCCAAACAAACACATACCAATCGACGGATTTAAGTTGCTCCAATGTCACAAGATGCGAAAGTCCCGATCGTTTGGTCTGCACATTTTACCGGCGATGCTAAGGCAGACATGACACAGAGATGTATGGATATCCTGCAGATGCATTTCCAACGATAAAGTCAACGAAATCACTAAGGTGACTTTTGTTGATGTTATTGACTTATGTGCTAATCAGACATATTTGGTCACGGCATGACTGCAAGCTAATCGATGCTAACATGCTGTTTAGGCTAGCTTTATGTACATATTGCATCATCATGCCTCATTTGTAGCTATATTTGCATCCAGCCTTTCCTTCCACCCACATTTAATGCCAAACAAACACATACCAATCGACAGATTTAAGTTGCTCCAGTGTCACAAGATGCGAAAGTCCCGATCGTTTGGTCTGCACATTTTGCCGGCGATGCTAAGGCAGACATGGCACAGAGATGTATGGATATCCTGCAGATGCATTTCCAACGATAAAGTCAACGAAATCACAAAGGTGAGTTTTGTTGATGTTATTGACTTATGTCCTAATCAGACATATTTGGTCACGGCATGACTGCAAGCTAATCGATGCTAACATGCTATATGTATGTACATATTGTATCATTATGCCTCATTTGTAGCTATATTTGTAACCAGCCTTTCCCTCCACCCACATTTAATGCCAAACAAACACATACCAATCGTTGGTTGGAAGGCGATCGGCGAATTCGTCCGCTTTCTGTCGCTACATGGCTCAGAAGATTCTGTCTCTTCTTTAATTTCGTTTTCCGTACTTGCCTCCACACTCCAACCATCCATTTCAATACATGCGTAATCTGTCGAATCGCTTACGCCGCTGAAATCCGAGTCTGGATCCGAGCTACTATGCTATACCTTTCTGTACTATCCGACAATAGACGGGTGGATATAGCGATGGTGTAAATCAGGCGCCTTGAAGCCGTTTTTCGGGATATTGCGTGATGGGTAAAATTTTGAGAAAAACTTCGAAAAATAAAATAAGCCACTGGGAACTGATTTTTATTGGTTTTAACCATTCAAAATTTGTGGTAATGTTCCCTTTTAAAAACAATTACCACTGTACTTCAACTTAAGGACAGCGTAAGTCCGTTCCAGACGGTTAATAATAAATCGGTCCGTTTGACTCATTTCACTTGATGTAACCTTTTCTAACTTTCAACAATACTAAATAATCCAAGTAAGTATTAGGTATCAGATCAGTATCGGTATCAGCCTTTACACAAAGCTCCAATATCGGTATCGTCACAGTAAAGTCAGCTTTTGCCGGGTTTTCCGTTTTTTTAACCCCTCTCATGTTTGACAAATATTATTTTATGACTTAAAAGAGAGTTTTTTAAAAACCTGTTGACTTGTTCTGGTCATTGGATGAACAGGAAGTGGCATGCAGTACGGGAAACATCACCTGTTAATGTTTGACTCACCACAAACTCCCTAGGAATGCTGTCCTCGGTCTCTCGTCTCCTCAGCCGAGTCTGCAAGAGCCTCAGAGTGTCGGCCTGCTTCTGTGGGTTCATGGCCGGGTGCTGTGGATCCAGACCGGGTCAGCAGCTCTCATGTCACCCCAGAGTCGGAGCTTGTCGCGACTATCAACGGGGGGGAAGTCTGGTGAGTAAAGGAGGAAGTTCTCAGCTTCTGTGGTTTTCCTCACTGGGTCCTAAAGTCACTCGGCGCAGGCACGGAAGGAAGTGTTGAGGTATTGACTCACAGGTCTACATTAGGGGTGTGCAGACCGAGGGCCGCACACTGAAAACTCCGGCGACCATTTTGATATTTTTTCATTTTCAAAACTAACACGATATCTAGGGCTCCGCTCAAGTTTGGAAGGATCGCAGTCATTAAAAAGTAAAAAATAAGCCATACATCGTTTTTATTTGTTTATTCTTTTTTTTAATTCAACACTTAAATCTACTTCTTTAAAGTAGAACATTATCACAAATTCAGAGGGGTTAAAACCAATAAAAATCAGTTCCCAGTGGCTTATTTTATTTTTCGAAGTTTTTTTTCAAAATGTTACCCATCCATCCATCATCTTCCGCTTATCCGAGGTCGGGTCGCGGGGGCAGCAGCCTAAGCAAGGAAGCCCCGACTTTCCTCTCCTCAGCCACTTCGTCTAGCTCTTCCCGGGGGATCCCGAGGCGTTCCCAGGCCAGCCGGGAGACATAGTCTTCCCAACTTGTCCTGGGTCTTCCCCGTGGCCTCCTACCGTTTGGACGTGCCCTGAACACCTCCCTAGGAAGGCGTTCGGGTGGCATCCTGACCAGATACCCGAGCCACCTCATCTGGCTCCTCTCGATGTGGAGGAGCAGTGGCTTTACTTTGAGTTCCTCCCGGATGACAGAGCTTCTCACCTAAGGGAGAGCCCCGCAGACCGGCGGAGGAAACTCATTTCGGCCGCTTGTACCCGTGAACTTGTCCTTTCGGTCATGACCCAAAGCTCATTACCATAGGTGGGGATGGGAACGTAGATCGACGGGTAAATTGAGAGCTTTGCCTTCCGGCTCAGCTCCTTCTTCACCACAACTGATCGATACAACGTCCGCATTACTGAAGACGCCGCACCGATCCGCCTGTCGATCTCATGATCCACTCTTCCCCCACTGGTGAACAAAACTCCTAGGTACTTGAACTCTTCCACTTGAGGCAGGGTCTCCTCCCCAACCCGGAGATGGCACTCCACCCTTTTCCGGGCGAGAACCATGGACTCGGACTTGGAGGTACTGATTCTCATTCCGGTCGCTTCACACTCTACTGCGAACCGATCCAGTGAGAGCTGAAGATCCCGGCCAGATGAAGCCATCAGGACCACATCATCTGCAAAAAGCAGAGACCTAATCCCGCGGCCACCAAACCGGAACCCCTCAACGCCCTCAACGCTAAATTTTACCCATCCCGGAATATCCCAAAAAAACGCCTTTAAAGTGCCTGATTTTCGCTATCTGTGAAGCCACCGTCCATTTTCCTGTGACGTCATCCAGTGATGCCAATACAAACAAACGGGTAGCACAGCAAGATATAGCGACATTAGCTCGGATTCAGACTCGGATTTCAGTGGTTTAAGCGATTCAACAGATTACGCATGTATTGAAACGGATGGTTGGAGTATGGAGGCAGATAGCGAAAACGAAATTAAAGAAGAAACTGAAGCTATAGAGGCGAATAGCTATTGATGTTATTCGGCCATGTCTGCCTTAGCATCACCAGTAAAATGTGCAGACCAAACGATCAGGACTTTCGCATCTTGTGACACTGGATCAACTTAAATCCGTCGATTGGTAAGTGTTTGTTTGGCATTAAATGTGGGTGGAGGGAAACGCTGGATGCAAATATAGCTACAAATGTACATACAGCTAGCCTAAAGAGCATGTTAATATCGATTAGCTGGCCATCATGCCGCGACCAAATATGTCTGATTAGCACATAAATCAATAACATCAACAAAACTCACCTTTGTGATTTTGTTGACTTTATCGTTGGAAATGCATCTGCAGGATATCCATACATCTCTGTGCCATGTCTGCCTTAGCATCGCCGGTAAAATGTGCAGACCAAACGATCGGGACTTTCACATCTTGTGACACTGGACCAACTTAAATCTGTCGATTGGTAAGTGTTTGTTTGGCAATAAATGTGGGCGGAGGGAAAGGCTGGGTGCAAATATAGCTACAAATGTACCTACAGCTAGCGTAAATAGCATGTTAGCATCGATTAGCATGCCATGCTAATCGATGCACACTCCATGTAAATCAACTTGAATCCGTCCCTGATCGTGTTGTTACACCCTCTGACAACACACCGACGAGGCATGATGTCTCCAAGGTACGGAAAACAGTCGAAAAAACGGAAAATAACAGAGCTGAGACCCGGTGTTTGTAATGTGTTTGAGAAAATGGCGGCTTTATTATCTATGTGACGTCACGTTTAGGCATCATCGCTCCGAGAGCGATAAATAGAAAGGCGTTTAATTCGCCAAAATTCACGCATTTAGAGTTCAAAAATCGGTTAAAAAAATATATGGTCTTTTTTCTGCAACATGAAGGTATATATTGACGCTTACATAGGTCTGGTGATAATGTTCCCCTTTAAGCCCTTTTTGTCAGATCTCTTTTTTTATGGCATAAAGACAAAATATGCAATATTTTCCCCAAAATATTTCAAAGTGATAAAATAATTGGAGCCTTAAATAGGTCAAAAAGTCATAACAACATTGGTTTCAATTCATTATTATAAGAAAAAATATAACATTCAACAGGGCCCCACTCATAAAAGTGTAAAAATAAGTCAAACATTTTTTTTTCACTTAACGCTTAAATTGTTCATTCAAATTCAGATATATCTGTCAACTATAAATTATTATTATAACTTTTTTTTTCGGCTTCACCCAAGGAAGGCACACATGTCATACACAAAGCCTAACCAGGCATTTTTTTCTCTCAAGGAATTTGGAAATAAAATCATGTCTTCAGGAGATCAACACTGTACTGAAGCCCAGAACACTCTACGCATTTCCCCAGTTTTAGTTTAGGGATAAGGAAAGATTGGCCTGGCTTACTAGGATCCCTCTTTATGTTTGTGAACTTTATAGTCTATACACTAAGACTGATGTGATAATCGAACTGTTAACGACTTTCACTGTCACCGCTCGGGTTCCACTGACCACCCAGGAAGGACACCTCTCTAGCAGGTTTGACTGTCGTTTATTTTTCAATAAAGACAGTTTCTTGTGCCGTCGCCGCTCTCGTTGCTCGCTCTCCATGTCTCGCTCTCCGTGTCTCGCTCCTCGTCTCTCGCATCTTGCTTCCTGTTGTTCTCCAGCGGACTCTCCAACTCCTTCTGCCCTGATCTTTCCTCCTTTTCCCCTTTTATACAGTGTGAGGAGATAAGTCAATCGTGTGCCGGTGCGCGATCCACGCACCTGAATCAGATTGCGGCGTCGCTCCCAGCACGCCCCGCCTCTCCGCTCCGCCGCATTCCCCGCCTCTCGTTCGCTGGCTCCGCCTCTCTACACAAACACTATAAAAGTCTAGAATGAAAGAGCAACAGTATATTGGAGAATTGACAGAGTGTGTGTACCTTCAGTGATGAATGATGAGCAGAGGCAGAGTTTGGAGAGATTTCTCTAGCTCGCTTTCCATTTTTATGTACTCACTGTGCAGGTACGTGGAAAATGTTTTCTGTGCCATTTGGTGTTTGGGGCGGGTATCATGCTAATTAGCTGCCTGAAATCGGGGTACTTCACTTTAGAAATAGCCTGCATGTCTTCTAGCACATATACTGCAATGGCTCAATCAATCAATCAATGTTTACTTATATAGCCCTAAATCACTAGTGTCTCAAAGGGCTGCACAAACCACTACGACATCCTCGGTAAGCCCACATAAGGGCAAGGAAAACTCACACCCAGTGGGACGTCGGTGACAATGATGACGATGAGAACCTTGGAGAGGACCACATATGTGGGCAAGCACCTCCCCGCCACATTGTTATGGGAGACGCACTGCACCCTGTCAGCTAAGTCTGACATACCAATTCGTGTTTTATACGCTCCAATAAAATATTATGATCGACGGTATCGAAAGCAGCGCTAAGATCGAGGAGCAGCAACATAGATGACGCATCAGAATCCATCGTTAGCAATAGATCAATAGTCATTTTTGCGAGGGCTGTCTCAGTAGAGTGATTTGCCCTGAAACCGGATTGAAAGGTTTCACATAGATTGTTAGACGCTAAGTGTTCATTTAGCTGCTCTGCAACAATTTTTTCGAGGATTTTCGAAATAAAGGGAAGGTGAGACACCGGTCGGTAGTTTACCATGAGGTCAGGATCGAGGTTAGGTCTTTAAAGGAGAGGATGAATAACCTCTTTTTTGAATGCTAGGGGGACAGTGCCAGAGGAAAGTGATAAATGTATAATATTTAGCACTGATGGACCTAATAATACAAAGAGCTCCTTGATAAGTTTCCCAGGAAGAGGGTCAAGTAAATATGTTTGTTTTATTCCATTTACACGTCGTAACAATTCTTTTAATGTTATTTAATCAAAACGAGAGAAACTATTTTGAATATTTGCAGTATCCACCGTATATACAGTCGTATCTGTGTTACTATAACCCAGTTGTAGCTGGGACGCATTGTCTTTAATCTCCTTTCTAATAAGTTCAATTTTCTTATTAAAGAACTTCATAAAGTCATCTGCCGAATGGGTGGAGCTACTGGAAGGAGTACCTTGTTGGGTTAGCGATGCTACTGTACTAAACAAAAATTTGGGATCGTTTTTATTAAGGCGGATGAGATTTGAGTAATATTTAGCTTTAGCTAAGGTAAGCAAGCGTTTATAAGTTATTAAACTATCATTCCATGCTTGATGGTGCACCTCAAGTTTATTTGTGCGCCATTTGCGTTCCAGCTTTCTACATAATTTCTGAGCTCTAGTTTCTTCTGTAAACCATTGCGTACGCCTTTTTAGAGCCTTTTTTAACTTCAGCGGTGCTATACTATCAACGGTTTCGCACAGGGCGTTGTTAAAGTTGTTAGTGAGGTTATCAATAGAGTCCACATACTTTGGGAATGGTGCCATTACCGAGGGCAGTAGGTCAGCAAGAGTCGTCGTTCTGGCAGCATTAATGTTGCAGCTGCTATAGCAGTTATTATTATTAGTTTGCCGAACATGAGTCTGAACTTCGAATTTTATAAGGTAATGATCGGACATTACTTTAGTATACCGGAGTATCATAACTTTGGAAACGGTGATACCTCTGACAAGCACTAGGTCTATCGTATTACCGCTGCGATGCGTCGGTTCATTTATTATTTGTGTAAGGCCACAGCTATCAATTATAGTCTGGAGCGCCACGCATAGTGGGTCTGATGGGGTATTCATATGGATATTAAAGTCCCCATTATAATTATATTATCGGCGTGCGTCACTAGATCAGCAACAAACTCTGAGAATTCACTGATAAAGTCCGAATGACTACATGACATTCTCCCAATCCTCTGCTGTATCATCCATGTATCCATTTTGGTATAAGCTTAACTCGTCGTGTTTGGAGAATGGGGCCATGTATCGTGAGATTTTGAGCCAAAACCTCCTTCCATCAGTGAGAGCTTTGAATGGTTGACCAAATACTTATTTTCCACCATAATTTACAAATAAATTCTTTAAAATTCCTACAATGTGAATTCCTGTATTTTTTTTAACATTCTGTCTCTCACAGTTGAAGTGTACCTATGATGAAAATTACAGACCTCTGTCATCATTTTAAGAGGGAGAACTTGCACAATCGGTGGCTGACTAAATACTTTTTTGCCCCACTGTATCTATCATTGACGCAATGTCAAACCTAATTAATTATCCATTATTTGTATGGGCCACAGCTCCATATACCGGCAATACTAAAAATATGCATGTAGATTAATAAGATCCACAACAAGACAATGATAATATTAATTATTGCACATGTATGCAGATTGCAGGTGTCAATAATATGAATTGATTTACAAATATTATGAATATTTCTATCTCCAGGTGTACATGTCACAACTGTGTGAACATGGAGACAGGGGCTGAATGTGCCTGCTGTCATGAGATACAAGCAGTGGCCACAACAATGGAGCAGGAAGGGATGGAGACGTGCATCATAGACCACCCTGGCTTTCAACCTGTGTGTCTGGATGAATGGGTGCTGCAGACAGCGTATTACGCCTACAAACCGCAATATGGCGTGCTGCAGCTAGAGCAAAATGAGTGAGGCACTAATAAGTTTAAATAACTCTTTATTCTATCAACCTTTGGAAGATAAGTCAGAATGAGCACTTTCTTATCTTATTCTTATTCTGTGAAATGTACTGTGCTACAATGTACCTGACATTATATATCATAGAAATATTACATACATGGACCGTAGATGTCAACAATATTTACAATTTACTGCAACAGTAAATGACAAATGAATAGAATGCATGACAATGTTTTTTGCATCTCAGAGAACAGTGAGTCACTGTGTATCCATGTCCGGATAATAACAGGTGCCATAAATTTGCTATCAAATATTTCGTACTTGCAGGTGGAGACGATACACAGCATATCGACAGTTTGTCCGCTTGTGCTGGGGATATCTGGGAAAGGAGATACGGGTGGCACTACCAGCTTGTGTAGTACATAAGATTAGAACAACATTTCCATCGACGGACTACACGGGGTTCCAAGACGTGCAGTGACAGCAACAGAATCCACATGGCCACTGTAGTTAACGCTTAGCGAAGTGACTCCTGCGCTTGGCGATCATCAATCAATCAATCAATGTTTATTTATATAGCCCCAAATCACAAATGTCTCAAAGGACTGCACAAATCATTACGACCACAACATCCTCGGAAGAACCAACAAAAGGGCAAGGAAAACTCACACCCAGTGGGAAGGGAGAATTCACATCCAGTGGGACGCCAGTGACAATGCTGACTGTGAGAAACCTTGGAGAGGACCTCAGATGTGGGCAACCCCCCCCCCCTCTAGGGGACCGAAAGCAATGGATGTCGAGCGGGTCTAACATGATACTGTGAAAGTTCAATCCATAGTGGCTCCAACACAGCCGCGAGAGTTCAGTTCAAGCGGATCCAAGACAGCAGCGAGAGTCCCGTCCACAGGAGACCATCTCAAGCGGAGGCGGATTAGCAGCGTAGAGATGTCCCCAACCGATACAGGCGAGCAGCCCATCCTGGGTCCCGACGAGCGGTCCATCCTGGGTCTCGACTCTGGACAGCCAGTACTTCATCCATGGTCATCGGACCGGACCCCCTCCACAAGGGAGGGGGGGGACATAGGAGAAAGAAAAGAAGCGGCAGATCAACTGGTTTAAAAAGGAGGTCTATTTAAAGGCTAGAGTATACAGATGAGTTTTAAGGTGAGACTTAAATGCTTCTACTGAGGTAGCATCTCGAACTGTTACCGGGAGGGCATTCCAGAGTACTGGAGCCCGAACGGAAAACGCTCTATAGCCCGCAGACTTTTTTTGGGCTCTAGGAATCACTAATAAGCCAGAGTCTTTTGAACGCAGATTTCTTGCCGGGACATATGGTACAATACAATCGGCAAGATAGGATGGAGCTAGACCGTGTAGTATTTAATACGTAAGTAGTAAAACCTTAAAGTCACATCTTAAGTGCACAGGAAGCCAGTGCAGGTGAGCCAGTACAGGCGTAATATGATCAAACTTTCTTGTTCTTGTCAAAAGTCTAGCAGCCGCATTTTGTACCAACTGTAATCTTTTAATGCTAGACTTGGGGAGACCCGAAAATAATACGTTACAGTAATCGAGACGAGACGATAGCTTCTTCCTTGTCTAGCTTCTCCAGTTCATCGCAGAGGAAGGGAGGCACATCCCCGGTGACGCTGACTGGTGTTCTCTCGTCAGGGGTCTGTCTGCAACCAGCAACAACCTCCCTGATCAAGTCATCTACGTAGCCTGCAAAATACAATTGTACATGTTCCTGCTCACAACAAAAAAAACTCATGGAGAGTGAAACCTGACAGTATTATTATCATGATACAAAGAGTCGAGTGTTTACAGGTTGTGTCCTCTACACTTACGGTAAGTTGGTTCTGTTACGATTTTCTTGACCACATGGCCCCCCTGCTAAAACAAAATTTACCAGCCGCCAATGATTGTGCTCATCCATCCATCAGTTTTCTACGGCTTATTCCCTTTGGGGGTGCGGGGGCGCTGGTGCCTATCTAGGCTACAATCGGGCGGAAAGCGGGGTACACCCAATGATTATGATGCACATACTTGCCAACCTTGAGACCTCCGATTTCGGGAGGTGGGGGTGGGTGGCGGGGCGTGGTTGGGACGGGGGGTGCGGTTAAGAGGGGTGGGGTATAATTCACCAACTCAAGTATTTCATATATATTTCATATATATATATAAATACATATATTTGTATGAAATACTTGACTTTCAGTGAATGCTAGCTTTATATATTTATTTTATTATATATATAAATAAAAGAAATAGTTGAATTTTTGACGGCACCTGTCAAATACACAGTAATAAAAACACAGTTCTACTAACTGTACTGTGCTTGCTTGTTACTAAAAAAAACAAAAAAACAACACTTACCTTTCACTATTTGAGTAACCTTTTTTCTGCCATATGCGTATTGGCGAGCGATCTCCGAATCCGGTAACATCCTTCACGGATTTGTTGTAGACATCCGCAAATGAGAACGGGATGTTGCTTCCAGCTATCAGCATAGCCATTTTTGTCTCAGCATAAAATACACCATCGGTTATCCATTTTGCGAGGTGAGCCATAATACTGGGTTGTGAACGATGCTGCACTGCGGACGCTTTGTGCTTCGCTGACCATTCATGGGTGAATATCCGTTCGGCCGCCGTGTTCAATGGAGAAGTCTGTTCTACAAAATTTACAGGAAACATACCACTTCCCCTTCGAACTCTCCTGGATAAACTGAAATTCTTGTTTCCAATCGTTCTGGAATTTGCAAGCGTATTTCTTCAATTTGCCTGTCGACGGTCTAATATATTGGGTTGGAGTCAATAACCAGGCGACATGATGAAGTTACTGTCTCTTTACTGTGGGCTTCAGAACAACAGACTCTCTGATGCATGTTCCTTGACTGCACTTAAATGTAGAATATATTTACATTCTATTCTATGTACAGTATATGGCAGTATTGTCTTGTTTAAGAGGGTTACAACATTGAGTCAGGTCTGACTCAATGTTGGGGGGCGTGGCCTCCAGCTCCGCTTGAATTTAGGGAGATTTTCTGGAGAAAATTTGTCCCGGGAGGCGCTGAATTTCGGGAGGGTTGTCATTTTAGGCAAAGTATAAGACAATACTTTCTTAACAGCATAATTCAAACCAGGAATAAGTCTTCAAGTAACAATATTAAGTGACTAACATTGTTGGGTAAGACAGAATTTGGTTTTATTCTGAATCCAGTGAAACAGATTGGTGGTTTTAGCTGATACAAAGACTTTCGGGTGTTTTTATATGTGTACGTGGAAGTATTTGGCAGGCGCTTTTATTCAAAGCGACATACATAAAAAATACATACAAAACATTCACTGTAAACATTATCATTTGATGCAATACAAAATATCAATACAAAGTGTCAAGACAGAATAAACTCTCCGCTACTGCCGAAACAGAGATACAGTCTATAGGTCCCTAAGATATATCGATATATAATGTATTCATACATTGTTTATGTTTATGCATGTATATATAACCTAATCATATTGTTTTTTTAATTTAAAAATAGCTGACCTTTTGTTTCCCCCTTCTCTGGGATTATATATCCAGTTTTGATTTCGGACGTCTGGTCACTTAAAGCATATAAGAATATTCTATTACTTTTATGCAAACTGTGAATAATAAAACACGCCAAAACATGTGTACTTTATCATAGCTACACGTATGACGAAAAACCGCGTGAAAATCAGTGGTATTCAGTGAGGTAAGATGAATTAAATGCGCTGACAGTTCATTGCTCCTGTCAAATGAAATGCACTGAGTGGAGCGGATCACCACTCCAAGATGGCGGCCCTGCGTCTCGTCAGCGTCCGTAGGAAGTAGAGGTCGCTTCTGTGTCTACTTACAAGATGTCTATTGTCGGCCCAGCACTGACGTCATCAGGAAGCGACAGTGTTGTGGTTGTGGCGGGAAGCACACTCGCTTCAAACAAGAAGCAGTTATTTGCGTTTTTGTATTTTATAAAAACGCCCCACTGCTCGGACGCTACAGTATTATTTTAAAACTTGCTAAACAAAACAACCGAAAAAATGTCTTTTACAGTTGCGGTTGAATTATTTTACACCTTTTAATTCATGCAGTTAGCTTTGTAAATGAATGAAATGTGAGTAAACATGGCTGCTCGACTTGTGAATCCAAGAAAAAAACAATTGGTGAGTAAAAAAAAAAAAATCAGTGTGAGTATCAAACATCCATCCATCTTCTTCCGCTTATCCGAGGTTGGGTCGCGGGGGCAGCAGCCTAAGCAGGGAAGCCCAGACTTTCCTCTCCCCAGCCACTTCCTCCAGCTCTTTGCGGGGGATCCCGAGACGTTCCCAGGCCAGCCGGGAGACATAGTCTTCCCAACGTGTCCTGGGTCTTCCCTGTGGACTCTTAACGGTTGGACGTGCCCTAAACACCTCCCTAGGGAGGGGTTCGGGTGGCATCCTGACCAGATCCTCGAACCACCTCATCTGGCTCCTCTCGATGTCGAGGAGCATCGGCTTTATTTTGAGTTCCTCCCGGATGGCAGAACTTCTCACCCTATCAAACAATTGAAAATATATTTGTCAGACTCACAGATAAAAGTAGAGCTTATGTTATATTTATATTTTGGGGAAGGCTAAATTGCCAAATTTTGTCAGAGTTTTGTAGTGCGAGTAATTGTCCAATACAAAAATGTGGATAGTGAGGGGAAACTAGGATATGTGTTCTACATAGGGTTGTCTCGATACCATTATTTTGGTAGGGGTACCAAAATGTATTTTGATACTTTTCTAAATAAAGGGGACCACAAAAATTGCATTATTGGCTTTATTTGGACAAAAAAATCTTAGGGATCATTTAACATATGTTTATTAATGAAATTATGTCCTTAAATAAAATAGTGAACATATTAGGCAACTTGTCTTTTAGTAGTAAGTAAACAAACAAAGACTCCTAATTTATTCTGCTGAAATATACAGTAACATATTGTCATTTATCATTCTATTATTTTGTCAAAATTCTAAAGGACAAGATGTAAAAATGTATTGATTTTTGATTGATTCAAACGTTTATTAATAGATTGCACAGTACAGTACATAGTCCGTACAATTGACCACTAAATGGTAACACCAGAATAAATGTCTCAACTTGTTTAAGTCGGGGTCTACGTTAATCAATTCATGGTAAATTAAAGGCCTACTAAAATGAGATTTTCTTATTTAAACGGGGATAGCAGGTCCATTCTATGTGTCGAACTTGATCATTTCGCGATATTGCCATATATTTGCTGAAAGGATTTAGTAGAGAACATCGACGATAAAATTCGCAACTTTTGGTCGGTAATAAAAAAGCCTTGCCTTTACCGGAAGTAGCAGACGATGTGCGCGTGACGTCACGGGTTGTAGGGCTCCTCACATCTGAACATTGTTTATAATCATAGCCTCCAGCAGCAAGAGCGATTCAGACCAAGAAAGCGACAATTTCCCCATTAATTTGAAAGAGGATGAAAGATTCGTGGATAAGGAAAGTTAGAGTCAAGCACACAAAAAAAAAAAAAAAAGCGACGGCTCCAGGCGGCGGCAGTGGGACAGTTTCAGATGTAATTAGACACATTTACTAGGATAATTCTGGAAGAGCCCTTATCTGCTTATTATTTTAATAGTGTTTTAGTGAGATTGTAAAGACATACAGTACCTGAAAGTCGGATGGCTGCGGTGAACGCCATTGTCTCTCAGAGAAGGCGATGGAGGAGCCAAGATCACAGCTGCCTTTTTGACAGCTGCAGGAGGAAGTCGCGTTATCCACTGAAGTCTCCGGTAAGAGCCAACTTAATGTCACAATTTTCCCATCCAAAACCTTGCGGGTTGACGTAGAAAACATGTTCGCTTGACCGGTCTGTGTTAAACAACAAACAAAGAAACACAGGCTGTGTTTCGGTTGCTAAAGGCAGCTGCAATCCACCGCTTTCCACCAACAGCATTCTTATTTATAGTCTCCATTATTAATTGAACAAATTGCAAAAGATTCAGCAACACAGATGTCCAAAATACTGTGTAATTATGCGATAAAAAGAGACGACTTTTAGCCGTGTGTGGTGCTGGGCTAATATGTCCCCTCCAACCCCAGACGTCACGCGCGCGCGTCATCATTCCGCGACGTTTTCAAGAAACTCTGCGGGAATTTAAAATTGTAATTTAGTAAACTAAAAAGGCCGTATTGGCATGTGTCGCAATGTTAATATTTCATCATTGATATATAAACTATCACTCTGCGTGGTCGGTAATGGTGGGTTTCAGTAGGCCTTTAAAGTGCGAGTAGTTGTCCAATAAAATAACGTCGATAGTAGATATATGTTCTACATAGGGTTGTCCCAATACCAATATTTTTGGTAGCGGTACCAAAATGTATTTTGATACTTTTCTAGATAAAGGGGACCACAACAATTGCATAATTGGCTTTATTTAGACAACAAATCATAGGGTACATTAAACATATGTTTATTATTGCAATTTTGTCCTTAAAGGCCTACTGAAACCCACTACTACCGACCACGCAGTCTGATAGTTTATATATCAATGATGAAATATTAACATTGCAACGCATGCCAATACGGTAGAGATGCGCGGATAGGCAATTATATCATCTGCAACCGAATCACCAAAGTCATCATCCACCCGCCGTGCACCCGAACCAACATTTTATCAGAATCGTACCCGCGCGCCAACCGCCCGCTGAAATACATTAGAGGTCAGCCGCCTTTACCACTCACAGAGCTAATGAAGACAATTGGAGCCGCTAATGTTCTCGCGACTATCCAATAGTGTTCATCCTGATGACAAGAATATGGTCGTGCTGTGAAGCCATTACCTTTGACACCTTCAACAACATGTACGAACCGATTGTTAGTCCGGCAACATGTTGTGTGCAGCTTCCGCAATCACATGTACAAGATTGAAAGGCATACTGGGTGACACAGAGTACACTGATGGTTGTGATATAAACAACTTTAATACTTACTAATATGTGCCACGCTGTGAAGCCACACCAAACAAGATGGACAAACACATTTCGGGAGAACATCCTCACAGTAACACAACATAAACGCAACACAACAAAAACCCAGAATCCTTTGTATACGTGACAAATCCTGAATATATTTTACACCCCCACGCCCCCAACCCCGCCCACCTTACCGACGCACGGGAGGGTGGCGGGGTTTGCTGCTACCGGGGTGTATAAAATAGTCAGGAATATATCACAGATACAAAGGATTCTCGGTATTTGTTGTGTTGCGTTTATGTTGTGTTACTGTGAGGATGTTCTCCCGAAATGTGTTAGTCAATCTTGTATTGTGTGGCTTCACAGCGTGGCGCATATTACTAAGAGTGTTAAAATGGTTTATATCACAACCATTAGTGTACTCTGTGTCACCCAGTATGCCTCGCAGTCGTGTGCGTGTTGCTGCGGAAGCCACACACAACATGTTGCTGGACTGAAAAGCAGATCGTACATGTTGTAGTAGGCGACAAAGCCAATGGCTTCATAGCACGCCCTAATATTTAAAATCTGGGTGACTGCCGGCAGTCATTCAAGAGAATAATAGCGTCTCCTATTGACTTCTTCGCTTTATGACACGGGTCTTAAATGGCTCTTTGAATGGCAAAGGATATCGATCCCAGAACCATGTATATCAAATATTTCTGGATGGTTCAACTGTCACCCGCTCGAATCTAATTAAAATCTATTTTTTTATCATGTCACCTGCCCGACCTGCGGTTTATCTGCGGATTCCGCGGATGAGACCGCAAACCGCGCATCTCTACAATACGGCCTTTTTAGTTTACTAAATTACAATTTTCAATTTCCCGCGGAGTTTCTTGAAAATGTCGCGGAATGATGACGCGTGCGTTTGACGTCACCGGTTGTAGCGGACATTATTTTCCAGCCCGATCCAAGCTATAAGTAGTCTGCTTTAATCGCATAATTACACAGTATTCTGGACAACTCTGTTGCTGAATCTTTTGCAATTTGTTCAATTAATAATGGAGAAATCAAAGTAGAAAGATGGAGGTGGGAAGCTTTTAGCCTTTAGCCACTAAAACACAACCTGTGTTTCCTTGTTTAAAATTCCCGAAGATGAAGCATTACTATGGATCAGAGCGGGCAAGCGAACATGGATCCCGACTACATGTCAACCGGCAGTTTTCGGTGACAAAATTGTGGTAATGAGTCACCTCTTCCCGGAGACATCAGCGGAGCTTGCGCCGTCCATGCAGCTGCCGTGACTTCCCTCAGAGACTCTGGCATCAACACACCTGTGGCCACACCCCTCCGACTTCAGGTACTATTTAATCTCACTAAAACAATAGCAACACAATAGCAGATAATGGATTTTCCCGAATTATCCTAGTAAATGTGTCTAAAAACATCTGAATCGCTCTCACTGCCCTCGCCTTTTTTTTTTTTTTCTTGTTCTTCACTCTAAATTTCCTCATCCACGAACCTTTCATCCTCGCTCAAATTAATGTGGAAATTGTCGCTTTCTCGGTCGGAATTGCTCTTACTGCTGGTGGCTCACATTATAAACAATGTGAGGATATGAGGAGCCCTCACACCGGTGACGTCACGCCCACATCCTCTGCTACTTCCGGTAAAGGCAAGGCTTTATTAGCGACCAAAAGTTGTGAACTTTATCGTCGATGTTCTCTACTAAATTCTTTCAGCAAAAATATGGCAGTATCGCGAAATGATCAAGTATGACACATAGAATGGACCTGCTATCCCCGTTTGAATAAGAAAATCTCATTTCAGTAGGCCTTTAAATAAATTAGTGAACAGACTAGACAACTTGTTTTTAGTAGTAAGTAAAAAAACAAAGACTCCTAATTAGTCTGCTGACATATACAGTAACATTTTGTCATTTATCATTCAATTATTTTGTCAAAATTATAAAGGAGAAGCTGTAAAAATGTATTGATTTTTGATTGATTGAATTGATTGAAACTTTTATTAGTAGATTGCACAGTGCAGTACATATTCCGTACAATTGACCACTAAATGGTAAAACCGAATAAGTTTTTCAGCCTGTTTAAGTCCGGGTCCCAGTTAATCAATTCATGGTAAATTAATCCATTAATCCACTTGTTCGTTTACTGTTAATATCTTCTTACTTTCTGTTTTAACATGTTCTATCTACACTTCTGATAAAATGTCATAACTTATTCTTCTGAACAGAATAGAATGGACTTTCTTGTCAATATATTTGCATAAAACGAGATTAAGGACTCCAATTTAAGGTGTGGTAGTAGGAACAAATATGGGCACTAGAGATGCGCGGATAGGCAATTATGTCATTCGCAACCGCGTCACCAAAGTCGTCATCCACCCGCCGTCCATCCGAACCAACAATTTATCAGAAACGCATCCGCCTGCCCGCTGAAATACATCTGAGATTGGCCACCTTTGCTAAAGTTTTCATGATTATCCAATTGGCGTTCATCCTGATGACAAGGATATGGGCGTGCTGTGAAGCCATTGCCTTTAACACCTTCAACAACATGTACACACCAATTGTTAGTCTGGCAACATGTTGTGTGCAGCTTCCGCAATCACACGTACAAGATTGAAAGGCATACTGGGTGACACAGAGTACACTGATGGTTGTGATATAAACAACTTTAACACTTACTAATATGCGCCATGCTGTGAAGCCACACCAAACAGGATTGACAAACAGATTTTGGGAGAACATCCTCACAGTAACAGAACATAAACGCAACACAACAAATACCCAGAATCCTTTGTATCCGTGACAAGTCCTGAATATATTTTGGATTCTGGGTATTATGTTATGTTACTGGGAGGATGTGCTTCCGAAATGTGTTTGTCAATTTTGTTTGGTGTGGCTTCACAGCGTGGCGCATAATACTAAGAGTGTTAAAATGGTTTATATCACAACCATTAGTGTAGTCTGTGTCACCCAGTATGACTTGCAGTCGTGTGCGTGTTGCTGCGGAAGCCACACACAACATGTTGCTGGACTGACAAGCAGATCGTACATGCTGTAGAGGGCGACAAAGTCAATGTCTTCATAGCACGCCGTAATCCTTATTATCTGGGTGACTGCCGGCAGTCATTCTAGAGAATATTAGCGTCTCCTATTGACTTCTTCGCTTTATGACACGGGTCTTAAATGGCTCTTTGAATGGCAAAGGATACCGATCCCAGAACCATGTATATCAAATATTTCCGGATGGTTCAACCGCCACCCGCCCGAATCTAATTGAAATATATTTTTCCGTCATGTCACCCGCCCGACCCACAGTTTATCCGCGGACTCCGCGGATGAGACCGCAAACCGCGCATCTCTAATGGGCACAAGAGGTAATAAAGGAAACACTAACAATTGAAATAAACAGACTACTATCCAATAAAAATAATAAGCAATCCCGTACAATATACAAAACACTATAGAAATACAAAATACTGTACAATATACAGAACAAGACAAGAGTACCGAAGTAATAAATAACAATCAGTGTCGGACGTATTGCACTCGAAGGGTAGTATTGCACAGTAGGATATTAGCGTAGGATATTGTGCAGGGGTGAATTATTATTATTATAAGTTAGATTTCAACATGGTGACAGCTCTGGGAAAGAAGCTGTCTCTGAACCTGTTTGCTCTGGCTCTGATGCACCTGTAGCGCCTGCCCGATGGTAGCAGGTCCAACAGGTGGAAGCCAAGGTGTGTGCTGTCCTGTACTGTTGTTTGAATACCTTACATTAGTTTTGGACGATAGCACACATTTATGCAAAGTCCAGGAACATATTTCCTGAGTTTATAAAAAAAAAATGTTCAAAGGAAAAAAGATTTTGTGACGATAAAAAATATCGATGTAATCATAGTAGTATCGACTAGATACGCTATTGTACTTGGTGTCATTACAGTGGATGTCCGGTTTATATCCACCAATGGCATTTGTTTGCATTCAGTCGCACTAGCTTTTGATGGCAGTGACGCCGGTGTGCTATCGCATCCTACTATGGTGTGTAGTGAAGCATGTTTAGCTATTCCTCGTCCTGCAGGGATGATTCTTGTAAGAAATGTACTTTATTCGTCGCCATGGAGACAAGGATGAGTGATTTAGAAGTCGCTAAAACACTGCAAACTGCGGATGAATATTACCCGCTTGCTAGATAGCCATGTCTTAAAGCCCCTCTTCCTGAGGGCGTTTCAGTGTTATAACTTCACCTGTATCGTCAGTTTTTAGGCCAAAATGCGTCCGTTCTCCCTTTTCTGTCTACACGTGTCTGCTTGTAAGTACTGGTTAGAAACTGCATTAAGTCTTAATTGTCTGACACACCCACTAGTTGGCAGCCCATCACAGCCAAGTGTCCAGGGTGATCCAGAACCAAAGTGGGTCCAGATAGAAGTGATCCAGAACCAAAGCGAGTCCAGATAGAAGTGATCCAGAACCAAAGTGGGTCCAGATAGATGTGATCCAGAACCAAAGCAGGTCCAGATAGAAGTGATCCAGAACCAAATCAGGTCCAGACATATCAGTATTCTTCCCCGTCCTATTACTAATACGAATAATAATAAAACTACTACTCCGACTGATAGAACTAATAATGATTATAATAATACAAATACTACTGCTAATAATAATAGTAATAAAAATATAAATACTACTGATAATAATAAAAATACTATTACTACTATTAACTTACTACTACGAAAAAATAAAAGTACTATTACTACTCCTACTATACTAATTATAATGATAAATATACAAACACTACTTATAATAACAATAAAAATACTACTAATAATCATAAAAAATACAATTACTACTACAACTAATAATAATAAAAATACTACTACTACCTATAATAAAAATATGACTGCTAATAACAGTAATACTACTACTAATACAAATATGACTGCTAATAATAATAAAAATACTACTACTACTAAAATACAACAGCTAAGAATAATAATAAAAATACTACTTTAATAATATTGATAACAATATAAATACGATTGCTAATAATAATGATAAAAATACTACTACTGCTAATAATAATAATAAAAATATGACCGTTAATAATAATAATACAAATACTACTACTACTACTACTAGTAATAATAATAATAATAATAATAAAAACAATAAGAATATATGATGATAATAATAATGTTAATTATTGCCATAAAGAATCGACTGCTAATAATAACGGTAATAATAATAATAAAAATATTACTACTACTACTAATAATAATAAATGTGATTGCTAATAATAACAAAATATTACTGCCAACAATAATAATTATAATAATATTAACAATATGACTGCTAATAATAATAGCAACACAAATATAACTGCTAATAATAAAGTAATAATACTAATAACAATCAAATTATGAATGCTAATAATAATAATACAACTGCTTACAATAATATTAATAACAATAAAAATCAGACTGCTAATAATAATAATAATAGGATTGTCAAAGGCAAAATAGTACACAAGAATTTCAGCATACACTTTTTATTTAGAAAAAATATATATATTTAGTGAAAGTACATAGACAGTAGAATACTTTGTTATAGTTTGTGTATTTAGTATAAAAGTATCGTACATCCAACATGAGAATACCTAATCATACATCATTCACTTTATGGATGAATATTAAATGAGTTTGACAACAAAGGCAGCAGTGCAGCGTGATTTTTCTGTAATAATCTTCTTTCATCCATCCATCCATCCATTTCTACCGCTTATTCCCTTTCGAGGTTGCGGGGGGCGCTGGCGCCTGTTTCAGCTTTCTTTCATATGCCTTCAAATCAAACTCTTATTTGAAGATCATTAAAATATAATGTTATAATGTCATATTATAACATATGTATGTTGAAACTAATTAAAATACGGTGTTATATTATCAAATTACAACATATGAATGTTTAAACTCATTAAAATATGATGTTATAATATGAAAACATATATATGTTATGATATCATATTATAACATATGAATGTTGCTGTTATGACATTCATTGTTACTGTTACCTATTTTTGTACATGTCATGTGATGGCCATCTTGTCCAAATAGTCTACATCATGTGGTCCTGTCCATGTGGTCTATGTGGTGGTCAGAGAGAGTCGGCGGTGATGAAGACGTAGATCTTGGCGTGAAAGGTGGTGAATGTTCCTTGTCTCCACAGTTTCATCTCCACGGTGATGAGGAAGTCCCTGGGAGCCTCCACCTGTCGGTGCAGGTAGACGGCGCCCGTGTAGGTGTTCAACTTGCGGGTGCTGAAGAAATTGTCCTGGTTGCCCTCCGTGATGCTGACGATCACGTTGTCGCCGGAGTAGGCGGGCGACGGGCCGATACGGAAGATCTGCGCGGGGACGAGGATGTTGGACTGGAAGCTGAGGTAGTAGTAGGTGATTCTTAGAGGAGACTTCTGGCACTCCAGGAAGTTAGGACAGCTGATCCGCTCGCAGCGCCTTCAACACAACAAACATTGCACACGTCTTTATAGAACGGCTTCAAGTAGCAAATACTATATCTCTGAAAATTTAAATAATATATCATAGCTTTGAAAATGAAAATATTACATTTTATCTTTGTTTGTAAAACATATAATATTATAACTTTGAATATAAAATATATCTTATCTTTGAAAATTAAAGCATTATATTGTATTTTTACATATCAAATATTTTATTTGCATGTAAAAATATGTCATTTTTATATATTTTTTCTTAAATATATATATATATATATATACAGTGGGGCAAAAAAGTATTTAGTCAGCCACCGATTGTGCAAGTTCTCCCACTTAAAATGATGACAGAGGTCTGTAATTTTCATCATAGGTACACTTCAACTGTGAGAGACAGAATGTGAAAAACAAATCCAGGAATACACATTGTAGGAATTTTAAAGAATTTATTTGTAAATTATGTTGGAAAATAAGTCAACCATTCAAAGCTCTCACTGATGGAAGGGGGTTTTGGCTCAAAATCTCACGATACATGGTCTCATTCATTCTTTCCTTAACACAGATCAATCGTCCTGTCCCCTTAGCAGAAAAACAGCCCCAAAGCATGATGTTTCCACCCCCATGCTTCACAGTAGGTTTGGTGTTCTTGGGACACAACTCAGTATTCTTCTTATTCCAAACACGACGAGTTGAGTTTATACCAAAAAGTTCTATTTTGGTTTCATCTGACCACATGACATTCTCCCAATCCTCTGCTGTATCATCCATGTATCCATTTTAGTATAAACTAATCTCGTCGTGTTTGGAGGAAGAAGAATACTGAGTTGCATCCCAAGAACACCACACCTACTGTGAAGCACGGGGGTGGAAACATCAGGCTTTGGGGCTGTCTTTCTGCTAAGGGGACAGGACAATTGATCCGTGTTATGGAAAGAATGAATGGGGCCATGTATCGTGAGATTTTGAGTCAAAACCTCCTTCCATCAGTGAGAGCTTTGAATGGTTGACTTATTTTTCACCATAATTTACAAATAAATTCATTAAAATTCCTACAATGTGAATTCTTTGATTTTATTTTCACATTCTGTCTCTCACAGTTGAAGTGTACCTATGATGAAAATTACAGACCTCTGTCATCATTTTAAGTGGGAGAACTTGCACAATCGGTGGCTTACTAAATATATTTTTTTTGCCCCACTGTATATATGTATATATATAAATAATATATATTATTTTAATTTTATTTATTATTTATTTATTCAATTATTATTATTTTTTATTTAATTAAAATAATGTTTTTCTTTGTTATTATTTAAAATTTAAGGCTACGGATCAACTTCAGCACTATCTGTCAATGTAATGTAAAAAAAAAAAAAAAAGGTTCCTACATATGCAATATTTTTCACAAAACAATATTTCAAAGTAATATTTAATGTGACGTAATTAGGGATTTTAATATATCAATAATTCATAACAACGTTTATTTTGATTCATTATTATTTTTGGAGCACTTTAGTCTGCATGGCAGTTTTGTGATATTTGCGTCAATATTACAACCTTTGCGTTTGTTTTTGTGTAATAGTATTTTAAAGATTTGCCATTGGAAAATGATCTGCAGGCCACACCTTGGACACCCAAACGTGCAGGTGTGTTTTGATAAAAAAGTGACGTACGTGTCGGAGACTTTGCGGTAGTTGTCAGGACAGCTCAAGGCCAGACAGCGGAAGTCTCCCTGGATGTTGTAGCAGCTCTCAGCCAGGGAGCAGTTGTGAGTGCCGCTGGTGCACTCGTCAATATCTGACAGCAAACAGGAAGTAGGGTTAATACTCCATGTTGACTATCACTATTACTAGCATGTTTGCACCTCTGCAGGAACGTCCGTTGGGGGACATGGTGTAGCCGCGTGGTGGACAGGCACACTCGTAGCTGCCGGGAACGTTGACGCACTTGTAGGTGCAAAGATGGCCGACGCCTTGGGAGCACTCGTCAATATCTGGCGAGGAGACAATCAAGTTTTTAAAACGGGACTCATAAAAACGCCGGGAGATGGCACACCTTGGCAGGCGTGGCCGTCGTCATGCAGGTGGTAGCCCGGTCTGCAGTAGCACTGGTAGGAGCCGTAGACGTTGGCGCACTCCTGGCTGCAAGGACTCGACAGGCACTCGTTCACGTCTGCACACATCAGCAGCTGATCACATATATGTGTGTATGTGTGTGTGTATATATATATATATACATATATATATATATATACAGTATTGGGGGTGTGGGAAAAACATCGATTCGAATTTGAATCGTTGTGCGATTCAGAATCGATTCTCATTTCTAGAAAAATCGATTTTTTATTTATTTATTTATTTAATTATTTTTTATCAATCCAACAAAACAATACACAGCAATACCATAACAATGCAATCCAATTCCAAAACCAAACCTGACCCAGCAACACTCAGAACTGCAATAAACAGAGCAATTGAGAGAAGACACAAAAACGACACAGAAGTAGTGAAACAAAAGTGAATATTATCAACAACAGTATCAATATTAGTTATGATTTCAGCATAGCTGTGATTAAAAATCCCTCATCGACATTATCATTAGACATTTATAAATAAAAAGAACAATAGTGTCACAGTGGCTTACACTTGCATCGCATCTCATAAGCTTGACCACTGCTTTCACAAAGATAAAATAAGTCATGTTTTTGGTTCGTTTAATAGTTAAAACAATTTTACATTATTGCAATCAGTTGATAAAACATTGTCCTTTACAATTATAAAAGCTTTTTACAAAAATCTACTACTCTGCTAGTAGATCCTGCTGAAATCCTATGTATTGAATGAATAGAGAATCCCTTTAAATCGGGAAAAAAACGTTTTTGAATCGAGAATTGCGTTTAATTGGGAAAAAAAATCGATTTTGAATCGAATGGTGACCCCAAGAATCGATATTGAATTGAATCGTGGGACGGCCAAAGATTCGCAGCCCTAGTATTTATTTATTTATATATATATATATATATATATATATATATATATATATATATATATATATATATATATATATATATATATATATGTGTATGTATATGTATGTATATATATACATACATATATATATATATATATATATATATATGTATGTATATGTATGTATATATATACATACATGTATGTGTATATATGTGTATGTATATATAATGCCTGTATGTGTATATATATACATGTATGTATATATATATACATATATTTATATGTGTATATATGTGTTTATGTATACATATATATATTTACATGAACACATATATATATACATATGTATGTGTGTATATGTACAGTATATATACATTGATCACATGTGACACGCGCCACATTTATATTTGTATATATACATTATCCATCCATTTCCAACCGCTTGTCCCTTTCGAGGTCGCGCGGGGTGCTGGAGCCTATCTCAGCTGCATTCGGGCGGAAGGCGGAGTACACCCTGGACAAGTCACCCCATCACAGTATATATATATATATATATATATATAAATATATATATTTATATATATATATATGTATGTATGTATGTGTGTGTGTATATATATTATATGTATATACATACAGTATTATATATACATATATTTGAATATATATATATATATATAATATGGATTATTAAAAATGACACATATGAACCAAAAATGACGACACAAATATTGATTATTACTGATGACACAAATATGGATGATTAATAATGACACAGATATAAATTATTATTGATGACACAAATACGGATTATTACTAATGGCACAAATGTGGATTATTAATAATGGCGCAAACATGGATTATTAATGATAACACATATGTATTATTGATGATGACACAAATATGGATGAATAATTATGGCACAAATATGGATTATTAATGATAACACATATGTATTATTGATGATGACACAAATATGGATGAATAATTATGGCACACATATGGATTATTAATGATAACACAAATATGGATGATTAATTATGGCACAAATATGGATTATTAATGATAACACAAATATGGATTATTAATTATGGCACAAATATGGATTATTAATGATTACACGAATATGGATTATTCATGTTCCCACCTTCACAGTTGTTGCCATCACTGGACAAACGGAAGCCGGCAGTACACGAGCACTGAAAGGATCCCGGAGTGTTGTCGCACGTTTGAGCACACACACGACCCGCATAGTGCCAACACTCGTTTACGTCTGCAAACACAAACACAACTTTCATACACGCTGACATTGCATGCAACTTGTCTTATGTTGTGTTGTGTTATATTGTACTGTACTGTGTTGTCTTGTGTTATATTGTACTGGACTTTGTTGTCTTGTGTTATATTGTACTGTACTGTGTTGTCTTGTGTTATATTGTACTGTACTGTGTTGTCATGTGTTATATTGTACTGGACTGTTGTCTTGTGTTATATTGTACTGAACCGTGTTGTCTTATGTTGTCTTGTGTTATATTGTACTGGACTGTGTTGTCTTGTGTTATATTGTACAGGACTGTGTTGTCTTATGTTATATTGTACTGTACTGTGTTGTCTTATGTTGTCTTGTGTTATATTGTACTGGACTGTTGTCTTGTGTTATATTGTGCTGTACTGTGTTGTCTTGTGTTATATTGTACTGTACTGTGTTGTCTTATGTTGTCTTGTGTTATATTATACTGGACTGTGTTGTCTTATGTTGTCTTGTGTTATATTGTACTGAACTGTGTTGTCTTGTGTTATATTGTACTGGGTTGTCTTGTGTTATATTGTACTGTACTGTGTTGTCTTGTGTTATATTGTACTGGACTTTGTTGTCTTGTGTTATATTGTACTGTATTGTGTTGTCTTGTGTTATATTGTACTGTACTGTGTTGTCTTGTGTTATATTGTACTGGACTGTGTTGTCTTGTGTTATATTGTACTGGACTGTGTGTCTTGTGTTGTGTTATATTGTACTGTACTGTTTTGTGTTATATTGTACCGTGCTGTCTTGTGTTGTGTTGTACTGTACATGTTATATTGTACTGTACTGTGTTGTGTTGTGTTATATTGTACTGGACTTTGTTGTCTTATGTTGTCTTGTGTTACATTGTACTGGATTGTTGTCTTGTGTTGTATTGTACTGGACTTTTTTTGTCTTATGTTGTCTTGTGTTATATTGTACTGGACTGTGTTGTCTTATGTTGTATTGTGTTATATTGTACTGGACTGTGTTGTCTTATTTTGTTTTGTGTTATATTGTGCTGGACTGTGTCGTCTTGTGTTATATTGTACTGGACTGTGTTGTCTTATGTTGTCTTGGGATATATTGTACTAGACTGTGTTGTCTTGTGTTATATTGTACTGTACTGTGTTGTCTTATGTTGTCTTGTGTTATATTGTACTGGACTGTGTTGTCTTGTGTTATATTGTACTGGACTGTGTTGTCTTATGTTGTCTTGTGTTATATTGTACTAGACTGTGTTGTCTTGTGTTATATTGTACTGTACTGTGTTGTCTTATGTTGTCTTGTGTTATAGTGTACTGTACTGTGTTGTGTTGTGTTATATTGTACTGGACTGTGTTGTCTTATGTTGTCTTGTGTTATATTGTACTGTACTGTGTTGTCTTATGTTTTCTTGTGTTGTATTGTACTGTACTGTGTTGTCTTGTGTTATAGTGTACTGGACGTTGTTGTCTTATGTTGTCTTGTGTTATATTGTACTGTACTGTGTTGTCTTGTGT
This sequence comes from Nerophis ophidion, assembly GCF_033978795.1. Lineage (NCBI taxonomy): Eukaryota > Metazoa > Chordata > Actinopteri > Syngnathiformes > Syngnathidae > Nerophis > Nerophis ophidion. Next base: position 18,809,090 of record NC_084616.1, on the reverse strand, counting down.
TATATTGTACTGGACTTTGTTGTCTTATGTTGTCTTGTGTTATATTGTACTGTACTGTGTTGTCTTGTGTTATATTGTATTGTACTGTGTTGTCTTGTGTTATATTGTACTGGATTTTGTTGTCTCATGTTGTCTTGTGTTATATTGTACTGTACTGTGTTGTCTTGTGTTGTTATATTGTACTGTACTGTTTTGTGTTATATTGTACCGTGCTGTCTTGTGTTGTACTGTACTGTGTTATATTGTACCGACTGTGTTGCGTTGTGTTGTCTTGTGTCCAATCTTATTGTGAAAATATTCCCTGACAACATCCTGGAACGAAACAGTCCTTATTGAATATACGTAACTACAACTATCATGTTTACATGTTACACTCATTACACAATAGAGTCCTGCACTTTCTAATTAACACTTTCATTTTGGAGACAAGGAATACTAAGGGCCCTTATTTGGGCTACAACGATAATACTTGGGGCCATTAGCTGGAGGACAATAGTAATACTAGGGTCCCTTAGCTGGGCTACAAAGATAATACCACGGGCTCTTATTTGGGCTCCCACGATATTACTAGGGGCCCTTAGCTGGGCTACAACGATATGACTAGGGGCCCTTAGCTCAGCTACAACGATAACACTAGGGGCCCTTATTTGGGCTACAAAGATTTTTTAACCCAATGTGGCCCCCCGAGTCAAAAAGTTTGGGGTCCCCTGGTTTATACATTCAACTTGACTTGATTAAGGACGTACAACAAATAAAGGCAGTCGAGCTTGGATCGTTTGGTGTGGAAGGCATTCAACTTGACTAAATGGAAGAAGTACAACAACTAAAAAGCGGTTGAGATGGGATCGTTTAGTGTGGAAGACATTCAACTTGACTAAATGGAGGAAATACAACAACTAAAAGCGGTTGGGATGGGATCGTTTAGTGTGGAAGACATTCAACTTGACTAAATGGAGGAAGTACAACCACTAAAAGCGGTTGGGTTGGGATCGTTTAGACATTCAACTTGACTAAATGGAGCAAGTACAACAAATAAAAGCGGTCCAGATGGGATTGTTTAGACATTCAACTTGTCTAATTGGAGGAAGTACAACAAATAAAGGCGGTCAAGATGGGATCGTTTGGTGTGGAAGACATTCAACTTGACTAAATGGAGGAAGTACAGCAACTAAAAGCGTTCGAGATGGGATCGTTTAGCCATTCAACTTGACTAATTGGAGGAAGCACAACAACTAAAAGCGTTCGAGATGGGATCGTCTAGACATTCAACTTGACTAAATGGAGAAAGTACAACAAATAAAAGCAGTCGAGACGGGATCGTTTAGACATGCAACTTGACTAAATGGAGGAAGTACAATAAATAAAAGCGTTCGAGATGGCATTGTCTAGACATTCAACTTGACTAAATGGAGGAAGTACAATAAATAAAAGCGTTCCAGATGGGATCATTTAGACATTCAACTTGACCAAATGGCGGAAGTACAAAAAATAAAAGTGGTCGAGATGGGATTGTTTAGACATTCAACTTGACTAATTGGAGGAAGTACAACAAATAAAAGCGGTCGAGATGGGATCGTTTGGTGTGGAAGACATTCAACTTGACTAAATGGAGGAAGTACAACAACTCAAAGCGTTCGAGATGGGATCGTTTAGACATTCAACTTGACTAAATGGAGGAAGTACAACAAATAAAAGCAGTCGAGATGGGATCGTTTAGCCATTCAACTTGACTAATTGGAGGAAGTACAACAACTGAAAGCGTTCGAGATGGGATCGTCTAGAAATTCAACTTGACTAAATGGAGAAAGTACAACAAATAAAAGCAGTCGAGACGGGATCGTTTCGACATGCAACTTGACTAAATGGAGGAAGTACAATAAATAAAAGCGTTCGAGATGGCATTGTCTAGACATTCAACTTGACTAAATGGAGGAAGTACAATAAATAAAAGCGTTCCAGATGGGATCATTTAGACATTCAACTTGACCAAATGGCGGAAGTACAAAAAATAAAAGTGGTCAAGATGGGATTGTTTAGACATTCAACTTGACTAAATGGAGGAAGTACACAGTTTGTGTGTGTGGACCTGCTGAAGGATCATTACCTTCACCACAGGAGAACTACACCTCTATAACAATCTCCACAACGCTATGACTCAAATATTCTTCCCTCGCATTCTGACAAATACTTTATTATCTCATAAGAGATGTGGGCGGCCAAAGCTTAAAAAAATAACATAAATAACCTGTAAGCATGAAATTTATACATCAGCAACAATTCAAACAACCTTTTTCACTCATGGTGCAAAAAAACAACACAAAGTCAACACATGGTCACACTTAACACAACCTGTCACTAAATCTTGTGGGTATTCTGAAAAATGTCCAGGCACAACACATAATTCAAAATTACACTCATTAAATCCCCTGCAATGCATGATGGGAAAAATGTAAAACACTCTCCGTGTGTGTGTGTTGGATGTACACAACACACCTGTACAGGTGCGTCTGAAGGAGTCATACTGATAACCCGTCTGACATTCACAGCGATACGAGCCAGCCAGGTTGTGACACAGCTGACCTTCTCCACATCGGTGTGCTCCACTCTCACACTCGTCCACGTCTGCAACACACACACACACACACACTTTGATTACAGTAATAATGGTTTAATCAATATTATCAACTGGGATCATAATAATAATACCATTATTATTTAATAAATTTAACTGTGATAGTGATGATATCATTATTAATAATAACATCTGCGATGAGATGGCGACTTGTCCAGGGTGTACCCGCCTTCCGCCCGATTGTAGCTGATAGGCACCAGCGCTACCCGCGACCCCAAAGGGAATAAGAGGTGGAAAATGGATGTACAACAAGATCCACCGCGCAAGATCCACCCAGGAATGGGGGCCATATAAATCCCTTACCTACTGTATGACACTAATGTACTGGACTGTGTTATATTGTACTGTACTTCCACTTAAAATATTAAAATAAAACATTATTAAGAGACATAAGGTTACATTGTTATATTAAAATTTTATTATAAGGCTCAATTACGAAATTTAAACATTATTCACAGAGATAAGGTTAAATTATTAAATTAAATCATTATCTTACTCGCTAGCATTAGCTTACCGCTAGCATTAGCGTCCAGCTAGAGACAAACACAACTGTTTTATCCATGCTTGCTTGCAGAAGAAGTGGACGATATTCATGGAATTCCAGAAAGAAATCATCCAAAAAATTAAGCTAGCGAACTTGGTCACGCAGTTGGAGCATAGCACTGCTAGTTTGCACCACACTAAGGCAAATGAGTCAGGCAGTACCTTTAAAATAATATCCGAACATTTATCTATGAAAATATGGAGAAGCTGCTGATGGTGTGCTTGATGGAGAAACAGCAGGATTTTTTAATTCATTTCAAATGGCAACAATTTTACAAAATATAAGGTTTTCGAGTACCAACTGTTATTAAAATACGCGGCAGTAAAAGTCACTATCAGAGTAATTGTGTCAGAAAATGATGATACTGCTAGCCACGATTACAACTGTTATGCTATGCTTGGTGCACAAATATCAGTCTCACCGATACAGCTGCTTCCATCGGCACTGCTGTGATATCCTCGAGTGCAAATCATCTTCCTGACACACGAGTAGGAACCCACCGTGTTGACGCACGTGAAGCCGGAAGCACACGGCCTCCTGTCACACTCGTCACTGTCTGCACAACAACACACATATTTACTGTATATATGTACTTATATACAATATATAACACATATTTACTGCATATGTGTACTTATGTACAATATATAACATAGTGTTCATATGTACTTATATGCAATATATAACACGTATTTAGTGTATATATGTACTTGTATACAATATATAACATATTTACTGTATATATGTACTTATATACAATATATGACTTTTACTGTATATGTGTACTTATATACAATATATAACATAATTAGGGTTCATATGTACTTATGCGATGAGATGGCGACTTGTCCAGGGTGTAAACTGCCTTCCGCCCGATTGTAGCTGAGATAGGCAGCAGCGACCCCAAAGGGAATAAGCGGTAGAAAATGGATGGATGGATGTACTTATATGCAATATATAACACGTATTTAGTGTTTATATGTACTTATATACAATATAAAACACATATTTACTGTATATATATGTACTTATATACACTATATTACACATATTTAGTGTTTATGTGTACTTGTATACAATATATAACACATATTTACTGTATATATGTATTTACATACAATATATAACACATATTTACTGAATATTTGTATTTATATACAATATATAAAACCAATATCAATATGTGCTCAACACCACCCATATTTACTGTATATATGTACATATATACTATATAAAATATTTACTGTATATACATATTTATATACAATATATAACACATTTACTGTATATATGTACTTATATACAATATATTACAGATTTACTATATGTATGCACTTATATATAACATGTGTTATATATATGTATTCACAAACAATATATAACATATTTACTGTAAATATGTACTTATATACAACATATAACACATATTTACTGTCTATATGTACTTATTTACAATATATAACATGTTTATTGTATATATGTACCTATACACAATATATAACACATATTTACTGTATCTATGTACTTATGTACAACATATAACACATATTTACTCTATATATGTATTTATCAGAGGTGGGACCAAGTCATTGTTTTGCAAGTCACAAGTAAGTCTCAAGTCTTTGCCCTCAAGTCCCGAGTCAAGTCCAAAGTCAATACTGGGAAGTCTCAAGTCAAGTCCCAAGTCCTGCATTTTGAGTTTCGAGTCATTTCAAGTCTTTTTAACCACAGACTAATATATGTACGCTGTATGTATTTATTAAAAAAAAAAAACAGTCCTTACACTGCACTTCATAATAGCACTATTAACTAGTTATTCTAAACATTTAACTCATTCCTTTACAGTATAAACACATTTCAAAAAACAAGTGCAACTGTACTAAGTGTTGACATTGTATTTCCATGGAATATTGCATTGTAACTAGTTCCACAGCAGTTTCTATTCTGTTCATTGCCGTGTTTGCAATGACGTTATAACCATAGACATCTTATAAGTAGACGCAGAATTGGCTGCTGTGACGCAAGCAATTTGGCCGCCATCTTGAAGTGGGGATTAAGAGCCGGCAAGCAGCCTAAACTGACAGTTGACAGGTAGAAAACAAAGATGCTGGGCTGGTATTCAGCGTTTTCCTGCTCAAATGAGCGAACTGTTGAAAATAGGAATTGGGAGATTACTTTTCACAAGTAAGATTTAACATTAACATACTATTGGTTGTATTTTGTGAAAAGAATATTACCACTGAGTTAAGCAGGAGCAAAGAACTACAATATTTGTATGTGAAAATCACAAAGAAATCTTCTGGGGGAGGATGACCCCCCTACAGGTATGTGGTTTACAAACTTTCAGGCCCACCTAAAACAAAATTCACCAGCCGCCACTGATTATGATGAATTCTCATTTTATTGTTTTATTGTAACCACAGATAAGTCTTCAAGTAACAATATTCAAATACTAACTTTGTTGGGTAAGACAGAATTTGGTTTTATTCTGAATCCAGTGCAACAGATTGGTGGTTTTAGCTGAAATAAATACTTTCAGGTGTTTATATATGTTTAAGTATTTGGCAGACACTTTTGTCCAAAGCAACATACATGAAAAATACATACAAAACAATCACTGTAAACATGATCATTTAAGGGAATATTGTAATAGAAAATATTAATACAAAGTGTCAAGACAGAATAAACTCTCTGCTGTTGCAGCAACAGAGTATAAGTCTATAACAGTGGTTCTCAACCTTTTTTCAGTGATGTACCCCCTGTGAACATTTTTTTAATTCAAGTACCCCCTAATCAGAGCAAAGCATTTTTGGTTGAAAAAAGAGATAAAGAAGTAAAATACAGCACAATGTCATCAGTTTCTGATTTATTAAATTGTATAACAGTGCAAAATATTGCTCATTTGTATTGGTCTTTCTTGAACTATTTGAAAAAAAAGATGTAAAAATAACTAAAAACTTGTTGAAAAATAAACAAGTGATTCAATTTTAAATAAAGATTTCTACACATAAAAGTAATCAACTTAAAGTGCCCTCTTTGGGGATCGTAATAGAGATCCATCTGGATTCATGAACTTAATTCTAAACATTTATTCACAAAAAAGAAATCTTTAACATCGATATTTATGGAACATGTCTACAAAAAATCTAGCTGTCAACACCGAATATTGCATTGTTGCATTTCCTTTCACAGTTTATGAATTTACGTTCATATTTTGTTGAATTATTATTCAGTAAATATATTTATGAAGGATTTTGAATTGTTGCTATTTCTAGAATATTTAAAAAAAATATCATGTACCCCTTGGCATACCTTCAAGTACCCCCATTTGAGAACCACTGGTCTATAGGTCCGTAAGATATATAGATATCTAATATATTCATACATTGTTTATGTAGGCTATACGCATGTATATTCAACCTAATCATATTGTTTCTTTAACTTAAAAATAGCTGACTGTTTTTTCCCCCCCTTCTCTGGGATTATATTCCCAGTTTTGATCTCAGACATCTGGTCACTTATAGCATGTTGGAATATTCTATTACTCTTAAGCAAATTATGAACACGACAAGACATGTGTCCTTTATCATAGTTACACGTGTGACAAAAAAGCGCGTGAATATCAGTGGTATTCAGTGAGGTAATATGAATGAAATGTGCTGACAGTTAATTGCTCCTGCCAAATGAATTGCATTGAGTGGAGCGGATCACCACTCCAAGATGGCGGCCGCACGTCACGTCAGCGGCGACAGGCAGTAGCGCTCGATGCTGCGTCTACTTATAAGATTTCTATGGTTATAACGTTAGCAGCGAGTTTACAGCCTCACTGATTTAACTACACAACAAATAAAAGTTACGTTACTCAGCCAATAAACGTTAGTTTACATTCAAAACGTACCCTTCTTTGTGCAATTTCAAATGTCGAACGAAGTTGGAAGTTGTTGCGTCTCCGTCTGTAATCTTCCAACCGCATGATTTGCATACAGCAATTCCTGTTTTGTTAACCAAGTCGTAGTTTTAATACCCGAACGAAACACTTTATGGCATAATTTTCCTCACTTATTCTTCTGTTGTTTGACAGCAGTTCTGCTTGGTTTTCCTGCAATTTGATTGGATGAATGCTGTGTGACGAAAATAACGTGGATGTAATTTGATTGGCTGTTGTACTGACAGGTAGCGCACACACTGTCATCGCACACGTGTTGACAAACACGCGTACACAATGGAAGATACGGAGCGCTCCTGAATAACTTTTTAATCGTTGGGTTTTGGGGAAAGTAGCAAGTCCAAGTCAAGTCCCAAGTCGTTGATGTTAATGTCAAAGTCGAGTTGCAAGTCTTTTTACATTTTGTCAAGTCGAGTCTAAAGTCATCAAATTCATGACTCGAGTCTGACTCGAGTCCAAATCATGTGACTCGAGTCCACACCTCTGGTATTTATATACAACATATAACACATATTTACTGTATAAATGTACTTGTATACAATATATAACACATTTACTGTATATATGCACTTATATACAACATATATAACACATATTTACTGTATATATGTATTCACATACAATATATAACATATTTGATGTATATATATACATATATACAATATATCACACATATTTACTATATGTACTTATATACAATATTTAACACATATTTACTCTATATATGTACTTATATATAATATATAACACGTTTACTGTACATATGTACTTATATACAACATAACACATATTTACTGTATATGTGTACCTATATACAATATATAACACATTTACTGTATATATGCACTAATATACAACATATATAACATATTTATTGTATTTATGTATTCACATACAATATATAACTGTACTGTTTATATGTGCATATATACAATATATCACACATATTTACTATATGTACTTATATACAATATATAACACATATTTACTGTATAGATGCACTTATATACAATAAATAACACATTTACTGTATATATGCACTTATATACAACATATATAACACATTGTATATACGTATTCACATACAATATATAACATATTTACTGTATATATGTACATATATACAATATATAACACATTTACTGTATGTATGTACTTATATATAATATATAACACGTTTACTGTATATGTGTACCTAAAATACAACATAACACATATTTACTATATACGTGTACTTTTATACTACATATAACACATATTTTCTGTATATATGTACTTATATACAATATGTAACACGTTTACTGTATATATGTATCCATACACAATATATAACACATATCTACTGTATATATGTACTTATATACAATGTATAACATATATTTACTGTATATGTGTACTTATATACAATATATAACATATTTAGTCTTCATATGTACTTATATGCAATATATAACATGTATTTAGTGTTTATATGTACTTATACACAATATATAACATATTTACTGTATATATATGTACTTATAGACAATATATTACACATATTTAGTGTTTATATGTACTTGTATACAATATATAACATATTTACTGTATATATGTATTTACATACAATATATAACACATATTTACTGAATATTTGTATTTATATACAATATATAAAACCAATATCAATATGTGCTCAACACCACCCATATTTACTGTATATATGTACATATATACTATATAAAATATTTACTGTATATACAATATATAACACATTTACTGTATATATGTACTTATATACAATATATTACACATTTACTGTATGTATGCACTTATATACACTGTATATATGTACATATATACAATCTATCACACATATTTACTATATGTACGTATATACAATATATAACATATTTACTGTGTATATGTATTTATATATAATTAACATATTTACTGTATATATGTACTTATATACAATACATAAGGAATGTTTACTGTATATATGTACCTATACACAATACATAACACATTTTTACTGTATAGATGTACTTATATACAATATATAACATATTTACTGTATATATGCACTTATATACAACATATATAATACATATTTATTATATATATGTATTCACATACAATATATAACATATTTACTGTATATATGTACATATATACAATATATATCACATATTTACTATATGCACTTATTTACAACATATAACACATATAAATAAATAAATAAATGGGTTGTACTTGTATAGCGCTTTTCTACCTTCAAGGTACTCAAAGCGCTTTGACACTACTTCCACATTTACCCATTCACACACACATTCACACACTGATGGAGGGAGCTGCCATGCAAGGCGCCAACCAGCACCATCAGGAGCAAGGGTGAAGTGTCTTGCTCAGGACACAACGGACGTGACGAGGTGGGATTTGAACCAGGGACCCTCGGGTTGCGCGCGGCCACTCTCCCACTGCGCCACGCCGTCCCTGTATATATGTACTTATATACAACATAACACATATTTACTGTTTATGTGTACTTATATTCAGTATATAGCACATGTTTACTGTATATATGTACTTATATACGATACATTACACATATTTACTGTATGTACTTATGGACAGTATATAACACATATTTACTGTATATATGTACTTATATACAACATACCACATATTTACTGTATATGTGTACTTGTATACAATATATAACACACGTTTACTGTATATATGTACCTATACTCATTATATAACACATTTACTATATATATGTACATATATACAATATATAACACATTTACTGCATATATGTACTTATATACTATATATACCACATTTACTGTGTATATGTACCTATACACAATATATAACGCTTATTTACTGTATACATGTACTTATATACAACATATAACACATTTACTGTATATATGTACTTATATACAACATATAACACATATTTACTGTATACATGTACTTATATACAACATATAACACATTTACTGTATATACGTACCTATATACAATATATAACAAGTTTACAGTATTTATGTACTTATTTACAACATGTAAGACATATTTACTGCATATATTGATGTTTTCCTTGCTGTATAGCAGACAGATTTAAGAGCAGACACTAGATGGCAGTAAAAGTAGATGCTCAGACCTCATTGTCTAATTCCTGTAATTATTTCCTTCATTAGAACTAATAATAGTAATGTGTTTGTTGTAGTGTACCTATACAGTTGTTGTGGGAGTCCCGTTGGAAGCCAAGCGAGCAGCGAGCTTTATGTTTGCAGGTGAACGAGCCCTCGGTGTTGACACACTCGACCTCGCTCCTGCAGTCATGGCTGCCAGTTTTGCACTCGTCAATATCTGCAAACACACATTTAGCATCATGTAGCAAACATTATCAGTCACAGTCAATATTTAGTGCGTATGAATCCTGTTTTAGCAAACGTTATCAGTTACAGTCAATATTTTGTGCATATGAACAAGAATTTAGCATTTTTTATCAGTTACAGTCAATATTTAGTGAAGGTGAATTATAATTCAGCAAACATCAGGTACAGCCGATATTTAGTGCATGAGAATCCTAATTTAGCAAACATTATCAGTTACAATCAATATTTAGTGCATATGAATAATAATTTAGCAATGTTTTATCAGTTACAGTTAATATTTAGTGCATAAGAATCATGATTTAGGAAACTGTCAGTTACAGTCAATATTTAGTGCATAGGAATAATAATTTAGCAAACATCAGTTACAGTCAATATATTAGGGCATATGAATCATAATTTAGCAAACATTATCAGTTACAGTCGATATTTAGTGCAGGTGAATTATAATTCAGCAAACATGATCAGTTACAGGTAATATTTAGTGCAAAACAATCATAATTTAGCAAACATTATCAGTTACAGTCAATATTTAGTGCAGGTGAATCATAATTTAGCAAACATTATCAGTTGCAGTTCAAATGTAATGCATAAGAATTATAATTTAGCAAACATCAGTTGCAGTCAATATTTAGTGCAGGTGAATTATAATTCAGCAAACATTATCAGTTACAGATAATATTTAGTGCCTAAGAATTGTATTTTAGCAAACATTATCAGTCACAGTCAATATTTAGTGCATATGAATCATAATTTAGCAAACATTATTAGTTACAGTAACTATTTAGTGCAGGTGAATTATAATTCAGCAAACATTGTCAGTTACAGTTCAAATGTAATGCATAAGAATTATAATGAAGCAAACATCAGTTACAGTCAATATTTAGTGCAGGTGAATCATAATTAAGCAAACATTATCAGTTACAGTTCAAATGTAATGCATAAGAATCATAATTAAGCAAACATTATCAGTTACAGTTCAAATGTAATGCATAAGAATTATAATTTAGCAAACATCAATTGCAGTCAATATTTAGTGCAGGTGAATTATAATTCAGCAAACATTATCAGTTACAGATAATATTTAGTGCCTAAGAATCGTATTTTAGCACACATTATCAGTCACAGTCAATATTTAGTGCATATGAATCATAATTTAGCAAACATTATCAGTTACAGTCACTATTTAGTGCAGGTGAATTATAATTCAGCAAACATTCTTAGTTACAGGTAATATTTAGTGCATAACAATCATAATTTAGCAAACGTTATCAGTTACAGTCAATATTTAGTGCATAAGAATCATAATTCAGCAAACATCAGTTACAGTCAATATTTAGTGCATAAGAATCATAATTTAGCAAACATTATCAGTTACAGGTAATATTTATTGCATAAGAATCGTAATTTAGCAAACTATCAGTTACAGTCAAAATGTAGTGCATAAGAATCATAATTTAGCAAACATCAGTTACAGTCAACATTTAGTGCACATGAATCATAATTTAGCAAACGCTATCAGTTACAGACAATATTTAGTGCAGGTGAATTATAATTCAGCAAACATGATCAGGGGCAGGTAATATTTAGTGCAAAACATTCATAATTTAGCAAACATTATCAGTTACAGTTCAAATGTACTGCATAGGAATAATAAATTAGCAAACATTATCAGTTACAGTCAATTAGTGCAGGTGAATTGTAATTCAGCAAACATTATCAGTCACAGGTAATATTTAGTGCATATGAATCATGATTTGGCAAAAACATTATTAGTTACAGTCAATATTTAGTGCAGGTGAATCATAATTTAGCAAACTATCAGTTACAGTTCAAATGTAATGCATAAGAATCCTAATTTAGCAAACATTATCAGTTACAGTCCATATTTAGTGCAGGTGAATTATAATTCAGCAAACATTATCAGTTACAGGTAATATTTAGTGCACAAGAATCGGAATTTAGCAAACGTTATCAGTTACAGTCAAAATTTAGTGCATAAGAATCATAATTTAGGAAACATCAGTTACAGTCAATATTTAGTGCATAGAATCATAATTTAGCAAACATTATCAGTTGCAGTCAATATTTAGTGCATAAGAATCATAATTTAGCAAACATTATTAGTTACAGTCAATATTTAGTGCATCAGAATCATATTTTAGCAAACATGATCAGTTACAGGTAATATTTAGTGCAAATCAATCATAATTTAGCAAACTATCAGTTACGGTCAATATTTAGAGCAGGTGAATCATAATTTAGCAAACATTATCAGTTACAGTTCAAATGTAATGCATAAGAATCATAATTTAGCAAACATTATCAGCTACAGTTCAAATGTAATGCATAAGAATAATAATTTAGCAAACATCAGTTGCAGTCAATATTTAGTGCAGGTGAATTATAATTCAGCAAACATTATCAGTTACGGACAATATTTAGTGCAGGTGAATTATAATTATGCAAACATGATCAGGTACAGGTAATATTTAGTGCATAACAATCATAATTTAGCAAGCATTATCAGTTACAGTCAATATTTAGTGCATAAGAATCATAATTTAGCAAACATTATCAGTTACAGGTAATATTTATTGCATAAGAATCGTAATTTAGCAAACTATCAGTTACAGTCAAAATGTAGTGCATAAGAATCATAATTTAGCAAACATCAGTTACAGTCAATATTTAGTGCATATGAATCATAATTTAGCAAACATTATCAGTTACAGACAATATTTAGTGCAGGTGAATTATAATTCTGCAAACATGATCAGGGGCAGGTAATATTTAGTGCATAACAATCATAATTTAGCAAGCATTATCAGTTACAGTCAATATTTAGTATAGGTGAATCATAATTTAGGAAACATTATCAATTAGTCAAAATTTAGTGCATAAGACTCATAACTTAGCAAACATCACTTACAGTTAATATTTAGTGCATATGAATCATAATTTAGCGAACAGTATCAGTCACAGTTAATATTTAATGCATATCAATTATAATTTAGCAAACATCAGTTACAGGTAATATTTGGTGCACATGAATCATAATTTAGCAAACATTATCAGTTACAGTTATATTTATTTTTGGACTAAAAAACGAATTATTGAACATTCTTTTGGCAATTGTTTGTTTTAGTATAAATAATAATTGTACACAATATTACATCATGATATGACTATTAGAATTTAATTAAAATTTGAGTCAAATTGTCTAAAACTGTTTCACACAAAAATACTACCACTAAACTACTACTACTAATAATAATAGTATTAATAATCGCAATCATAAATATAATATTAATAATAAGTCATACATTTTCCATCGTTGTTTTGTCATCCCTAATTTAGCTAGACACGCCCACACATGTAATGACACAAGTGCCACTGGGTGTCAGTATGACTTCAGGGCAGATGTGTATTGTTGGTCACGTGTTGGTTAGCTCCTCCCAGCTGAAGTCTTCATCCTCTCTAGTCTCTGCTCCTCAGTCAGGGATGTTGGAACCATGGTTTTCATATTTATTCATCTTCCTCCTTGGGCACTTTTCTCAGTCGGGTGACAGAAAACCTTCCTAGAGAGTCCTGTCACACCTGAGTCCTGTCACACCTGAGTCCCCGGGATTTACCTGCTGCCACCCAGCAGTGGAATCTCAAAAGTGTGTGTGTGTGTGTGTGTGTGTGTGTGTGTGTGTGTGTGTGTGTGTGTATATATATATATATATATATATATATATATGTATGTATGTATGTATATATATATATATATATATATATATATATATATATATATATATATACACATACATATATACATATAGTCAAGGTTTCTGTGGTTTATCCGTGCTCAATACCGGGGTAGAAGCGGAATATACGTGAGGTCAGAAAAAACACAAAGGCTATGTCATCCTGACAAGCCTGTTTCGCAGCTTTTCCTGCTCGTCAGGAGATATTATGATATTAGATCCCCCTGGCAGTCATACTATACAGGCATGCAGACGTAAAACCTGCGAAACAGGCTTGTAGGGATGACATAGCCTTTGTGTTTTTTCTGACCTACTATACATATACAGTGTACATATATACAAACCCCGTTTCCATATGAGTTGGGAAATTGTGTTAGTAAATATAAACGTAATACAATGATTTGCAAATCCTTTTCAACTCATATTCAATTGAATGCACTATAAAGACAATATATTTGATGTTCAAACGCATAAACTTTATTATTTTTTTTGCAAATAATAATTAACTTGGAACACGTGCCAAAGTAGTTGGGAAAGGGCATGTTCACCACTGTGTTACATCACCTTTTCTTTTAACAACACTCAGTAAACGTTTGGGAACTGAGGAGACACATTTTTTTAAGCTTCTCAGGTGGAATTCTTTCCTATTCTTGCTTGATGTACAGCTTAAGTTGTTCAACAGTCCGGGGGTCTCCGTTGTGGTATTTTAGGCTTCATAATGCGGCACACATTTTTAATGGGAGACAGGTCTGTACTACAGGCAGGCCAGTCTAGTACCCCGCACTCTTTTAGTATGAAGCCACGTTGATGTAACACGTGGCTTGTTATTGTCTTGCTGAAATAAGCAGGGGCGTCCATGGTAACGTTGCTTGGATGGCAACATATGTTGCTCCAAAACCTGTATATATCTTTCAGCATTAATGGCACCTTCACAGATGTGTAAGTTACCCATGTCTTGGGCACTAATACACCCCCATACCATCACACATACTGCTTTTCAAATTTGCGCCTATAACAATCCGGATGGTTCTTTCCCTCTTTGGTCCAGAGAACACGACATCCACAGTTTCCAAAAACAATTTGAAATGTGGACTCGTCAGACCACAGAACACTTTTCCACTTTGTATCAGTCCATCTTAGATGAGCTCAGGCCTAGCGAAGCCGACAGCGTTTCTGGGTGTTGTTGATAAACTGTTTTCGCCTTGCATAGGAGAGTTTTAACTTGCACTTACAGATGTAGCGACCGACTGTAGTTACTGACAGTGGTTTTATGAAGTGTTCCTGAGCCCATGTGGTGATATCCTTTACACACTGATGTCGGTTTTTAATGCAGTACCGCCTGAGGGATCAAAGGTCCGTAATATCATCTCTTACATGCAGTGATTTCTCCAGATTCTCTGAACCTTTTGATGATTTTACAGACCGTAGATGGTAAAATCCCTAAATTCCTTGCAATAGCTCGTTGAGAAATGTTGTTCTAAAACTGTTTGACAATTTGCCTACAAATTGGTGACCCTCACCCCATCCTTGTTTGTGAAGTACTTAGCATTTCATGGAAGCTGCTTTTATACCCAATCATAGCACCCCACCTGTTCCCAATTAGCCTGCACACCTGTGAAATGTTCCAAATAAGTGTTTGATGAGCATTCCTCAACTTTATCAGTATTTATAGCCACCTTTCCCAACTTCTTTGTCACGTGTTGCTGGCATCAAGTTCTAAAGTTAATGATTATTTGCAAAAAAATTTTTTTTATCAGTTTGAACATCAAATATGTTGTCTTTGTAGCATATTCAACTTAATATGGGTCGAAAATTATTTGCAAATTATTGTATTCTGTTTATATTTACATCTAACACAATTTCCCAACTCATATGGAAACGGGGTTTATATACACTATATACATTACACTCTATACATATATACACTATACATACACTATATATATATGTATATATATATATATATATATATATACACTATACATATATACACTATATACATCCATCCATCCATTTTCTACCACTTATTCCCTTTAGGGTCGTGGGGGGCGCTGGCGCCTATCTCAGCTACAATCGGGTGGAAGGCGGTGTACACCCTGGACAAGTCGCCACCTCATCGCAGGCCAACACAGATAGACAGACAACATTCACACACTAGGGACCATTTAGTGTTGCCAATCAACCTATCCCCAGGTGCATGTGTTTGGAAGTGGAGGAAGCCGGAGTACCCGGAGGGAACCCACACATTGACAGAAAGATCCCGAGCCCGGGATTGAACCCAGGGCTACTCAGGACCTTTGTATTGTGAGGCAGATGCACTAACCCTTCTTCCACCGTGAAGCCACACTATATACATATATACATATATAAACGATATATATACACACACACACTATATACATAATTTATATACATGTATAGACTCTATACATATGTACACTAATATATATATATATATACACATGTATACACTATATACATATATATACTCTGTACATATATATACACTATATATACATGTATACACTATATACATTTATACACTATAGATATACACACTCTACATGTATACACTATATATACATGTATACACTACATACATATATACATTATAAATATACACACTACATATATACACTATACATGTATACACTGAATA
>NC_084616.1:18703153-18792148 GCF_033978795.1 Nerophis ophidion | reverse complement strand
AAGGGTGAAGTGTCTTGCTCAGGACACAACGGACGTGACGAGGTTGGTTCTAGGTGGGATTTGAACCAGTGACCCTCGGGTTGCGCACGGCCACTCTTCCACTGCGCCACATATCTGTCTTAATTGGATTATCCAGAGAATAGTGCTCGATACCGTGGTAGAGTGCAATATGTATGTGTGGAAAAATCACAAGACTACTTCATCTCTACAGAACTGTTTCATGAGGGGTTTCCTCAATCGTCAGGAGATTTATTTATTTTTTTCCTGACGATTGAGGGAACCCCTCATGTAACAGTTCTGTAGAGATGAAGTAGTCTTGTGATTTTTCCCACACACACACACACACACACACACATATATATATATATATGGGCAATATGGACCTTTTTTAATATCTCGATATTTTTAGGCCATATCGCGATACACGATATATATCTCGATATTTTGCCTTAGCTTGAATTAACACTTGATACATGTAATCACAGCAGTATGATGATTCTATGTGTCTACATTAAAACATTCTTGTTCATACTGCATTAACATATACTCATTTTAAACTTTCATGCAGAGAAGGAAATCACAACTAAATCAATTGACCAAAACTGTATTTATTAAACAGTTATTAGCAGGTGACTTTTCAAATGATGCTAAATATTAGCAGTAATGCTACTTGTTGGTAGCAACGCTTGTGCCCCACACTTGACAAATTAAAGTTGTCTATTCGACATCTTCCCGCTTGAAGCCAAACCACCGCCCGACGATGGGAATGAATTCTTTCTTCCTTGTTACCAGAGTCGCACCCTCTTTCTCTCGTATTACCACTCGCACGGCTTCGCAAGCATTACAGCTAACGTTACCCATGCTGCTACCTCCTGCTGGGCAAGGGGCGTATACGTATGTGACGTATGACGTGACAGTATGTGACATATGTAAGAAGGTGCGCTTACTGTCTGTGAGAAGGAGACACAAGAAAGATATATATATATATATTATATATATATATTATAATATATATATATATTTATTTATTTATTTATGAAACAACATAGCCAGTCACCCTATCTCTAAGGGAGAGCCCCGCCACACGGTGGAGGAAACTCATTTTGGCCGCTTGTACCCGTGATCTTATCCTTTCGGTCATGACCCAAAGCTCATGACCATAGGTGAGGATGGGAACGTAGATCGACCGGTAAATTGAGAGCTTTGCCTTCCGGCTCAGCTCTTTCTTCAGCACAACGGATCGGTACAACGTCCGCATTACTGAAGACGCCGCACCGATCCGCCTGTCGATCTCACGATCCACTCTTCCCTCACTCGTGAACAAGACTCCTAGGTATTTGAACTCCTCCACTTGGGGCAGGGTCTCCTCCCCAACCCGGAGATGACATTTCACCCTTTCCGGGCGAGAACCATGGACTCGGACTTGGAGGTGCTGATTCTCATTCCGGTCGCTTCACACTCGGCTGCGAACCGATCCAGCGAGAGCTGAAGATCCCGGTCAGATGAAGCCATCAGGACCACATCATCTGCAAAAAGCAGAGACCTAATCCTGCGGTTACCAAACCGGAACCCCTCAACGCCTTGACTGCGCCTAGAAATTCTGTCCATAAAAGTTATGAACAGAATCGGTGACAAAGGACAGCCTTGGCGGAGTCCAACCCTCACTGGAAATGTGTTCGACTTACTGCCGGCAACGCGGACCAAGCTCTGGCACTGATTGTACAGGGAACGGACCGCCACAATAAGACAGTCCGATACCCCATACTCTCTGAGCACTCCCCACAGGACTTCCCGAGGGACACGGTCGAATGCCTTCTCCAAGTCCACAAAGCACATGTAGACTGGTTGGGCAAACTCCATGCACCCTCAAGAACCCTGCCGAGAGTATAGAGCTGGTCCACAGTTCCACGACCAGGACGAAAACCGCACTGTTCCTCCTGAATCCGAGGTTCGACTATCCGACGTAGCCTCCTCTCCAGTACACCTGAATAAACCTTACCGGAAGGCTGAGGAGTGTGATCCCACGATAGTTGGAACACACCCTCCGGTCCCCCCTCTTAAAGAGAGGAACCACCACCCCCGGTCTGCCAATCCAGAGGTACCGCCCCCGATGTCCACGCGATGCTGCAAAGTCTTGTCAACCAAGACAGCCCCACAGCATCCAGAGCCTTAAGGAACTCCGGGCGGATCTCGTCCACCCCCTGGGGCCTTGCCACCGAGGAGCTTTTTAACTACCTCAGCGACCTCAGCCCCAGAAATAGGAGAGTCCACCACAGATTCCCCAGGCACTGCTTCCTCATAGGAAGACGTGTTGGTGGGATTGAGGAGGTCTTCGAAGTATTCCTTCCACCTATCCTCAACATCCGCAGTTGAGGTCAGCAGAACACCATCCGCACCATACACGGTGTTGATAGTGCACTGCTTCCCCCTCCTGAGGCGGCGTATGGTGGTCCAGAATCGCTTCGAAGCCGTCCGGAAGTCGTTTTCCATGGCTTCCCCGAACTCCTCCCATGTCCGAGTTTTTGCCTCCGCGACCGTTGAAGCTGCACACCGCTTGGCCTGTCGGTACCTGTCACTGCCTCCGGAGTCCTATGAGCCAAAAGGACCCGATAGGACTCCTTCTTCAGCTTGACGGCATCCCACCAAGGGGTTTTAGGATTGCCGCCCCGACAGGCACCAACTACCTTGCGGCCACAGCTCCGATCTGCCGCCTCGACAATAGAGGTGCGGAACATGGTCCACTCGGACTCAATGTCCAGCACCTCCCTCGTGACATGTTCAAAGTTCTTCCGGAGGTGGGAATTGAAACTTTGTCTGACAGGAGACTCTGCCAGACGTTCCCAGCAGACCCTCACAATGCGTTTGGGCCACCCAGGGTCTGTCCGGCATCCTCCCCCACCATCGCAGCCAACTCACCACCAGGTGGTGATCGGTAGAAAGCTCCGCCCCTCTCTTCACCCGAGTGTCCAAAACATGAGGCTGCAAATCGATGACACAACTACAAAGTCGACCATGGAACTGCGGCCTAGGGTGTCCTGGTGCCAAGTGCACATATGGACACCCTTATGTTTGAACATGGTGTTTGTTATGGACAAACTGTGACGAGCACAAAAGTCCAATAACAAAACACCACTCGGGTTCAGATCCGGGCGGCCATTCTTCCCAATCACGCCTCTCCAGGTTTCACTGTCGTTGCCAACGTGAGCGTTGAAGTCCCCCAGTAGGACAAGGGAATCACCCGGGGGAGCACTTTCCAGTACTCCCTCGAGTGTTCCCAAAAAGGGTGGGTACTCTGAACTGCTGTTTGGTGCATAAGCACAAACAACAGTCAGGACCCGTCACCCCACCTGAAGGCGGAGGGAGGCTACCCTTTCGTCCACCGGGTTGAACTCCAACGTACAGGCTTTGAGCCGGGGAGAAACAAGAATTGCCACCCCAGCCCGTCGCCTCTCACTGCCGGCAACGCCAGAGTGGAAGAGGGTCCAATCCCTCTCGAGAGAAGTGGTTCCAGAGCCCTTGCTGTGCGTCGAAGTGAGTCCGACTATATCCAGCCGGAATTTCTCGACTTCGCGCACTAGCTCAGGCTCTTTCCCCCCCAGTGACGTGACGTTCCACGTCCCAAGAGCTAGCTTCTGTAGCCGAGGATCGGACCTAAGCCAAGTGCCCTGCCTTCGGCTGTCGCCCAGCTCACATTGCACTCTATGGCCCCTGCTATGGGTGGTGAGCCCATTGGAGGGGTGACCCACGTTGCCTATTCGCGCTGTGCCCGGCCGGGCCCCCATGGGAACAGGCCCGGCCACCAGGCGCTCGCCATCGTGCCCCACCTCCGGGCCTGGCTCCAGAGGGGGGCCCCGGTGACCCGCGTCCGGGCGAGGGAAATCTGGGTCCATGATTTTTCTTCTTCATAAAGGTCTTCGAGCTGCTCTTTGTCTGATCCCTCACCTAGAACCTGTTTGCCTTGGGAGACCCTACCAGGGGGCTTTATGCCCACGGACAACATAGCTCCTAGGATCATTGGGACACGCAAACTCCTCTACCACAATAAGGTTGCAGCTCAGAGAGGAGGAGAAGCTCTGCCATCCGGAGGGACTCAAAGTAAAGCCGCTGCTCCTTCACATCCAGAGGAGCCAGATGAGGTGGTTCGGGCATCTGGTCAGGATGCCACCCGAACGCCTCCCCTAGGGAGGTGTTTAGGGCACGTCCAACCGGTAGGAGGCCACGGGGAAGACCCAGGACACGTTGGGAAGACTATGTCTCCCGGCTGGCCTGGGAACGCCTCGGGATCCCCGGGGAAGAGCTAGACGAAGTGGCTGGGGAGAGGGAAGTCTGGGTTTCCCTGCTTAGGCTGTTGCCCCCCGCGACCCGACCTCGGATAAGCGGAAGATGATGGATGGATGGATGGATGGACATAGCCAGTCACAATTAACTTCTGCTCAGCTGGGAAAAGAAGTGTATATACTGTATATACTTATTATGTCATCCATTTACTTAATATCATGAACTGTTACAGGAGTATTAAATAATCATGTTAATGTTAAAAATACAACTTAATAGAATGTGGGGGTATAAAAGGCATCTGGTGCTATCAGGTGGGCGAAGCGGAAATAGATAGATAGATAGATAGTACTTTATTGATTCCTTCAGGAGAGTTCTTTCAGGAAAATTAAAATTCCAGCAGCAGTGTACAGAGTTGAGATCAATTGAACAGTAAAAAATAAATAATGGGGTTAGAATGGAAACAAAATAGAAATATATTACAATAAGAATAAATATAAAAAGCAACAATGAGAATGAAAATATAACAGTAAAATGAGAATATAACAAGAGAAACTAGGCGGTAGTGACCATGTTATGAAAACGTATTGCACTGTTATTGTTTTTGCATCCCCTGTCATCCTAGTACTCCCCGCCGCCCTCCCCAGAGAGAAGTTGCAGAGTCTAATGGCGTGTGGGACAAAGGAGTTTTTGAGTCTATTAGTCCTGCACTTGGGATGAATCAGTCTAGCACTGAACAGGTTCCTCTAGCTACTGATAACTGAATGCAGAGGGCGACTGGCATCATCCAGGATGATACCAGTAGACATCACACACCACCTGGAGCACCTTTCAGACACAGCGTTTTTGCTACAAAGCCACTGCATGGAAGGATCCTAATTTTTGACTGTTTTTGTGCACTTATCATTGGCCTGTGGAGAACTGGGACAACACAGACTCTTACCAGTAGGACTTTGAGTTGGATGCGCTAATAGTATAACTGTCTTGTGTTTATTTACTGTTAGTCGTTAACAGCTGAATACCAGGTCCCACCCGTGACTTCTTAATTTGCGTAGTGGCAGCAGCACCCGGAGATCTTGGGAGCGTTTGCTACACCATATTTATAGCGTCAAGATCGCTTTGACCTCACTCTCCGGGCTTCCGTCTGCTCCATTGTCTCGCTCTTCCTTTGTGCTGGCGTCTACTAGCAGCAGTATATTTAGCTTCAAAAGTAGAAGGTTGGGAATCCTAATTTGTCCAAAAATAGTCTTCTTCAATGTCTCTTACCAAGTCTGCCATGATTAGAAAACACACTCATATTTGATTCCAGAAGTAGGAATATATATTTTTTTACCCAGAAGTCAGACGTTCGCTGCTTTGGAAACAGGAATCAATGCACGGAAGAAATCAGTCCTGTCAATGATTAAAATGATGAAAATACGGTAAATACTGAACACATTGCATATTGTTATGAAGGTTTCTGTTACTACATTATTTACATACTTGCAGTGTGTATATAAAACGTTGATGGAGGCTTTTGAAGTTGCTGTAGAGGGCTTTGAAGGCTACACCAGTGACTGCCATTAGCCGCATCTTTTAAGCGTTTTTTATCATCTTTAAAATCGTAAAAGAAAAAAGACATGCGTCTTCTTTTCCCTCATAATGAGTGTGACCGATAGGCAAAAGTCAAGAAAAAGTGCAGTTCTTCTTTAAGCTTAGTGTCAGGGCTTAAACATTTATATTTGAACAAATTTTAATCCAATTTCAGTCAATCTTTGTTGAATAAAATTGTATCTTTATGATATTTTGTTTATCTGTACATGCCTCTAATAGTATACATTTTAATAAAAAAACAACACCAAAAACATTTCCTGATGTTCCTGAATAGGCTACCACGAGAGCCTGCCTGCCATCAGGTAACTAACATCCCTGAATGTAGTAGTAGGGACAAAAACAATAATACAAAACCATGTTGTTAAATTAACACTAGGATCCAATTGGACTGTGTACTTAAAGGGGAATGTGATTTTACAAAACCCCAGACCTGTGAAGTTGGCACGTTGTGTAAATCATAAATGAAAACAGAATACAATGATTTTAAAATGATAAATGGGTTGTACTTGTATATCGCTTTTCTACCTTCAAGGTACTCAAAGCGCTTTGACACTACTTCCACATTTACCCATTCACACACACATTCACACACTGATGGAGGGAGCTGCCATGCAAAGCGCTAACCAGCACCCATCAGGAGCAAGGGTGAAGTGTCTTGCTCAGGACTCAACGGACGTGACAAAGATGGTACTAGGTGGGGATTGAACCAAGGACCCTCGGGTTGCACACGGCCACGCCGTTTTTAAATCATTTTCAACCTATATTCAATTGAATAGACTGCAAACAAAATACTTTACATTCGAAACGGTAAACTTTGTTATTTTTTGCAAATATTAGCTCATTTGGAATTTGATGCCTGGAACATGTTTCAAAAAAGTAGGCACAAGTGGCAAAAAAGACTGAGGAAGTTGAGGAAAGCTCATCAAACACTTATTTGCAACATCCCACAGGTGAACAGGCTAATTTGGAACAGGTGGGTGCCATGATTGGGTATAAAAGCAGCTGCCATAAAATGCTCAGTCATTCACAAACAAGGATGGGGCAAGGGTCACCACTTTCTGAACAAATGCGTGAGCAAACTGTCAAACAGTTTAAAAACAACGTTTCTCAACAAGCTATTGCAAGGAATTTAGGGATTTTACCATCTATGGTCTGTAATATCATCAACAGTTTCAGAGAATCTAGAGAAATCACTGCACTTAACCGTCAAGGTCGAAAACCAACATTGAATGCCCTTGAAATTCGATACCTCAGGCGATACTGCATCCAAAACCGACATCAGTGTGTAAAGGATATCATCACAAGGTCTCAGAAAGACTTCAGAAAACCACTGTCAGTAACTATAGTTTGCTGCTACAGCTGTAAGTGCAAGTTATAACTCTAGTATGCAAAGCGAAAGCCTTTTATCAACAACACCCAGAAACGCCGCCGGCTTCGCTGGGCCCGAGATCATCTAAGATGGACTAATACAAAGTGAAGTGTTCTGTGCTCTGATGAGTCCACATTTCAAATTATTTTGGAAACTGTGGACGTCAGGTCCTCCAGACCAAAGAGGAAAAGAACCATCCAGACTGTCTTAGGCGCAAAGTTCAAACGCCAGAATCTGTGATGGTATGGGGGTGTATTAATACTGAAAAGTAAATACAGTTTTTTTGAGCAACACATGTTGCCATCTAAGCAACATCTTTTTTATGGACGCCCCTGCTTATTTCAGCAAGACAATGACAGGCCACATTCGGCACGTGTTACAAAGGCGTGGCTTCGTAGTAAAAGAGTGTGGGTACTAGGCTGGTCTGCCAGTCGTCCAGACCTGCCTGTCTGCCTTTAGTCCCATTGAAAATGTGTGGTGCAATATGAAGCCTAAAATACCACAATGGAGACTCCGGACTGTTGAACAAATTAAGCTGTACATCAAGCAAGAATGGGAAATAATTCCACCTGAAAAGCTTCAAAAATTGGTCTCCAAACGTTTACCGAGTGTTGTTAAAAGGAAATGCCATGTAGTACAGTGGTAAAAAGGCCCCTGTACCAACTATTTTTGCAATGTGCTGCTGCCATTAAACTGTAAGTAAATTATTATTTCCAAAAAAAATGAAGTTTCTCAGTTCGAACATTAAATAGCAGTGTATTCAATTGAATATAAGTTGAAAAGGATTTGCAAATCCTTGTATTCTGTTTTTATTTATGATTTACACAATGTGCCAACTTAACTGGTTTTGGGTTTGTAAGTATGCTGAATAGCTTATAACCCTTTAAATAATGTTTTTTTTTCAGTCTGAAAATTAATTTGACAAGCAGGTAATATACCCCTTTGTCTTTTTTGTCTCTTGTCAGCCTTCCCAACAGTTTTCTCTTCAAGCTTGGTACACCATGAATTGGTGGCCAACTACAGCCACCTGTTTTGGGTCCCAGGATCACAGCCCAACCTTATGCCCTACCTGATGTTGGCTCATATCGATGTGGTGCCCGCCAGAGAGTCAGATGGCTGGGTGGCGCCACCTTTTTCTGCCCAGGAGATGGATGGGTTCATCTACGGAAGAGGGACGATAGATGACAAAAGCTCTTTAATGGTGAGACAATTTATGTGCCGATCATTCGGAGTGAAATTACTGCCAAAAACTCCACAAACACTCTACAATGTTTTTACTAACGCCCAACGAATGGCAAGTAAACAAAACAATTTTTTCCAATTTAAACAAATTATTTGCAAGTAAAAAAAAATGTTTTCGGCAACAGAAAAATGATTTGCAAGTGAAAAAACTTTTTTCTGCAAGTAAAATAATGATTTGTAAGTATAAAACCAATTCTGTTCAAGTTAAAACTTTTGGCAGTAATATCCCGTGATCCACACTCTTGCTCTCACAGCACCTGTAATTCTCACACTACAACGACAGGCGGTGCTGCTGAGTTAATTTAAGGCTGTCAGAGCTACTGTTATTTGCGCATGGTGCCATTCGGTAAAAATAACAAAGAGGAAAAAGATGGGCAGCGAATATTATGGCAGACAGAAGAGAGGGGAAAAACTCTCAACCTGTAAGTTAACCTCTAAATTTTCCCTCTCTTCTGTCCGCCATTTTACTCTGCACCTTTCTTATTGATCTTTGTTTTATTTGGCAAACTTTTTTTTTTTTAATTGAAAAAAATTGTTGGGCGTGAATAAAAACATTTAGTTTTTTGTGTGGAGTTTAGCCTGTAATTTCACGCCATACGATCGATCGGCCACTGATCATAATCAGCCGAGAAAATTATTGCCATTAATGACTTTTAATACCAATCACAAACGCCAATCCCCTCTGGCTGACACTATTTATTTTAAGTCGCCCTGGCTGACAAGCTATCATCTAATTATGTATCTCCATACCCAGTGTGAAGCCGCTCTACTAAGGTAATAATAATCACATTCATTACGGAAAATAAACTGCATTTCTTAGAATCTTAACTGTCATTATCAGGTGTTGTTATCACTGGAGGAGGCTAAACATGATATACTGGGGAAGGCATTCTAATAGCTTAATTAACCATTAACTGAGCTTTAAACTCCGGCTTGGAGAGGAGACCCTGCCCCAAGTGGAGGAGTTCATGTACCTAGGAGTCTTGTTCACGAGTGGGGGAAGAGTGGATCGTGAGATCGACAAGCGGATCGGTGCGGCATCTTCAGTAATGCGGACGTTGTGGTGAAGAAGGAGCTGAGCCGGAAGGCAAAGCTCTCAATTTACCGGTCGATCGACGTTCCTATCCTCACCTATGGTCATGAGCTTTGGGTCATGACCGAAAGGATAAGATCACGGGTACAAGCGGCTGAAATGAGTTTCCTCCGCCGGGTGGCGGGGCTCTCCCTTAGAGATAGGGTGAGAAGCTCTGTCATCTGCGAGGAACTCAAAGTAAAGCCGCTGCTCCTCCACATCGAAAGGAGCCAGATGAGGTGGTTCGGGCATCTGGTCAGGATGCCACCCGAACGCCTCCCTAGGGAGGTGTTTAGGGTACGTCCAACCGGTAGGAGGCCACGGGGAAGACCCAGGACACGTTGGGAAGACTATGTCTCCCGGCTGGCCTGGGAACGCCTCGGGATCCCCCGGGAAGAGCTGGACGAAGTGGCTGGGGAGAGGGAAGTCTGGGCTTCCCTGCTCAGGCTGCTACCCCCGCGACCTGACCTCAGATAAGCGGAAGAAGATGGATGGATGGATGGATGGATGGATGAGCTTTAAACAACACCAATAAATAATTTCTATAATAGTAAACTTTAAGGAATGTAAATTAATCTTCTTTGCAGTCAAGGTAAGTAGATATTAACAGACAATTACAAAGTAAATTAGTAAGAGACTAAAGAAGATGATATAACAACAGTTGCTGACATTGTCACAATCAGTGAATGACATGTCAGAGAAGAGTGGATCGATCCATAAATTGGATGTGTCGAAACCAAAGGTAATATCAGTGTATGATCAATGCTAGAGTGATTTCGTTGATCTTTTTATCTTCTCAAAATCTTCTTTTTAATTGTTTTTGTCAATCTTTACAAACTCGGGAAATACTTTTTTGGACACTGGTGGACTGTGAGGGTAACAACCAAAGGATTAAAATGATAGCAGTTTTGGCTTTTGTTCAGTTATTGTGGACTATTGAATTTGTTTTACTCAAACAATTGTATGTAAAAAAATTAAAATAAATTGTGTGTTGATATCTTGATATTGTTAAACGGTCAATAGCACTCATTTTAAATACATTTAAAAATATACAGTTAAAACACGTGATCAGTATCGGCCAATCTCACTTATGATTGATCGGAATCGGCAGCATAATCGAAACATCTCTTAAGACAATACTTATTCTAGGCTCAATATAATTTTTGCAATACAAAATCTGGCCTTGTACTGCCTCATTGTACATATATATGTATGTGTATATATATATATATATATATATATATGTATTTTTTTTATTATTTTCAACACTGTATCTTCACTTTTCAGACCTTTCCAATGTCTTTCAGGGAATTCTTCAGGCCCTGGAATACCTGCTGATTAAAGGTTATGCACCACGCAGAGGGTTCTACATCGGTCTCGGCCATGACGAAGAAGTAACTTCGCAGTTTATATTTTATGTACAGTAAATGAAACGTATTGTTGTATTATACGCAACCGTAAGAGGGACAAGCGGTAGAAAATGGATGGATGGATATTCGAATATTGAATCTCTTATCTTTTCGTTTAGATCAGTGGTCTAAAAGGGGCCATGAACATTGTAAGACTGTTGAAACTGCGTAATGTTCGTCTGGCATTTGTCCTGGATGAGGGTCTAGCTGTACTAGATGGAGTCATCAGTGGTCTCAGCGGGCCTGCTGCTTTGTGAGAACACAACATCATTATATTTTCAAATATGTGGTAAAATTTGTCCCAGCCTTACTTATTGGTGTGTGAAAATAATGTTTGTGTGTGTATTTTTTCTATAGAATCGGGGTAAGTGAAAAAGGCTCTGCCACTGTAAAGCTGAGTGTGTCCACTCCTCCTGGTCACGCATCAATGCCTCCCAGGGAGAGCAGCATCGGGATTTTAGCTGCAGCCGTCAAAAGGTTTTTCGTTGAATTAAGCTTTTTTTGACTTTTTTTTTGTTCTCTTTGTTAAACATTTATTGCATTCCTTTAGACTTGAGGAGAACCCCATGCCCAGGTTATTTGGTCGTGGACCTGAACGTGATACCTTTGAACACTTGGCACACAAGGTAAACGTTTATTTCAAATAGTTTCTTTTGGCAAAACCTCTTTTATTTATAACTTATTTGTGTTTTTTTTCCCTCTTTTCTTTTTTTTCACAGTTTAAGCTCCCAATGAAGTTCATACTATCAAATTTATGGCTGTTCTCTCCACTGGTTGGCAGGTAATTATATATAGTAATGTTTTTTTTAATGACATTTGCAGTTAGCGGGTCAGTTTTGTGATGCAGGTTTCTTGAACAAAAACCAGACTCTAATGCTTTTGTAAGGACGACTACAGCAGTCACAATGTTTAATGCCGGAGTTAAGGTACAGTTATTGGAAATTAAGATACAACTCAGTGTAATTTTCATAAACTTTAAATTGTCTAATTGTCTTTCCAGACAAACGTCATTCCTTCCCTTGCTGAAGCGTATGTTAATCTACGAATCCATTCAGGACAATCATTACAAGAGGTATAGAGCCATATTTTACTGGTAGTTGCAAGTCATTTCACCTTTCTGTTGCTTTGTTTAGGTCCTGAACCTCATCCAGTTTACAGTTGGGGACCAACGTGTAAAGATCGAGCTAATTGAAGGCTTTGATCCTTTACCGATCAGTTCATCCAATGAGACATCATATGGATTCCAAATAATCAAGAAAACTGTGTTGGACATGTTTCCGTCGGTAATAGTCGCTCCAGGTAGATGCCAGATTCAAAAAAAGACACAAATATTTAAGCTTCACATTATTTAACTGTATTTAAATGTCTGGAATATGCAGGTATTTGCGTTGGGAATACAGACAGTCGACACTTCAAAGATCTAACTACTGATATTTACCGCTTTATCCCTCTGTGGTTTAAACCGGGCGATGCAAAGAGGTAAGAGCCTGTCTAATGTTGACTAAAAAATGAAATGTTGACTGAGACTGGTGCTGTACTGCTCAGATATGCCTGAGTGATGGTGTCTAGTGTTTTTTATCTCTAAAACCTGAAATCAAAATGCTCATTCTTTATTTTTTTCATTTCTCCTAGATTTCATGGCATTAATGAAAGGATATCAAGAAAGAACTATGAGGAGCTTATTCTGTTCTACTCGAGACTGATCCAAAACTGTGACATTCAGAAACTTCCTGAGCCACACAGTTCTCTCCATGAACTGTAAAGAATGTAGCAAACGGAGCCATATCCTTTATGTGAAAACAATCATTTGTGCATACATACTGTATTATGACCATGGATATCTGTGTGGTCACAAATTTAGCACTTTTTAACTTAATATCAGTATTTCATTAAATGACTATAATTGATGTTTTTGTCTAATTGGATTGCTGCCTACTTTAGAAATTATGGAACATGATATCTAAACAAGGGTTGTCAAATGATTAACATTTTTGTTCATATTAATCATTTGATGTTAGAAAAATCATTTGTGCATACATACTGTATTGTGACCATGGATATCTGTGTGGTCACAAATTTAGCACTTTTTAACTTAATATCAGTATTTCATTAAATGACTATTATTGATGTCTTTGTCAAATTGGATTGCTGCCTACTTTAGAAAATATGAAACATATCTAAACAAGGGTTGTCAAATGATTAACATTTTTGTTCATATTAATCATTTGATTTGAGGAACATTTCTTGTTGAAGTAAATAGTGAATAGATTATACAAAATGAGAAAATCTTTGAAAGTTAACTTAATATTTCTGGAAAGCAGATGCCAAGTTCATGACTTGATCCAAGTGACATGGTGGTCGGATGGGATCCACAGTTACACCAATGGCATATGTTCATGCATTTCAGTTGTTTCATGGACTGAATATTATCTTACTAGAGCTCACCCAAATTGGTCACTTGTGTAAAAAACATTCAATAAAGAAATAAATAAAGTTGTTAGACATGACATTACACAACTCAAGTTGTGGGCTGGTAGCCCGGGCTCCAAATGGATGTAGCAGTCCTAAGCTGCAGTAAGGACCTGCCAGCTCATGTATGCCCCCATGAGGGGCTGACTGACCATCGATTTCCAGGTGTGTTGATTGATAATTTGCCGTCCGATGGACGAGGCGTTTATTTATCTGATTATTTTTTCATCCAACTATACTTGCTAACTATGACAACTCCTGTCTCAAAGACATGATGCTGCAGATGTGAGTCATGCTTGACAACCAATAATAGCGGGTAAAAAGTAAAATAATGATTAACTGGGCAATTTGTGATATTTTACAGGTTACTTATTATAAGCACTTTTCTAGGCCATCACGACGAAGGGGATATGAAGGCAAAGTTCACTGTTTCTCCTGTCAAATAACTAGTGATGTGATGGTATGCGCTTCTGCTTTTTGAAACAAATCGAGGCTGCAAGAACGAGTCCCAGCCCAGGTTGTGTTAGATAGTAAAATATGTTGGATAAATCCAAAGTCAAATTCGTTTACTTTTATTTGTAAATTTAGGTTTTGTGTTAATTTTGCACTATAGAAATAATTTTTTGACAAATTATTTGTCATGTAGTCATATTGATGCAACAAAAGCATGTATTTAAGGAGTGAGTCCATCATAAATATTGTTTCCAACAAATTAGAAAAAAATGTATCTTCAAGTTGTGGTTGCGGCTGTTTTTATTGCATTCCAGCCTTGCATACGCCCCTGCCTCTTTGATTGGAAATCAGATTATTACTGTGCCTTTCTGAATGATTTTTGTTTTTTATTTACGGACTATCAAGAATATTTATGTTGTGAAGGAAACGAGGAGCATGCTTCACAACCAGTAGGCCTTCTACGTGTCCCTTCTGAGGTCTGTGGTCTCCAGTGCGAACAACCCTCGATAGGTGCCTCCCCCTCCTGGTAAAGACCATTTTGAAAGTTGGAAGAATAAGCAGGGGTTACCAGTAGCAGTTTCTCTATTCTCACCAATGTCTGTCGCCGATTTGTGAAAATGCCGCCATGTGCCCTCTGTTGATGGCCTGTTCCGTTACATTTCTGTTTTTATGTTATGTTATGTTGTTTTCATTTATCATTTACCTGCTACTTCTGGTTATGTAGGCCCTTGCCTCTCTAGCTTCTGTGGAGTTGTCATTGAGTCGGTGGAAGGTGGGTGCACTGAGCACACCTGATGTCTACTACCCTGTGGCTTTTAAAGCTGATTGCCCGCACCTATATCTATTGTGTGTATTGCATTGGCACTCACCAATACTATTTATTTTTGTTTTATTCTGCTTGTGCTCTGCAGAATAGAGACTTGCACCATTTCTGGGGTACCATCGTTAAACCGAGCGTAAAGAGAATATATTCATGTTTAACTAATAACTACCGGTATTGCTAAAAATCACGTTGCCTGAAACAACCTTGAGTGAGAATAGCAGACCAAACTAACTCTATACTAACTAGAGATTTCCGATAATATTGGATTGCCGCTATTACATACACACACAAACTCATGACGACATACCCTTACTCAAAAAATCCCAGTTGGGGAAAAAGAAAAAACCTTGAAAATGGATGGCAGTGGTAAGGACCCCCACCCTCCTAGGGTGAATGCCTGCAATTGATGTCCACTGAGTACAGTTATTGAATTGTTAAATTAGTTTTGTTAAGTAAGTAAATGGTTAAATTGATAGATAAAGTGGGAGTCCAGTCAAGTCAATTGAGAAACCAACAGATAGTCGTGGGGAGAAGGGTTACTTCGTCCAGGCTCAGCCGGTCAGATACGCAGATACGTCTAAAGCTGTGCTTGAAAGAGTGGTCCAAACACATATAAACAATATACGAAGGTTGTTCAAAATGTTTTCAAATATTTTCTGTGTTTTAGTGTCACCATTTATCATTAGAGGGTGAAAAGAATCAATAGATGAAGGTGAAAAAAAAGAAAAGTAATACGAAAAATTGTGAAAGAAAAAAGATGTAAATAAGCTGATGCATTTTAGTAAAATAAAAAGTACAAATCCCCAAAATGTTATGAGTACATAAATAATAAAAATCAATTCAAAGAAGTAAAGACATATCAAAAGTAAATGGATATAAATTAAGTACAGGTGTAATAAAACAGAAAAAAATATTGTATATATTATATCTCTGATTTTTGCATGAGTCACTTTCCAGACCTCAAGCAAACGGTGAAAACCTGTAGATGGATGCACCCCCCCAAAAAAAGCCTATTTTTGATAGGTCCTCAATACTGTATGTAGGTCTGATAAGCATCACCCAAATAATGACTCTGCAGTCTAACTAAAGAAGTTTGCCTAAAGTCAAACCTGTTAAAGTAAATACATTTTGTATATGATACATAAGTAATAATGATACTGGAAAGATGAATCAAACACATCAAACCATTTTTTGTCAAGAGTGTTTTAATAGTGTGGAGTTGAATAATGGTCAAATATTCAAATGTTATTTACACGTGTGCAATTCTGAGTATATAGTTGCCCAGTAGTAGTAAAAAAAAGGTAGACTGTAACAAAAGTGAGGATCTTTATGATGCAATTTTCAGGTGGTTGTCAGAAACAACGAAAACCATGGGATTGTCCTGTGCTATATTTACTACTGTATATTCCTTTTTAATTAAGATGGTAGACTAGAAACATACTATGTTGTCTTGTTTAAGAAAGGAAATTATTTCACACTGTATGTATTATGGCCAATTACAGCAATTGCATTGTTTATTGAAAACAAGACTCGCAGGGCACCTCTGGATGAATGTGCGTCCATGGAAGCACTGGTAAAAGGTGGCCTTGTCATCACTATTGACATAAAGGTCATCAGGTTTTCCAACACAGAAGCCGCTACCGGAAGCAGCAGTTGTGGTGGTGGATTTGGAAGTGGTGGTTGTTTGGAAATTGGTAGTTGGTTGAGAATCGGTGGTTTTTGGGGGATTAGTAGTTGGTTGGAAATTGGTAGTTGGTTGGAAATTTGTGGTTGTTGCCATCGTGGACTGAGATGAGTTTGTGGTTTCCAGAGTTGGTGTTGGGAAATCTAACAAGATAAAGTAAATTATAGTGAAACAGATGAATTATGGACTTGTCAGACAGATTATTTGCTTTATTTTCAACAAACTCCTGACCTGAACCCAGAAGAGAGCGCAGGTAACTGATGAGTGGGTAGTTTCCTTGTCCACAGAACTGTCCATTGAAATCATCAAGATCCAGAGCCCAGATAAAAGCTCCTCCAAAATGTTCTTCTTTCAGGTATTGTGCCTGTGCGAAAACATGAACAGAGTGCCCATCCAGTTAAAAATATTAGGTTGAAGGCAACAGTGCTTACAGAGCTCAATGCCACACTGAATCAATAGTTGCATAGTTATTTTAGTTCATGTGATTCAAATGGTCATCAAATGTACATCCAAGAAGCTCACACAGCGATCAAATATCAATTAATAGATATGGCAGAACATTGTGAGTGTACCTTGGTTAGCTAATCTTAATAACTATTGGTAAACTACACTGTGAGAACTGTTTTTTACATAGCCTGTAATCACTTAAATTGTGATTAAAGTAAGCCATTTTTTACCTTGATTTCAATGCTCTGTCTGTTATCAAACCCAACCCATGCATTGCCTCTGATGGCATATGGCACCTTCTGCTCGTCAATCCATTGAAGACTTCCTACTTTGAGGAATGTGCAAATCTGTAATAATGAAAGAAACCAATGTTAATATATAAATAAATATATGTATGTACAGTATTTATTTTGGTTAGGCAGGTAGGTAGGTCAGTAAAAAAACTAGAGGCTAAATCATCCCTACAAGCCTGAGCTGGGAAACCTGCGAAACAGGCTTGTAGTAGTACAGGTAGTATTTTGCTCTGGGACTGTTTTTCTGCCAATGGAACTGGTGCTTTAAATGGGACAATGAAAGATTACCGCCAAATTTTTTAGGACAACCTAAAATCGTTAGCCCGGAGGTTGGGTCTTGAGCGCAGTTGAGTGTTCCAACAGGACAATGACCCCAAAAACACGTCAAGAGTGGTAAAGGAAAGGCTAAATCAGGCTAGAATTAAGGTTTTAGAATGGCTGTCGCAAACTCCTGACTTAAACGTGTGGACAATGCTGAAGTAACAAGTCCATGTCAGAAAACCAACACATTTAGCTAAACTGCACCAATTTCGTCAAGACGAGTGGTCAAAAATTCAAGCAGAAGCTTGTGATTGCTACCAAAAGTGCCTTATTTCAGTGAAACTTTCCTAAGGACATGTAAGTAAATATTAACGTTGCTTTATATACTTTTGACCCAGCAGAGTTGGTCACATTTTCAGTAGACCCATAATAAATTCATTAAAAAGCACCAAACTTCATGAATGTTATTTTATGACCAACAAGTATGTGCTCCAATCACTCTATCACAAACGAAGAAGAGTTGGAGAAATTATTGGAAACTCAAGACAGCCATGACATTATGTTGTTAACAAGTGTGTGTAAACTTTTGATCGCGATTGTGTATGTATACATATATGTATATATATATATATATATATATATATATATATATATATATACTTGTTCATACTTGCATACTTGTTCAACAGGCATACAGGTTACACTGAGGGTTGTGATATAAACAACTTTAACACTCTTACCAATATGCGCCACACTGTGAACCCACACCAAACAAGAATGACAAACACATATTGGGAGAACATCTGCACTGTAACACAACATAAACACAACAGAACAAATACCCAGAATCCCATGCATCCCAAACTCTTCCATTATACACCCCCCCCCCGTGCGTCGGTTGAGGTGGGCGGGGTTTGGTGGTAGCGGGGGTGTATAATGTAGAGCGGTTTAGTTTGGGATACATGGGATTCTGGGTATTTGTTCTGTTGTGTTTATGTTGTGTTACAGTGCAGGTGTTCTCCCGAAATATGTTTGTCATTCTTGTTTGGTGTGGTTTTACAGTGTGGCGCATATTAGTAAGAGTGCTAAAGTTGTTTATATCACAACCCTCAGTGTAACCTGTATGGCTGTTGAGCAAGTATACTTGCAGTCGCTTATGTGTGTTTGCAGATGCCTCATACAACATATGAATGGGCTGGTAAGCTGTTTGTTACGTTTGTACGTTTGTAGAGGGCGTTAAATGCATTGTCATCATAGCACGCCCTTATTATTGTTGTTTGGGTAAAAACCAGCAGACAGTCGAGAGAATGGTTGCTCGGAAACTCGGTAGTCTGCCGGAAAAATTGAGGTGGTTGGCAAATGTGATGTTGTCAAGCGGCATTCAAATAAAACTCGCAGGCCGCACTAATATTAAATTTTCATATTTAGGTGCGGGCCGCATGTTTGAGACCCCTGGTTAGTACATAGCACAAAGCAAAAAAAAAACTTTGTAAGTTGTGTTATTTCATTTTAAATTTCAAAAGAGTATTGTGGCTCCCATAGTTTTCTTTATTTTGTGAAACGGGTCAAAATGGCTCTGAGTGGTAAAGGTTGCTGACCCCTGATATATATACATATATATATATATATATATATATATATATATATATATATATATATATATATATATAAGAGCAGCTCGAAGACTTCTATGGATATACTACAACAGAGACTCAGTTTTCCCTCGCCCAGACGCGGGTTACCGGGGCCCCCCTCTGGAGCCAGGCCCTGAGGTGGGGCACGATGGTGAGCGCCTGGTGGCCGGGCCTGTTCCCATGGGGCCCGGCCGGGCACAGCCCGAAGAGGCAACGTGGGTCACCCCTCCAATGGGCTCACCACCCATAGCAGGGGCCATAGAGGTCGGGTGCAATGTGAGCTGGGCGACAGCCGAAGGCAGGGCACTTGGCGGTCCGATCCTCGGCTACAGAAGCTAGCTCTTGGGACGTGGAACGTCACGTCACTGTGGGGGAAAGAGCCTGAGCTAGTGCGCGAAGTCGAGAAATTCCGGCTGGATATAGTCGGACTCACTTCGACGCACAGCAAGGGCTCTGGAACCACTTCTCTCGAGAGGGATTGGACCCTCTTCCACTCTGGCGTTGCCGGCAGTGAGAGGCGACGGGCTGGGGTGGCAATTCTTGTTTCTCCCCGGCTCAAA
Organism: Nerophis ophidion; assembly: GCF_033978795.1. Taxonomy (NCBI): domain Eukaryota; kingdom Metazoa; phylum Chordata; class Actinopteri; order Syngnathiformes; family Syngnathidae; genus Nerophis; species Nerophis ophidion. The sequence continues at coordinate 18,772,564 of NC_084616.1, read as the reverse complement.
GCCTGTACGTTGGAGTTCAACCCGGTGGACGAAAGGGTAGCCTCCCTCCGCCTTCGGGTGGGGGGACGGGTCCTGACTGTTGTTTGTGCTTATGCACCAAACAGCAGTTCAGAGTACCCACCCTTTTTGGGAGCACTCGAGGGAGTACTGGAAAGTGCTCCCCCGGGTGATTCCCTTGTCCTACTGGGAGACTTCAACGCTCATGTTGGCAACGACAGTGAGACCTGGAGAGGCGTGATTGGGAAGAATGGCCGCCCGGATCTGAACCCGAGTGGTGTTTTGTTATTGGACTTTTGTGCTCGTCACAGTTTGTCCATAACAAACACCATGTTCAAACATAAGGGTGTCCATATGTGCACTTGGTACCAGGACACCCTAGGCAGCAGTTCCATGATCGACTTTGTAGTTGTGTCATCGGATTTGCGGCCTCATGTTTTGGACACTCGGGTGAAGAGAGGGGCGGAGCTTTCTGCCGATCACCACCTGGTGGTGAGTTGGCTGCGATGGTGGGGGAGGATGCCGGACAGACCTGGGAGGCCCAAACGTATTGTGAGGGTCTGCTGGGAACGTCTGGCAGAGTCTCCTGTCAGACAAAGTTTCAATTCCCACCTCCGGAAGAACTTTGAACATGTCACGAGGGAGGTGCTGGACATTGAGTCCGAGTGGACCATGTTCCGCACCTCTATTGTCGATGCGGCAGATCGGAGCTGTGGCCGCAAGGTAGTTGGTGCCTGTCGGGGCGGCAATCCTAAAACCCCTTGGTGGACACCAGCGGTGAGGGATGCCGTCAAGCTGAAGAAGGAGTCCTATCGGGTCCTTTTGGCTCATAGGACTCCGGAGGCAGTGGACAGGTACCGACAGGCCAAGCGGTGTGCAGCTTCAGCGGTCGCGGAGGCAAAAACTCGGACATGGGAGGAGTTCGGGGAAGCCATGGAAAACGACTTCCGGACGGCTTCGAAGCGATTCTGAACCACCATACGCCGCTTCAGGAAGGGGAAGCAGTGCACTATCAACACCGTGTATGGTGCGGATGGTGTTCTGCTGACCTCGACTGCGGATGTTGTGAATAGGTGGAAGGAATACTTCGAAGACCTCCTCAATCCCACCAACACGTCTTCCTATGAGGAAGCAGTACCTGGGGAATCTGTGGTGGACTCTCCTATTTCTGGGGCTGAGGTCGCTGAGGTAGTTAAAAAGCTCCTCGGTGGCAAGGCCCCAGGGGTGGACGAGACCCGCCCGGAGTTCCTTAAGGCTCTGGATGCTGTGGGGCTGTCTTGATTGACAAGACTTTGCAGCATTGCGTGGATATCGGGGGCGGTACCTCTGGATTGGGAGACCGGGGTGGTGGTTCCTCTCTTTAAGAAGGGGGACCGGAGGGTGTGTTCCAACTATCGTGGGATCACACTCCTCAGCCTTCCCGGTAAGGTTTATTCAGGTGTACTGGAGAGGAGGCTACGTCGGATAGTCGAACCTCGGATTCAGGAGGAACAGTGTGGTTTTCGTCCTGGTCGTGGAACTGTGGACCAGCTCTATACTCTCGGCAGGGTTCTTGAGGGTGCATGGGAGTTTGCCCAACCAGTCTACATGTGCTTTGTGGACTTGGAGAAGGCATTTGACCGTGTCCCTCGGGAAGTCCTGTTGGGAGTGCTCAGAGAGTATGGGGTATCGGACTGTCTTATTGTGGCGGTCCGTTCCCTGTACGATCAGTGCCAGAGCTTGGTCCGCATTGCCGGCAGTAAGTCAAACACATTTCCAGTGAGGGTTGGACTCCGCCAAGGCTGTCCTTTGTCGCCGATTCTGTTCATAACTTTTATGGACAGAATTTCTAGGCGCAGTCAAGGCGTTGAGGGGTTCCAGTTTGGTAACCGCAAGATTAGGTCTCTGCTTTTTGCAGATGATGTGGTCCTGATGGCTTCATCTGACCGGGATCTTCAGCTCTCGCTGGATCGGTTCGCAGCCGAGTGTGAAGCGACCGGAATGAGAATCAGCACCTCCAAGTCCGAGTCCATGGTTCTCGCCCGGAAAAGGGTGGAATGCCATCTCCGGGTTGGGGAGGAGACCCTGCCCCAAGTGGAGGAGTTCAAATACCTAGGAGTCTTGTTCACGAGTGAGGGAAGAGTGGATCGTGAGATCGACAGGCGGATCGGTGCGGCGTCTTCAGTAATGCGGACGTTGTACCGATCCGTTGTGGTGAAGAAGGAGCTGAGCCGGAAGGCAAAGCTCTCAATTTACCGGTCAATCTACGTTCCCATCCTCACCTATGGTCATGAGCTTTGGGTCATGACCGAAAGGATAAGATCACGGGTACAAGCGGCCGAAATGAGTTTCCTCCGCCGTGTGGCGGGGCTCTCCCTTAGAGATAGGGTGAGAAGCTCTGCCATCCGGGAGGAACTCAAAGTCAAGCCGCTGCTCCTTCACATCGAGAGGAGCCAGATGAGGTGGTTCGGGCATTTGGTCAGGATGCCACCCGAACGCCTCCCTAGGGAGGTGTTTAGGGCACGTCCAACCGGTAGGAGGCCACGGGGAAGACCCAGGACACGTTGGGAAGACTATGTCTCCCGGCTGGCCTGGGAACGCCTCGGGATCCCCCGGGAAGAGCTAGACGAAGTGGCTGGGGAGAGGGAAGTCTGGGTTTCCCTGCTTAGGCTGTTGCCCCCGCGACCCGACCTCGGATAAGCGGAAGATGATGGATGGATGGATGGATATGAAAATGAAGTGTATCATGTGAGGCTACATGTGAGCTGGCTTGTCAAAGGCTAAACTTACATTACAGTTTAGAAAACTGTTGAAATATGTAGACATTTGATTAGTCACAAACCTGAAAAGGACAAATGAGATACAATGGTGATGCCTGTTGTGATAATAAAAAAGTCAGGGGGTTCCAAATGGTGGCATAGTGAGTGTCAGGGATTATAATACAGTAAGGGCTTCTGTAACTCTATGGAAAACAGCTTTACTGGGAAATATTTTATGGTGTTTACCCTCACTGTAGAACCTAAAAACCTATTATTTTTGCATTTGACATAACCAAAATTATCTTAGCAGGTTTTAATCCATTTAATTTTCTCAAACTACTGCACCTTGCCTGTCTCTCCATTTGTTCTCTCTGCCAGAAACAATGCAGTTAGCTGTAGCTATTTGCTGCCAAACTGAGAAAAAGGGACAGCCAAAGCAAACGGCACGCACCAAGACGCTAAAAAAGTTGCAATGAGTTTAATATGTAAGATATCAGACAAACTGGCATGGTTTGGCTTAGGCTGTGGCAAACTGTCCAGCATCTTGTAAACAGTGCAGCGTTTAAACTGCTGTAGCAAGCGAGAGAGTCAAATATTATTGCATTTCTTTGTTTTCTCAATACTTTTTATTACTTGATTTTATTATGTGCATCTTTGAATTGTACACACACACATATATATATATATATATATATATATATATATATTATTATTTTTTTTTTAATTTAACGTTACATCCCTAATGGTTACACTTTTCAGTGGTCCCCTCCAAGGTTTCTCATTGTGCCCATTGGGTTGAGTTTGTTCATGCCCTGATCTGAGCCAAGGATGTTGCTGTGGCTTGGGTAAACTTCTACCATACTAACATAATCCACTGATGTCACATATTAGAAAACATCAAGCGGACCGTTCGGACAAAGTATAAAGGAAGACAGGATTGTTTTATAAATATCTCCACAATGCCTCCATGGTTTGATTAAAAAAAATTCAAGAGTTATGCAGATCCTAAATACTCATAAGCAGCTATCATTACGTATGAAAAGTTAGTTTTGCATAAAAAGGCCCCTTTGACCTGGCCACCTGACCTGACCTAACATATGGTTTGCAAAAATAGACATGGGTCTAAAGTTCTTAGAACATTTCCAAGAAGGCGGTTTGTTTACTCAATGGAACATTAAGAAATGAAATGAACTAGTCTGTTGACCAACCTCATAGTAAGACCAGAACCCAGCTTCACGAGTGTAGGGCCCAGCTGAGGCCGGTCCGTTGGCAGGCGCTCCAACGCCATTAGATGCTGAAGTTGTACGAAATGTGCGCCCGTATGTGGCAATACCGACATTGAGCTTGTCTGGAGAAGCTCCTTGGTCTCGCCAGTATTTCATTGCAAAGTCCTATAAGAGGGAAGAGAAAAATATGTATTGTGCACGAAACTCTTATGATTGCATAGCAGTAGTTTGTTGTATATTTTACTCACTGTATTGTAGTAGATATTATCCCCTTCATCAAAAGACGAGCGGTAAAGGGGGCTGTTGTGACCGGTGAATGGGTCCCATGCTCCATGAAAATCATAGGTCATGATATTCAAAAAGTCTAACAACCTGTTTGACACCACAGGACATTTTAAAGCTTGCATAGGAACAAAACTAGCTGTCTTCAACAAACCTTACCCACTTAACTTACTTAGAAACTTGTGCAATCTCATAACCATTGTCAATATTTCCCTTGCCAGCAGCCACTGCAGCTGTGAGCAACAGGCGTGACTGGTTGGTCCTTGCAGCTTCTTCCTCAAAGGCGGCCAGTAATTCCTACATGTAATTAAAGATAATTAGACATGTTTCTGTAATTTGAGATCATTTAATGTTCTTCCGGCTGACCTGGCAAAGCACTGTGAACCTCATTTTATCCTCCGGTGGACTCCCTCGAGCTCCAGGATACTCCCAGTCCAGGTCCAGTCCGTCAAAGCCATACTCTCGCAAGAATTTGATGGAAGACTGGATGAATGTCTGGCGGTTGACCGGGGTGGAAGTCATGATGGTAAATCTGTTGGCATGGGAAACAGTGTTTCATATTACCAGTCATACCGGTGTTTGAATATTGCCATGACTACTTGTTTCGTTCATTTCAGACTCACTGTGTGGTTCCAAAGTTCCATCCACCAACAGCCAACAGCGTTTTCAACTGGGGGTTTCTGTTACATGTATAAATCATGTGATTAAAAACATACAGTAGTACTATCAGCATTTTTAAATACACATCAATTTAGACAGTTAATATGGTATCCGACATGTACTTAATTGCTTTGTGTGCAGTGATTAGCTTTTAACTGTGTCTTTTTGTTTCACTTGTGGACTTTGTGGTTACTTTGTTACCATTATTATTATTATTATTATTATTATTATTTTATATATTTTTTTTGCTTGGTTGTCTGGTTGTGTTTTTCGAGACAGCTAGTATAATTTGTCTGGAATTCTGGGCCCCATAACACCCTCCCCCACAACACTTGCCAATAGGGGGCCTTAGGAACTGTACCCAATATGAACGTTAAAATCTTGTCCCGTTGACATCGTGTATTGTCTCATCTCATGAGATGAATGTATCGTCAAACACCTATTTTATTTCTGTAGCTTCATGGCAGCCCCGGTTGAACTCTTATTCTGTCAGTTTTGAGAATGCTCTATTTTGTCCTAAATTAAGCATTTTCAAGCATAGCAATTGTTAAATGAATAAAACAAATCCTACAGTTATATTGACTCACTATATGACACCAAACTAACCAGGCCATGCTCTTCATTATTGTGGCCACTGGTTGGTTCAGCATTACTATATTGTGGTGGTTCTTAACCTTCGTCTTGTGTTAGGGTCGGCACCGAGCCGTTTTAGTTTTTAAATGCATAAGAACACCACATACATTTATTTTTTTGCATCAAAGCTTTTTGACTTTGTCAGGAACTTCTTTGTCAACAAAATAAAACATTTTAATTTTTTTCACTAAATTATAAAATGCTCTGGTAGAAATTATGCCCTTGGTGTTGTTAGGGTCGGTTTCGACCCAGTTATAAAAATAAGATGATAAAGCAATGATAAGAGCCGAAACTGAACACACTGACAGCCAGCTCCTCTCCCAATCATGTGAGCTTTAGTGGATTCTCATTTTACCTTGTTATCCTGTACAAAAACAAACAAAAGACGGACACTAAAAGTGTCACTTTTTGCCACTCTGATTTTGTTTTTTTATTAGTTTTGGAACTAGTAATCTATTTCTCTTGATTTCATTTGCTTGATTGGTTGTTGTTTGTTTGATGTTGGATTTCTGTTGCTGAAAAAAATACTTTTTAGCCTTTTTCTTGAAGTAAATATATATGGGTCGAAATTGACCCGTAACACCATAAATGTTACTATAGTTAAAATTCTTAAAATGAAAAAATAAATAAAACACATTTATTTAAGAGATGTGTTCTAATACCCCTTAGTAATGGTTAGGTAACACAACAACCTTTTTTTTATGTATATGATTCTCTTGAGGTTCGTTTTACCATTTTTAAAAATTGAAATCGAGGGGTATACTGACAAAAAAAGGCCCAATGGCCCAAACCAAAAATATTAAAACCAATATTTTCAAGGATAAGGAAGACTAACGAGGTAACCAAGAGATGAGAAACAAATTGGATGATAGATCATTGTTTTTAGTGTATTTTACAGCTGATTTAAGACATGGGTCAAAACCGACCCGTTAACATAAGAGATGGTAACAGAAAGCTAACACAAGAGGAAGGTTAAAGGTTTTTTCTACTTAAACCTTCTCAGTGGTGTTGTGGTTAGAGTGTCCGCCCTGAGATCGGTAGGTCGTGAGTTCAAACCCCGGCCGAGTCATACCAAAGACAATAAAAGTGGGATCCATTACCTATCTGCTTGGCACTCAGCATCAAGGGTTGTAATTAGGGGTTAAATCACCAAAAATTATTCCTGGGCGTGGCCACCACTGCTGCCCATTGCTCTCTCACATCACAGAAGGTGGAACAAGGGGATGGATCAAATGCAGAGAAAAAATTTCACCACAATCATTGGTACCTTAACTTTAACTTTTTCACCAAGTACCACCTCAGAAAACTCCTGGCTCTCCAAGTATCACCATAATGACCAACATTACAATAGCGTTTAGGCCTAAATATTCATTACAACCAGGCAAAGGTTTTATTCAACAAGTATATATAATATTTTGGCCACTATAGCATTACACACAATTTGAACGGTAACACTGTGTTTGAATGTTTAAATAAGTGATTATTTGGCGTACCACTAGATGGAGCCTGCGTACCCACTGCTGTATTAAATTAAGAGAATGTAAAAGTGACTAAAGGGAGTTATTTAAAAGTCTAAAGGGCTCGCATAATGTTAAAAGTTAAAAAATGTTTAATGCTCTAATTTATAATAATGATTCGTACTTCACAGAAATTCCTTTATCGCGGTCATTTCCGGAACCAATTAAAAGTGGTAAAGGAGGCATTACTATATTCGATATTTAAATAGTAGTTACCATTATAGTCATTTTGTAATTGTCATTCAACGTCACTATAATTCAAATTTTTTAATTGTCGTGTTTGGTTTATGGGTTTGTTCCATGAGATGTTTTATCAATGAAAAAAATTTAAGTAAAATGTGAATCCTGATGAGGATAAATTTGGAATCTTGAACGCTATACATTCAATAAAATGGTTCGATGCATCTATAAAAAGACACATTCCATGAACAATTAAATGTGGCGTTAAGCCAACAAATCGACAATATAACATAAATGAGGCGTGGTGATTTTAAGTTATGAGTCCTGTGCTTGAAGCTGAATATATTGTTTGGATGCATTTTATTTAACTATCCTCACCAGAGCTTTGAGTTTTTGTATTGTATTTACTTCTATCGATGAGCATTATACAAACCACACTTTTCTATCATAAAAAAACAAACAGACATTGCAGTCTCACACAAACATGCTTGCAAGTTAAAAGAAAAAAAACATTGAACGACAGAAGCTAACTGACCTTTGCTTGAGTTGATTGAAATACTTATACATAACTTCATCGTTCCATTCGTAGGTGGACAGCTCATTAGAGGGGCTAATGATTGAGAAGGCGTAGATCAGATGTGTGCAGAGGTTGGGGTCCACATTTTGGGGGAAATATTTCCCAACACCTGGCCTGTACTGGGACCAGTTGGTGAAATAGCACACCAGCTTGCTGGAAGACACTGATTAACAAAGGAAGAGCAATGACATGAAAAAAAGCTCACCTTGGTAGTGAAAAAGGCTATTGTGAAAATAGTAAGTGATATTGCAAAAGCATACCGATTTGGAGGCACATCAGAAGTGACAATCCTGGGGAAAAAGCATTCAGTTAGGGATATGCTGATGTTATGCCACAGCCTTTAGTCTAAATAGAAACAATGCGCTTACCAGTCAAGACCTTTAGGTGAGCCATGGTGTGACCTCCAAACTATGAAAAGAAAGGGACTTGAATTTTTTGCAATTGGTTATGAATTCCGCCGTCTGCACAGCATAAATAGATGAACAAGAACTGATAAAAACCTCTGAGGTCTTTACTGGTCCAAGGTGATTGGGTGGATGTAAGCATTTTCTGTGTGGGAGTGTGCTTTATAGGTATGATAAGAAAGGGGACAAAGGGGCATGGGACAGCAATGAGATGATGATCCCTTGGGGCACAATTGGCGCTGCAAAATATATCCCATTAGTTGAGTACTTTCTATACTATCTATCTTTCTTGTAAGATAAGACAGAACAAGCACAACTAAGGTTATGTAAAGGCTCCTCTACAGATAAGAGCATCTTGATAATGGTGGATTTGTCTTCCCACGAGGAGCACAGTTTTATTTATAAACCAGCTTCCTGTAGTTTACATTTCTGCTTCTTGTGTCTCTGATGTACCTACGTTTAGCCTTCTTTCTACTTTTTGTTAGGAAATTATAATAGAGTAGAACTACACCCGATTAGTTCCGCAATAGGGTAACGAGGCAATTAGGTATTTGATGAAGCACTTGCAAACACTACCCCACTATTTTGTCTACCCCAGTAGAAAAAATAGTGGAAGATGTTTCAAATAGATGTAACATCACCTATTTTCTCAGCAGCCTTTTGAGTGACTATGTTTCCATGCACTAAATTAGTCTAATTTCTCAAATAGATCGGCTCTAAAGAAGCATCCTACAACCCATTGAAACACCTTCATCTGATCATGTTTGGCTTTTGAGAAACCAGACTAACACGCCTCGATCATGCGACTGGAAACCAGGGGCCTCATACAAATCTTGCGTACGCACAAAAACCTGCCGTACGCCATTTTTGATGGCAAAGATCTGCTGTCATTAGGATGCTAACTGCTGGGGTCGTCATATACTCCTATTCAGATGAATAATGTCTCAAAGAAACGGGACGACTACGAAGACAACATGCTTTTCGTCTTGTCCTCGCCAGTATTGGGTCCTAAATGGCTGTCAAAGTCTACCAATTTGTCGGAATACCTACTCAGACTTCTTCTGTGCAGGTGAGAGGCATGATTTATGATCTATAATAAACATCCAAGGAGCAGGAAAGCGAGGAAGCAGCAGACCACTGGATGATGTAGACATAGGGACACACGGAAGTGATCACAGCGCTGCTATAAATAGTTTGTCTGCGTTTGCGCTTATCATAACAATACACTAATACTTGGTTAATAGTCAAATCACAAAATCTACATTTAGTATTGTCGGCGCATTTTGAATGGTTACTTATTGCATTTTAAGGGCAAAATAGTGGAGCTCCAATTATTTAATGTATTTAGCATAGAATGCATTAAAAAAATCATGTCTTTCATAATGATTGTAAAAGATAGGCAAAATGCCCCAAAAAATGTAAGTTCCCTTTTAAAACGAGTATCCAACATCAATGTATGTGAGTCAGAAAAGACTAAATTCATTGGTCCTCTTTATTAACGATGACGGATTAATCTGTAGTAATCCATTCATTTTGACAGCCTTACTCAATAATCAGCTGTATTCACTGATGTACTCGAGCTGTTTTTTTCGGGGACAAAATAGTTTTCTGTTGGAGAACTTTAAAAGAATGACTGCTGACCAATATTTGATATTTTATATTGCGTCATGATAAATAAAGTTTAATCAGTGTTTGTTTTTTCCACAGAAAGGTCGCGGCCATTGAAGTGATCTCGTCACGTCAGTGTGATTATGTGTTAAGCGCCATTCAAAACGAATTTTGTTATGTGTACAGGATGAGGAAACGGCACAGACAACAGGGAAGTCGTATTTAGCTCTATGTTATTTATTATATATGCATCCATCCATCCATCCATTTTCTACCGCTTATTCCCTTTCGGGGTCGCGGGGGGCGCTGGCGCCTATATAATAATCAGAAATGAAGCCTGTAATATATCCAAAAGGTGTATGGTGTGGAAAATATGTGTGGCAATTAGCTGTTGAGTGTTACCGATAGTGTTGAGCGAATGAGGCGGGAGAGCAAGAGGGAAAAGGCAGCGCTTGGAGGTCCGTGAGCAGGCAGAAAGTCGGGGGCTATAACAAGGCGTCGAATGTCCGTGTCCAGCCGGGAGGTCGAGATCCAAGCGGCAATCAGAGAAGCAGAGGGAGCAAGGGGAAAGGAGACACAACTCGTCACGCGGGAATGGAGGTCTGCTGTTGGAACGACAAGGACGGGGTAGATAACAGAGAGAGAACAGGTTTGCACAGAGACAACAATTAGGCTTACTGTACAGGACAGGTAGCTACGTTCTGGCACGGGATTGCAGGTTGTGCAGGTTTATGAAGGCAGGTCCTCTCATTAGTGACAGGTGCTTTGAATGCTGATGGAAAGCAGCTGCCACCGGAGTGATGCGTGCAGGAGCGTGTTCAGAGGTGTGTCTAGCCGTGACATAATTCCGGCGGAACTTTAGATAAAACTGAAATAATTAGTTTTTATTGCAGCGACATCAGGTATATAAAGCGTAACATATAAGTATATAAAGCGAAATATGACCGTGAGGATGGCGCCGATAGCATGAATGCTACAAGGACAGCAAAAAGGGGACAGAAAACTATGCTGGCTGAGTTTACCTGCGTTTAACACAGATGAATTAAACACAGCCTTTTTGAAATTGAGGCCTCCAGCTTTGATTCCTGCTTCTGTCATCCTTGTCACAGCTGATGTGTCCTTGGGAAAGAGACTTTACCCACCTGCTCCCAGTGCCACTTACACTGGTTTAAGTGTTGCCTAAAGGACATATATAATGGGTTTCACTATGTAAAGCTTTGAATCTCTAAAGAAAAGTGATTTATAAATAGACCTCACTATTACTCTATCTATTGATATACTGTACATCAGTACCTTGTTTTCTTTATTACTACAAAAACTTCAAAACTGTGCACTTATTTCTTACAATAAATACTGTCACCCATTTTTGAGCAAATCAATGATTTGCAGTTCAGTAAAACATTTAAAAATGTTCCTGTATGACAGTGTGACTACAACCTTGCATCCGTATCCAAATATTGGGGTATTTTCTGAAGCAAATGTAATTTATGCAAGCAAATAATAACATGTGATTAATCACAGTTCACGAGTGTGATTAATATGATTAAAAAAATATTCACTTGACAGCCCTAATTTTTACTTTTCTTCCCGTTTGACTTCATACAGGAGGACGTGTATGTCGACTTTAGAATCTTGTCATTCAAAGCAACAATCAGAGCGGCTGCCATAAACAATAACAATTATCAGTTATATCGCCTTCCTCGCTGGAAAAGTAACGATAAGATGTTTTTTAACCTACATGATGTAACTGTAGGTTACAGTATTTGGTATGGCAGCAGTTTTTTCAGGGTTCAGTAAAATGAACATTTGTGAACATTTGCTGTATGGTTAGAATGAGACCCAAAAGTGCATAGCAAGCCACGTGTAAGGTCCATTTAGTATATATGTATGTTCATCATATATATCATATATGTATCAAATATGTATATACATGTATGATATATACATGTATATACCATATATATAAATCATTTGAGCGTTGCACTCTAAGGATTTCCACCAGTGGTTCCAAAACTTTCACAGTCCTCAACCCAACAGATATTTGACCGGAAACCATATACCCACTACTCCTGCACAATAAAAAAAAAGAAGCTTAAACCACTGTTTGTAAACACAATCTTATTTTGACTTATTTCTCACCTGTTTGACATATATATTGGATTTTTTTCTTTTAGGGGTATACAGTACAATTTCTGCACATACTGTATACCAGGGGCCTGTACTACAAATCATGATGAAGTTAGCCAGGATTTCTCCTTTGTTGTTCGGTTTGGTAAAAATCAAAGAGGTTGGTTAGGCCAGTGTTTTTCAACCTTTTTTGAGCCAAGGCAGATTTTTTCTATTGAAAAAATCCAGAGCCACACCACTAGCAGAAAACATTAAAAAAATGAAACTCAGCAGCCGATATTGACAGTAAAAACTCATTCACGCAATTGTTTGATATAAATTCAATCCATAACCAACCATGTATCACTGTAGCTCTTGTCTCAAAGTAGGTGTACTGTCACCACCTGTCACATCACGCTGTGACTTATTTTGAGTTTTTTTGGTGTTTTCCTGTGTGTAGTGTTTAATTCTTGTCTTGTCTTCCTATTTTGTTGTTGGTTGCCATGTCATATGGATGTACTTAGTGGACGCCGTCTGCTGCGGCACACGCTGTAAGTCTTTGCTGTCGTCCAGCATTCTGTTTTTATTTACTTTGCAGCCAGTTATGTTTTAACTTCGTTTTATATAGCCATCCCTAAGCTTCAACGCCGTTTCTTTGCAGCACTCGCCTTTTGTTTATTTTTGGTTAAAGCATTAGATACCTTTTTACTGCCTCCTATTGTCGTCTGCATATTGTGATCACGACAAACCATGTTGCTGATATCCACAAAGCAATTAGCTACCTGCTGCCACCTACTGATATGGAAGAGTATTACACGGTTACTCTGCCGCGCTCTAGACAGAACAGACACTCAACAACGGCACATTATTTGCGGATTATAATTACTGGTTTGCAAAAAATTATTTTAATGCAATTTGGTGAAATGACATCATCTTTCACGGCACACCAGACAGTATCTCAAGGCACACACTAGTGTGCTGCGGCACAGTGATTGAAAAACACTTAGTTAGGCGGTGGCACTACACTGAATAATAATATGATTACTCAAGCCAGGATTTTCTAATTTTGTCAGGGGCGGAGTTAGCAGCAGATGTTCAATCATAATCATGAACATTGTGCCGACAACATTTATTTTACTCGGGATTGGGAAGAACAATTTGTAAAATCATATATGAAGGTAGTCTACTTGCTAAAGGGAACACTGTTGCAGCTGCTAAATGCTGGAGAGAATTATTAACAACAACAAAAAACAGATATGTGAATTTACTGCATCATTAGACAACAACGACACACCGTATGACCTGCAATATACTACTTTATTTTAATGGTGTATTTGACTATTATTGTTTTACTCTTTCATTTGCAACCTCGGTGATGTCAGACAAACATGGTAGCATTTACAAATTAAACATTTTTTAAATATGTTTAATGCAGGAAATGACAAGGATATTGATGCATTTAACAGAAATGAAAAATAGAATTAAGAATCAAGAAGCAGGACCCAGCACACGGGCTGAGGAGCTGAGGCGACAAACAGAAGGAGATTCAGTTCACTTTTAGCAGGGGTGTCAAACTCGTTTTTATTGAGGGCCACATCCCACTTAAGGCCACCCTCAAAGGGCCACTTTTAACAGTGAATAAAATATGATTATAAATGTATGAGGATTCTTCTCATGATATTATTACAAAATTGCCTATGCATTTATTGTAATATATATTTTTTTTACACACGCTGTGGCTTTTGCAGTAAAAAGCAAAAACAAAACTGACACCTCAGTGGAAGGAATTTTAACCTAGTGTGCAAGTTGCGGTGGTTTTTACAACGTATTATTACTAGAGATGACCGATAATGGCTTTTTTGCCGATATCCGATATTCCGATATTGTCCAACTCTAAATTACAGATTCTGATATCAATCGATACCGATATATACAGTCGTGGAATTAACACATTATTATGCCTAATTTTCTTGTAATGCCCTGCTGGATGCATTGAACAATGTAACAAGGTTTTCCAAAATAAATCAACTCAAGTTATGGAAAAAAATGCCAACATGTCACTGCCATATTTATTATTGAAGTCACAAAGTGCATTATTTGTTTTAACATGCCTCAAAACAGCAGATTGGAAGGTTAGATCCAGAAAATGACATACCACGGCAATGTATTCTGATGAAAACATTAGGCAGCTTCGTAGGAATGCGTGTTGGCGGTAGTAAATCCGAAAACCAAAGCTGGATAAGCACAAAATCTATTGAACAAATGCCAGTCTGGCCACTGTTGTCAAATCCTGATGTAGTGCATACATTTAAGTGGCTCTTATGCATAAATAACTGTATATACTGTACCAGACAGTGCATGCAGTCATCTAGTCAATAAACAAATCACAGGGTAATTCCTCAGAAAATGCACTAATTAGTTAAAGGTTGCACCACGTACTGTAAAAAAAAAACCGTTCTCATTTCGAACGCAAAAGGCCTGAGCAACTAAAGGTTTACGTGCATTAAAACGCGTGCAGACTTAATAGCACTTGCAAAGCTGATCTACTAAACTCGTGCTTAGAGGATTGCGACTCTTGAATGAACAAAATGAAGAGCGCAATCCATTTAGCGTGTGTGTCTTCATATATGTGCTGATTACTAAAATATCCACACTAATCATTTACCACTTGCAATGTGATTTATCAAAGTTAAAACTGTTCTGCGGGCGCTGTTTTGTGTTCATATGTTTTTAATGTTCTTTTACCACCGGCACAGTTGTGCACAGATTAGAAAGGAGGTGATCGCGAGACAGACGAAAGAGAGAGGGAGAGAGAAAGATAATTTTTGTCTGTGTGCTTATCAATGCCATTTTATAATTTCATAGCTGTTGGACGACAAAAGGGTCTGTATAAAACAAATTAAAATGATCCGTTTTGGTGTTAGCTGGCATTTTTTTAAATGTTTTTTTTCATATAGGGTATTATCTCTCGCTATATGAAAACATCCAGACACACCATCACAACACAGCATTTCCTCACAGAGCACAACCTCAGCGTGTTAAAAGTAGGTTATGTTGTTTGGATTTATTATTGCAGAGAAAATGTGGCACATTTATATTTGCATGTTGCATGTCAACAACATAAAAAAATGCCACAGGTTGGACCATATGACATAAATGAGTGGTGACAGCCGGTGCACATATCATCAATTGTATTCCACATTCTACGTAGTCTTACCTACTCAGTGGCCTCGTGGTTAGAGTGTCTGCCCTAAGATCGGTAGGTTGTGAGTTCAATCCCCAGCTGAGTCATACCAAAGACTATAAAAAAATGAGACCCATTTTCTCCCTGTTTGGCACTCAGCATCAAGGGTTGGAATTGGGGGTTAAATCACCATGTGGCACGGCTGCTGCCCACTGCTCCCCTCACTTCCCAGGGCGTGATCAAGGGGATGGGTCAAGTGCAAAGGACAAATTTCACCACACCTAGTGTGTGTGTGACTATCATTGGTACTTTAATTTGAAGTGTTAGTAGGGCATCCACATTATGCCCACCAATACTTTTATAGTTTGCACACATTATTTGAAACTTGTTATTTGATCTCAATTGATCAAGCCCTTAGTATGTCTACAACAGTTTATGCTTCTCTTTAATGACTATGTATCACAATATAGCACAGAGACAATAACCACACTGCTTGAGTAAATATGTGCTTTGTAAAAAAAGAAAAATTGAAATTTTGCCGGTCATATACAATAAATAAACCAATAGCTTGCAACGCCTTTCTTTTTGTCAAAGTAGCTCATATAGTGGTAAAAGCTGAATACCATTCATGCAACACACATAAGTTATAGTATTTTGAATTGAGCAGGACCGATGTCCCTTACTGAATAATATTTGTTTTATTTCTGTTCAGTTATACAGTTATCTGTTTAAGAAAAAAAACTTTACTTTGATGTGTTAATTTTGTTATTTAGCACCCTCCCTCCCAAAGAACTGAAAGATAGTTTGTGTATATATATATATCTATATATATATCTATATATATATATATATATATATATATATATATAGATATATATATATATATATTAGGGCTGGGCAACGATTAAAAATTGTAATCGAAGTTAATCGCACTATTTCTCCGATTAATCGCGATTAACTGCATTGTATACGCAAAGGCCAATAATGAATTCAAAAGTAGTGTGTAGTGCACCTTTATTGGAATATTCTCCCACATGAACAAAAGCGCCAAAAAATTTGTTGTGCAAACACAATTTAAATCAGTCCTTGTTAAACAGTAGCAGTTAAATAGCATATTTTATGAAAATCAACTCAAAAAATGTAAATACAAACATTTAAGCTTATTGCCACTGCCAGGGTATTTAAGTTATCCTGTTTGTTATGGAAAATAAATATAATCTACATACAAATCTCTGAGCCACAATCATAACATCCGAACTTGCAATTTCTGAGGTAACGGCAGAAACATTTTTTTTATCAGGTATCTTATGTTTAAAAAACCTATATTATAGGTAGTGGGCTGTTTTGGGGAATTTTTGATCAAATTATCCATAGTAGCAAAATTAATAATGTTGTGTTTATTATGCGTAGTGCACTTAAAATAATTACGATCATATCTAGGAATCGATATGATGGGAGTTTTCCGATTATTTGCTTGGTGCTTTGATAAACTGAACGCATCATATACATAGTACTATATTGTGATGTTATGAGCCATGGAAAAAAGAAGGAGTGACGAGCATGCGCGGTAGCCCGGTTTAGGTTGTGTGTCGCCATGACGGCATCTTGTATGTTGTGATATGCACGCTCTGAAAGCAAACGTTAAGAACTCAGCCAACACTCCTCGTCTACATTATTCATAAATAAACAGACAACACATATGCTCCGCTGCTTCACAGGCCGCTGGATGTAGCCGGCAAAGTATTCCCATGCTAGCTAGCCGGTCTAGCAAGCACGCGTCTATCAGTCCAAAACGGCCCGATCTATCCACATTCAGAATTGTCTGGCGGTCGTAAGTGATCCCGGAGTGACCACGCTGTAAGCCAGCCATGAAATTTGCAGAATTGTCCGATATTTTTGCCAAATGTTCCATCTTTACCAAGAGCCCCTCGACGCTGAAGCCCGTCCAGGCGCCGCCATCTTGTTAAGAAAAAGCGTTAACAAAATAAAAGCATGTAAATAACATACGCAAATGTGCGATAAAATAATTGTCGGCGTTAATAGATTGATGAGTTAACTCGTAATTAACGCATTAATTTGCCCACCCCTAATATATATATATATATATATGTGTGTGCGTGTGTGTGTGTGTACTTGTACTACTCCAAAATATGTGTTTAAATAAATTCTGGTTGGGGTCAAAATACAAACCCCATTTCCATATGAGTTGGGAAATTGTAATTGATGTAAATATAAACGTAATACAATGATCTGCAAATCCTTTTCAACCCATATTCAATTGAATGCACTACAAAGACAAGATATTTGATGTTCAAACTCATAAACTTTTTTTTTTTTGCAAATAATAATTAACTTAGGATTTCATGGCTGCAACACGTGTCAAAGTAGTTGGGAAAGGGCATGTTCACCACTGTGTTACATCACCTTTTCTTTTAACAATACTCAATAAACGTTTGTGAACTGAGGAAACTAATTGTTGAGGCTTTGAAAGTGGAATTCTTTCCCATTCTTGTTTTATGTAGAGCTTCAGTCGTTCAACAGTCCGGGGTCTCCGCTGTCGTATTTTACGCTTCATAATGCGCCACACATTTTCGATGGGAGACAGGTCTGGACTGCAGGCGGGCCAGGAAAGTACCCGCACTATTTTTTTACGAAGCCACGCTGTTGTAACACGTGCTGAATGTGGCTTGGCATTGTCTTGCTGAAATAAGCAGGGGCGTCCATGAAAAAGACGGCACTTACATGGCAGCAAATGTTGTTCTAAAACCTTTACGTATGTACCTTTCAGCACTAATGGTGCCTTCACAGATGTGTAAGTTACCCATGCTTTGGGCACTAATGCACCCCCATACCATCACAGATGCTGGCTTTTGAACTTTGCGTCGATAACAGTCTGCATGGTTCGCTTCCCCTTTGGTCCGGATGACACGATGTCGGCTAATTCCAAAAACAATTTGAGATGTGGACTCGTCAGACCACAGATCACTTTTCCACTTTCCATCAGTCCATCTTAGATGATCTCGGGCCCAGAGAAGCCGGCGGCGTTTCTGGATGTTGTTGATAAGTGGCTTTCGCTTTGCATAGTAGAGCTTTAACTTGCACTTACTGATGTAGCAACGAACTGTATTTAGTGACAGTGGTTTTCTGAAGTGTTCCTGGCCCAGGTGGTGATATCCTTTAAAGATTGATGTTGGTTTTTCATACAGTGTCTTCTGAGGGATCGAAGGTCAGGGTCATTCAATGTTGGTTTCCGGCCATGCCGCTTACGTGGAGTGATTTCTCCAGATTCTCTGAACCTTTTGATGATATTATGAACCGTAGATGTTGAAATCCCTAAATGTCTTGCAATTGCACTTTAAGAAACATTGTTCTTAAACTGTCTGACTGTTTGCTGACGCAGTTGTGGACAAAGGGGTGTAACCCGTCCCATCCTTTCTTGTAAAAGACTAAGCATTTTTTGGGAAGCTGTTTTTATACCCAATCATGGCACCCACCTGTTCCCAAATAGCCTGCACACCTGTGGGATGTTCCAAATTAGTGTTTGATGAGCATTCCTCAACTTTATCAGTATTTATTGCCACCTTTCCCAATTTCTTTGTCACGTGTTGCTGGCATCAAATTCCAAAGTTAATGATTATCAGTTTATCAGTTTGAACATCAACTATGTTGTCTTTGTAGCATATTCAACTGAATATTGGTTGAAAATGATTTGCAAATCATTGTATTCCGTTTATATTTAGATCTAACACAATTTCCCAACTCATATGGAAATGAGGTTTGTATAAGAATGTCTCTGACTCTTCTTGTTTGTTGAAGATGTTTCACCTTTAATAAACAAAATATTTTCATGAAAGAACAAGCAAGAAGAGCCCAGTTGCCTCAGTTCAACCTTTGCGGACAGTATAAAAAATTATTTCACACAATCAAAAAAGGTTAAGCAGCCCTGTCAACAAGGTGTCCCTTAATTACTTTTACGGGGCTGTCCTTGTACATTGGATATATCACTTTATCAATGGTGTGGTTTCAGGTAGCGTTTTCAGGCTTCTGATCGGACAACGTGAACATGAGTATGTGTTTGTAAACATGCATTCATTTAGATTTAGACAAACTTTATTGATTTTAAGCTCCATGGCCTTTTTTACAGGAGTGAAATGTTTTTATTTTATTTCAGTATATAAGTTTTCGGGGACATGACCTCAGTGAAGACTTTGATGGAGGAGGGTTTCAAATGGACTAGAATTGGACCACCTCAGCCTAACTTCAGAAAAATGTGTGTAACATTCAAATGAGCCTGTAGTATCATTGAAACATTTGAAATAGGATTAGGTAAGGACTCAAGCTATCAAATCCATACCACTAACATTAGTTATTTTGAAAATGCATATCTCAAAAAAGCAAGGGCTAACCTTTTTTTTAATTCAGTGTATATATTTCTAACTTCTAATACTCATTTGCAGTGAGTCAGATTTGGACAACTGGGGAGAAAATTCCAGCTGGTTATAATGCCTCTACTCCAGTGGGTTTAATGATAGCTTCACATTTAGTTTGGTTAGGACTTTTTTGGGGCATTTTACCAATACCGTATTTCCTTGAATTGCCTCAGGGAATATAGTATGCGTCTGCCTTGAATTACTGCCGGATCAAACTCGCTTCCCAAAATAATTAGCCCATGCTTAGTATTACCGCCTGGTCAAACTCGTGACGTCACGAGTGACACTTCCCCTGTCATCATTTTCAAAATGGAGGAGGCTGATTTCAATACCAGTAATTTAAAATCGCATGAAGGGAAGAAGATTAAGAGCTATTAGTCCAGGGTGTACCCCGCCTTCCGCCCGATTGTAGCTGAGATAGGCGCCAGCGCCCCCCGCGACCCCGAAAGGGAGTAAGCGGTAGAAAATGGATGGATGGATGGAAGGTAGGATTTAAGGTCCAAGCTTACATCACACTCAAATTTTTACTGCATACCTTTGGTAAGTGCCGGAGTGAGAAGAGGTTTTAAAATAAATAGCGCATGCTTACTTTTACTGCATTCCTTTGGTAAGCGCAGGAGTGAGAAGAGATTTTAAATTAATTAGCGCTCCGGCGGTAATTCAAGGAAATACGGTATATCCCAAAATGCTAAGGGGTTTAGGTTGGCAAAGGATGAGTAAATTCATCATTTAAAATATTTTACACTTTATTTACAATTTCAGGCTATGATACAGAGAGGATACAAAATGAGTACTTCACCATTAGTCATTTTTCTGACGCTAGTGGACATTTACAACAAGTTTTACATTTATGACGCCACCTCACCTTCCATTGTATTTTGAAAAAAAAAATGATTGAAGGATGGATGTTTATCATTAGTGAATATAAATACATAAGCTGGTATTAAATTGTGGGTCATTTGGTCCAAAAAAGAACAGTCCGTTACAATATTATTGATGGTGACACACACACAAAAAAACAAAATGTGGATGTTTCTGTCTCGCATCTGTTTTTTTTATCAACACAACATGGCTCATGTTGTTTAACTCCAGATTTTCACTAAAAGGGACTATGCAAATCCACATCATTTCAAATATTACATACTGGCACCAAAAGGATGTTGAGTATTACTCCCTGCTACCATCAACGTTGTTTAGACAGCACCTCAATCTCTGCTGGTTCGAGCAGAAAAGATTGTTCGTGTGTAACTTCTCTTTTCAAAGCAGTTTCAAGCCAAGGAGTAGATGGCATTCATTTGAGAATGGAGGTCCAGACTCCCACCAAAGTCCAAGTCCCTCACGTCCCTCCTTTGCCCCGTGTACTGGCCAATGAATGAGCCGTCCTCATCGAACGTTATATTTCCTACGTCTCCATAGTCCACCAGGCTGTCGTTGCTGTCTGATCTTTTCATCACAGCCTCCATCGATGGCTGACTCTTCTGCATCCCCCTTTCCTCTTCCCTGCAGATAAAAAAAAACAACAAAACATAATTGGATACAAATCTAAAAATCAGTATAACAAACAAAGCACAGTGTTTTAATTGTTCATTAAAATGGTGCAACTAAATATATAGATGTTCCAGTGCACACATACATACCACCGAGGGTAGGGGATAGTGGTGACCCGTGCTATCCTATGTCACAAAAACAAACATGGTTGTCTTGATCATTTAATTATGACATGCTATTTAAGCAGCATATTACAAGAGAACACTTTCTGTAGGTCGAACAGGCCAATAGTTAGTCATCTCATACCTTTCCAGAGACCTTGAGTTGTTCAGTGGAAAAGGAAGAGTTGAGGAGACAAAGATAAGGTGAGTAAAATAAGGAGATGCATCAGAAATAAGATAGATATGACTAATATAATAGGCAATGACTGTAATATTTGAACTGAACTTGTGTGGAATTATCCTTAAAGCAGATGCTTTCCATTTGTAATAATCAATGTGTTATTTTATATTCATAAAATATAATACTATACTTAAAAAGTATATGTTTATTAATACATCCCAAAATGTTAAATCATGTTGGGTTGGGTCGTTTGTCATCCAAGATGCTAAATAAATTTCCCCATAAAAAATATTTGACAATTTGGATCCATATTTTGTGGTCAATGAGTATGTATGTATGTATGTAAAATAAACCAAATAATGAAAATACCAGAATTCCCAGGCTCTATGGTGCGCCTAAATTTAAACCGCACCCACATAAATTTGAGGTACTTTTTTTGTACATATATTGGCTGCACAAGTCTATAAGCCGCATGTGTAACCATCGATACATGAAATATTCACACAAGCACTTGTGTTCATTCATATATTTAACAAAAGACAGTGCCTGTAACACGGCATAAAGTATCCTACCAGAGAAAATTAATTAGCGTATTTTTCTGATTATAAGTCGCAGTTTTTTTCATAGTTTGGCCAGGGGTGGGACATATACTCGGGAGCGACTTATGTCTGAAAGTATGAACACATTACCGTAAAATATGAAATAATATTATTTATCTCATTTGCGGAAGAGACGAAGAACAATCGTCACACACACGTCAACCAATAAGAATTTGGCGGGGGAGGGTTATGGCAGAAGTGCATTGTGGGTCATGGGATGCTAACTGCTATATGCTACTGCCGTAGCTATTAAAATGGTACATTTCAACGTTGGCGGTAACTTATAAAAACTGAGAAGGGCTGAACAAAAAAGGCACCGAAAAGGAAACCATGTACTGCAGATCAATAAAGACCTACCTACCTACCTACCTACAAGCTGGACGTAGTGAAATATGCAGCAGAAAACGACAAGAGGAAGCGGCGCATACCTTTGGAGTTGGCAGAGTTGTTTAGGAGCGACATTGAGGAAGAAGATTTCATCGGATTTATCGATTAGGAGTGACAGATTGTTTGGTAAACGTATAGCATGTTCTATATGTTATAGTTATTTGAATGACTCTTACCATAATTTGTTACGATAACATACCAGGCACCTTCACAGTTGGTTATTTATGTGTCATATAACACACACTTTTCAGACTGTTGTTCACTATTCTTTATTTATTTTGAATTGCCTTTCAAATGTCTATTCTTGGTGTTGGATTTTATCAAATAAATTTCCCCCCAAATGCGACTTATACTCCAGTGCGACGTATATATGTTTTTTTCCTTCTTTATTATGCATTTTCGGCCGGTGCGACGTATACTCCTGAGCGATTTATAATCCGAAAAATACGGTAGGTCGAATCTTCATCCTTGTCCTCCTGCGCAGTTGTCTTCTTCAGAGCGTCCAATCAGGCCTTTCGGGCCCCGTTAATGGTGGTGGAGTTCCGTTTTGTGCGATGGCTATTTCTTTTTTCAAATGCCAAGTCAATCCTCTTCGGGGCTGCGTCTGAGACTTGTTCATGACTAGGGTGAGTCCATATGAATGGCTGGCTGAATGATTGGGTAAGTGCGTTTGATTTAATGTGAACGATCTAAGTGTTCCACCGTGACCCGTTCGGCAATTTCATTGGTTTAAAGTGACAAGGGAAATTTTATTGGCGGCATGTGATACGTGTGAAACCGGGAAAAATCCATAAATAAGCCGCAGCATTGTATAAACCGCAGGGTTCAAAGCTTGGGAAAAAGATATAGCAGGTCATAGTCCGGAAATTACGGTATTTTCCCAGTGTTCTCATCTGGTAGGCTATTTGTAAAGAATGCTCTTGTTCTTACCGATAGTCAAAGGAACCGTCTTGATCTCGATCATCCACGGGCTCCAATGAAATATCTTTCTTTTCCCGTACTGCATTTAAACAAGTAAATTAGAAGTTACAGTTTAAGTGGACATTTTCTTAGGAAAAAAAGGGTCAGGATTTTCCACTGCACCTGGGTATTTTCCGCCTCGGCTTCTCTTGATGAAGCACACCATCAGTAGAATGAGCACGATGAGGGCCACTGCACACATGATTCCAATGAACCAGCCTTTAGTAGAGATGTCCACCTGGTCCTGGGCATAGACTACACATGGACATAGTACATGAAATCATAGCCTTCACAGCCCACAGATCAACTTTACACCCATGTAAGCCAATGCATGTGCATTGAGCAAGTTACTCTCAGTGGTGTAGTGTGGAGACTCCTCTGTATGCCATTGCCCCAGACCCAGCCGAGTTTTGGCTGCCACAGAGAATCGGTATCTTGTATAGCGATCGTATCGGGGTACTGAGAAACTTGTAACATTCGGAAGGAGCTCCTCCACTTTCTGCTCCTCTCCCCTGGTGGCATTCACTGTGGAGAGAAGGGATATACCGGTTAGCTTCAAAGACTGAAGTACATTGAAAGAGTGCCATTGCATACCTCATCTGCTCAAAGAGCACCTCTTAGTGTCAAGAAGCTATACTTCAATGCTACACTGGTCTTTGACTGCAAATACAAGTATATTTGCCTTCAGAGATGCAGCCAACGTCACAACTAAATCTGTGGATGTTTGTGGGGCGCTTCAGTTGGCTGCAGATCGTAGAATAAAGTGTTTCGAGTGCCCATGCTGACTGAACAACTGAATATTTCTGAATGTCAGAGATTGCAAATACAACACCAAACAATCAATATTAATGATAGAAATGTAAACAAAAACAATTTTGCGATCACAAAAACATAAATCATAATTTATCTGATTCTGTTTCCTGGTCATGACAAACATTAATGGTCTTTCCCTGTAGAATTAAAGGGGACCTATGATGAATTTAGTCTTTTCTGACTTATAAACGTCTTCACAATGTTGGATACTTGTCCTAAACAATGCCAAAACATCAAATCATAAGGTTCATGCATTTGGGCATGAGCTTGCACATAGTTTTGGAGGCCTCTTTAGTGGGGTTTTGCAGTCTAGGTATGTTATGACGTCACAGCAAAGTGGACGTACTTATTTGGACAGTAAATCAAGCTCTCAGTAAGAGGCAGAGGAGCTTCTCCCCCTCTGCTTCAGACTATGAGGAAACACAAAACAAGGCAAGATAAAATATTATTTTCATCTTATTATGACATGCACACAAACCGAGGTGTGACAGGCAGTGATAGATAGATAGATAGATAGATAGATAGATAGATAGATAGATAGATAGATAGATAGATAGGTAGGTAGATAGATAGATAGATAGATAGATAGATAGATAGATAGATAGATAGATAGATAGATAGATAGATAGATAGATAGATAGATAGATAGATAGATAGATAGATAGATAGATAGATAGATGGATAGATAGATAGATAAATAGATAGTACTTTATTGATTCCTTCAGGAGAGTTCCTTCAGGAAAATTCTAAATTATAATAATAATGCTAAAATTTGCTTTTTTTCACGCAGAATCTGAATCGATCGGAGGTTGTGCAGGTTTACCTAATATTGTGACTGCTTGAAAATAAATAATGTTTAGAAAGTTTATTTATTTTACAAAAAAATAAAAAATAGCAGCGACAACTTTAAGATATATATTTAAACGGTGTACATTTTCCAAAGAAAATGTAAGATACTTTTCGAGAAGGCGGGGTGTGGTTTCATTTGTGATCTGGAAACACCTCCAGAAAAGAACATCTTGCAGACTGACTCAAATAACATATCATTATTATCTAGACCATGATGAAGTGTTTTAATTTTAGATTAAAATCATTACTGGATCCATTTAAAGAATTAAGAAGCTGTTAAGACATTGTGCATCAAATATGAAATATTAAAAAAAAACAATGTTCACTTCTGGATTTGAAAAGGGTCTATGTACATAATATTAGGTTCACCTGTCTGGTACATGAGTGAGTACCCGGTGATGATTCCATTGGGTTCTGCTGGCAGTTCCCAGTCCACATAAATACTATCAAGATGTCGCTGCTGGATTCTGAAGGATGAGGGAGCAGATGGTACTACAGAAAAAAAAAGCACACAAAAAGATATCACTTTTACTTTGGAGGATTTTGATGTTTTGATAAATGTAACCCTTGGCTGTTTTTTTTTTTACCTCCCTCAGGTGTAGAAAATTGTAAAGTGTTGCTGGGTGGACCTTCATAACGACTGTTGGTCACCACTATGTACATGTTATAGTTACTGTAGGGGATTAGCTCAGTGAGAATCCCCAACGGCTCTGGACCAGTGTCCGTAAACACTTTGGAAATCATAGCTCTGTTGACCCTCAACCACCTCAGCTGGCTGCTGTCTCTCCAGTAGTAGACCTGTGTAAGAGCAGCAAACGTTGCATTGATGATTTGTGGAATACACTCCAAAAAATCTTAACAAGATAAAAATAAAAAAACTGACAATTTTTAGTCCTTAAAAGGAGTAGTTGCTGTCAAGTTATCAAAATATTAACTTTAAATCAGTCAAACACAACATAGAATAAATCGAGTTTGTATTACATGTTCTATGAGTCTATGTCATTCAAGGCAAAATAGTTAAGTAAATTCATATACAAATATGTTATATGACATGACCAATGTTTAACTGAATTGCAGAAAAATCTATTGTATTTTTTCTGTGTATGGTAATACCAAAAAGTTATTTCCAGGATGCCGTGTGAGTGCCTGGAAATTAGGCTAGGGTTTACAGTGTAGTCTGGCTCTGGGAAATATACATCACACACTGTGACCACCTTCCTTCCATATTATTTTAAGTTATATCTTGTTAAAAACATAATAACTCTACCAAAATATACATACATCTATTTTCATCTGCAGACTGTGTGATGCACCAACCATAGTGTAGTCTAGCCTTAGTTATATTTACTATGTCGTGATCACAAACACAAAATTATCACCTATATACCCTAATGTAATTTATAATGTAGCTTATCAATGTTGATACAAGTTATTTAATTTTACTTAGCACACCTTGTAGTCTTTAAGATCTCCCATGATGGAGCTTCGAGACACTGCGTCCCAATGCACAGTCACTTGGGTGCTCTGGATATCTGAAACTCTCAGGTTCAGTGGTGCACTGACAGGACCTTTTGGAAAACGGACAATCATTAACCTAAAGTATTAGTCATTGCAGAGAGTGACAAACAAAAGGATGTCATTCAAGTGTGACACTAATGTGCTTTAGATGATCAAGATGAATGATGGTACTTACGGTCTTCCCCGGAATAACCAATAACGACTGGTGACTCTGGGCCAAGCCCAAACTCATTCACAGCCTGGACCTTGATCTCATAAGGGGTAAAAGTGTCTGCGTCGTAAATATAATATTTTAGCCATTTAGTGGTGGCATTCTTCCACTCCTCTCTGGAGTCTCTCCTTCGCCACCAGACTAGATACTTGAGGTGCGGCCCGTTCCATTCTCTGTAGGTTAGAGGCTAAAAAAATGGATGACAACAGCCGCCAAAGTGGTTTAACAGTACTGACAGCCATTGTGTAACATGATTCAGTTTTTTTTAAGATTTACCTCCCAACTGATCTCCATGTTGTTTCTCCATGTTCCAACTCCTTTTAAATTTTTCGGGATGACATCTGGAGCTGTGGTAGAAAAAAGTTTAATTCTCTAGCTCGGCTGAGACATCTCTTTATATATGGTTGTTTTGACAAAGACATTTCCTTAAAGAACATCAAACCCACGTGCACCGCTGGTCTGGAAGCGCATTGATGGACGACTAGGTCGACTTGGTCCGATTTCATTGATGGCGATAACACGGAACTCGTAGTATGTGAAAGGTGCAAGGTGCAGAATGACAGAGTTTAGGCTCCCAGGGTATGTTGATAAGTTCTTCCACTTTCCAGGTAACCAATCATCGTCATCATATTGTACCAAGTATTCTGCAAAAGAGCAAGAGTATGTTTAAAGACGAAATTCAAAGATTTGTTAGAATTGGTATGAGGACAAGTATTTTGTATATTTAAAGTATCGTAGAAAGAATAATACAGTCTCTCACGTCACATCACACTTCAAATAGCGTGGCTTCATTAAATAGCAGATTTATTTATTTTTAAACTATATTCTACATATTTTAAAGCATATATACATATTTTTGCCCCAAATTGAATTAAATGTATGTCCTTAATGTATTACAGTGCAGAATTTGTATTATTTTCTATTATCTTGTGACAATTGATAATGACATTCACTAATCGGGATTTCCGTTTCCGGGTTAAGAGTGCAATGTTAACAACACAACTGGGAATCTCAGTGCTATCTTCACAGTTAACAATCAAGTTAACCAACTTTTTGGAGAACAACTATCAATAACACATCTCCACATTTATAAGACTTTAATGTGAACAAAAGCGGGATGTAACCGGAGAGATAACACTGATCTGGCAAACTACAGTGTTGTGGAGAACTTCAAAGAGTAGAGTCTATAAGACTGGAGACAAACACCAGTTTAAAAACTACAGACATGTTTCCTTACTTCACAATTTTCAAAACAATTGATGAATAAAAGTGGAACGTTCACAGAGAATCAATACGGATACGGAGCCAATATTTCAACATCAATGGCATTAATCGAAATAAGGAAAGCGATTACCAACACAATACATGCTGAACAGTGTGCAGCTGCGTTGTTTAAGAATTTAACCGAAGCATTTGACACAATTAATCATAATTACAACGGTATAGCATCAGAAGGCTGGTCTTGAACTGGGTACTAAGCTACTTAACCAACAGGAAGCAGCACTTGAAGTTAGGCGTCCACATGTGTACAGAACTCAAAATATCTTGTGGCGTACCCCGGGACCTTTATAAAGACATTTGTAAAGTTACAAAAGACTTAAAGTTAGCACTATATGCAGACGACACAATTGTGTTTTTTTCAGGAGAAAACATACTGTACAGAAGCAAATGCAAATGTCAACAAAAGAAACAAACAAAATAAAAAGATTGTTTGACAAAAACGGACGATCGTTGAATCTCTGTAAAACAAAAATAATGTTATTCGGTAACAGTAGAAGAGAAAGTCGAACACAAATAGACGGAGTAGACATTGAAAGGGTAAAACAAAACAAATTTGTGGGTTTAATGATAGAAAATAAAATTAACAAGAAATATCATGTAAAAAAATGTACAATATACATAGCAAGAAATATGTCAATAATGAATACAGCAAAATATGTCCTGCAACAAAAATCACTCCATGTACTGCACACTAATATTACAATACATGAGATATTGTGTAGAGATATGGGAAATAATCACAAAAGTACACTTTATTCACTCATTCTGGGGCCAGGAAAAATACTGGCGCATATACATAAGTTATGACACAGAAACCACAAGTATAGACAAGACAGTACAAGACAAAGAGGCAAGCAGGTGGGGAATGTGACCGCCTTCACCTAGAGCCAAGAGACAACAAATTTAATATATTGGGGGAAACTATTGTAAAGGTGACTATATGGGTGGTATTTCATGTTTAGAGAGCTTTTATTATGTTAAAACATGTAAATAAGCATATTTTGCAGAAAGCTGTTTACCACAGTCAGGTCTGGAACCAATAAGCTACAGTAAATGAGGGAAGAGAATATACAAAATATGCAATAAAGCAATAAAAATGATGCAAACAGCTATGATTGATATTATAATTAATGGTTATGGTTAGTGTTGCTTTGCACCTCCTACCTGTAATGGGGCTGAAGTTACTGTCTCCGGGGACCCAACTGAGTCTAACGCTGCGTTCATATGGATCTGACAACTCCAGTTTAGAGGGAGGATCTGGATAATCTACACACAGAAACCAGCAAATTAAGGGAAAAATATTCCTTCATGCAATAGCCATTCAAGAATAAATAGCCCTTCATGCAATATTGCCAACATATAACTTGATGTATTCTGAAGCATGGGCATTTTAGACCCTATAATTTGATCACAGCACTATTAAAAAAAAAACACCATTAGCATCAAAGTACTTCATACCAATATTGAATGTCATTAGTTTGTAACATTTATTTTATAACAGACAACTTAAATTATTTGTATTTGTTTGTACAAACAAATATATGCTTGAGGTACTTGGCTTAGCCGAGGCTCCAAAATACAATGTCCTTTGAGGGACAAAATACATAGGCATTCCATCAAACTGTAATTTATACTGTACATTGATTAGGTCATAATATGAAGAATCTGTAATTTTATTCTATGAGCCTCAGATTTTTCTGACAAAAAGATGTATAATAATGAAGTCTTCTCTTATCACTCAATTCATTACAAATTATGTTGGATAATTGAAGTTTGCTTGACACTCTAAAGTTTCATCCTGTTCTGAACATGTCATACCCATCACCATTAGGTGTGCTGACGCAGACTTTTTGTCCAGTTCACTGTTGATGACACACGTGTAGATGCCTGCATCGCCTCGGTTTACGTTGGTGATGACCAGATTGGACTCATCCAGGGACAGCCTAAAATGATAATGTTGATTGATTGATTGATTGAAACTTTTATTAGTAGATTGCACAGTTCAGTACATATTTTGTACAATTGACCACTAAATGGTAACACCCGAATACGTTTTTCAACTTGTTTAAGTCGGGATCCACGTTAATCAATTCATGGTACAAATATATACTATCAGCTTAATACAGTCATCACAAAAGTTAATCATCATAGTATATACATTGAATTATTTACATTATTTACAATCCGGGGGGTGGGATGAGGAGCTTTGGTTGATATCAGTACTTCAGTCATCAACAATTGCATCAACAGAGAAATGGACATTGAAACGGAGTAAGTCTTACTTTATAGAATATGTACAGCGAGCAGAGAACATAGTGAGTTCAGATAGCATAAGAACAAGTATATACATTAGAAATACATTCGATTATTTACGTTAGGTTATTTACAATCCGGGGAGATGGGATGTGAATGGAGGAGGGTGTTAGTAAAGGGTTAAAGTTGCCTGGATGTGTTGTTTTAGAGGATAGAGAATAAAGATGCACTTTTACATCTGTTGGAAGTGCATTCCACATTGATGTGGCATAGAAAGAGAATGAGTTAAGACCTTTGTTAGATCGGAATCTGGGTTTAACATGGTTTGTGGAGCTCCCCCTGGTGTTGTGGTTATGGCGGTCATTTACGTTAAGGAAATAGTTTGACGTGTACTTTGGTATCAGGGAGGTGTAGCAGATTTTATAGACTGGGCTCAGTGAAGAGAATAGATCAGTATCAGGGTCAGCTTTATTGGCCAGCTTTGCTGAATTTGAGGTGGTATACTGTTCTCTCTTTGTTCAATGTAAACAATAAATATTAATAATTAACTAAATCTATAAACAATGGCTTACATAACTGCAAACCCCATTTCCATATGAGTTGGGAAATTGTGTTAGATGTAAATATAAACGAAATACAATCATTTGCAAATCCTTTTCAACCTATATTCAATTGAATGCACTACAAAGAAAATATATTTGATGTTCAAACTCATAAACTTTATTTTTTTTTTGCAAATAATAATTAACTTAGAATTTCATGGCTGCAACACGTGCCAAAGTAGTTGGGAAAGGGCATGTTCACCAATGTGTTACATCACCCTTTCTTTCAACAACACTCAATAAATGTTTGGGAACTGAATAAACTATTTGTTGAGGCTTTGAAAGTGGAATTCTTTACCATTCTTGCTTGATGTACAGCTTAAGTTGTTCAACATTCCAGGGTCTTGTCGTATTTTACGCTTCATAATGCGCCACACATTTTTGATGGGAGACATGTCGGGACTGCAGGCGGGCCAGGAAAGTACCCGCACTCTTTGACTACCTAGCCACGCTGTTGTAACACGTGGCTTGGCATTGTTTTGCTGAAATAAGCAGGGGCGTCCATGATAACGTTGCTTGGATGACAACATATGTTGTTCCAAAACCTGTATGGACCATTCAGCATTAATGGTGCCTTCACAGATGTGTAAGTTACCCATACCTTGGGCACTAATACACCCCCATACCATCACAGATGCTAGCTTTTGAACTTTGCGCCTATAACAATCCGGATGGTTATTTTCCTCTTTAATCCGGAGGACACCACATCCACAGTTTCCAAATATAATTTGAAATGTGGACTCGTCAGACCACAGAACACTTTTCTACTTTGCATCAGTCCATCTTAGATGAGCTCGGGGCCAGCAAAGCTGGCGGCATTCCTGAGTGTTGTTGATAAATGGCTTTCGCTTTGCATAATAGAGTTTTAACTTGCACTTACATATGTAGCGACAAACTGTAGTTACTGACAGTGGTTTTATGAAGTGTTCCTGAGCCCTTGTGGTGATATCCTTTAGAGATTGATGTCGGTGTTTGATGCAGTACCACCTGAGGGATCAAAGGTCCGTAATATCTTCGCTTACGTGCAGTGATTTCTCCAGATTCTCTTAATCTTTTGATGATTTTACGGACCGTGGATGGTAAAATCCCTAAATTCCTTGCAATAGCTCGTTGAGAAATGTTGTTCTTAAACTGTTCGACAATTTGCCTACAAAGTGGTGACCCTCACCCCATCCTTGTTTGTGATTTACTTAGCATTTCATGGAAGCTGCTTTTATACCCAATGATGGCACCCACCTGTTCCCAATTAGCCTGCACACCTGTGGGATGTTCCAAATAAGTGTTTGATGAGCATTCCTCAACTTTATCAATATTTATTGCCACCTTTCCAAAATTCTTTGTCATGTGTTGCTGGCATCAAATTCTAAAGTTAATGATTATTTGCAAAAAAAAAAATGTTTATCAGTTTGAACATCAAATATGTTCAACTGAATATGGGTCGAAAAAGATTTGCAAATCATTGTATTCTGTTTATATTTACATCTAACACAATTTCCCAATTCATATGGAAACTAAAAAGATAATAGTGCGGTGGTGAATAAAACAAAGAGCAAAAAAGATGATGATGTAAACGTGAGTTAGTGCATTCACGGTGACAGATTATTTCCAGAGTTATTTCCCAACGTTAATCCGATTGGTTGTATGGGGGGAAAAAATGGTGATGACGATGAAGACGTATCTAATATCATGTCTGAAACACACACCTCCAGCCAAGGGTGACTGTGACTTTGTCTTTTATCCAGGTGGTTGTGATGGGAGTAGTGATGTCTGCTTTCACACCACACTCCAAGCGCACGTCGCTTCCACGGAAGACTTTCATATCCTGTGGTCTTTTGACAATTAAGGTAGGTTCTGGGCAGAAGAGTGGACAAAAACACGGCAGTGTGATACCATGACACAAATTGTTTTGAAATACATTAGGTTTCTCACCTTTGACCTCTATTCTGACTTGACTCTCGTCTCTGCCTGCAACATTGCTGACCACACACACGTAAGTTCCCTGGTCCTCTATTTGTGTGCGCCTTATCTCCAGGGTTCCATTTTTATGCGTCTTAAAACGACTTCCTTCGAGATTTCCCTGTCCGTATTTGGACCTGTGTGATTCGACACCGAAATGTGCAAAAGACATAAACATAAAACACAAATGCTCCAAATTACACTTGCTAACTCTGAAAGTGTCAAGCAGCATCTTGCTCACCATCGCAGATCAGGGACTGGAGAGCCAAAGTAGCGGCAGTCAAGGAAGGAACGCGTTCCCTCGATCACCTTGATGAGTTCATTCCTTTGCCCAAGAATACGAGGTGTTGAATCTAGTAAACAGCATTTATTAATCATTGCTTTAAATGTTATTAACTTGGTCACAAATAATCTATGTTGCTATTTCTAATCATTAATAACAACATATAGGTTATATGTGTCATGATCCCACATGACAGTTTGGACTATGGTCGTTGTTTTCCTATTCTCAGAATAGCTTCCTGCCCTTGTTTTGTCACTATTTTCCTGTTTTGAGGCACCTTTACTTTCTATCCCTTGTTCTGCCAACACACCTGTTCCTCATTGTTAATTAGTTCCATTTAGGGAAACTGTGTTTCATTCATTTTGTGACAATACCGCATTTTTGCTGCTGTCATGGTCCCAGGTTGCAGAAAAGGCAAGCATCTTGCAGGGAGCGAAGGCCGTTTAATTAGGAAGCATGAAAAAGAAAAGTCAAAAATGTCCAGCAGAAACTCCTACACAACAGAACACTATGCCATACAGTAGATAATGAACCAAAAGGGAACTAAGTTGCACTAAATAGTCCTAATTGACAAAAATGTACGTGTGTTGACAGGACAAGGAGCAGGAAGGTAAGGTTCTTCAAAACACGGAGACCAGTCAGGAAATTCTGACAAAACAAGAGCACCAGGACAGGAAATTTGTCTGAACACAGGAAAATAACAACATAGTCCAAACTATCATGTGGGATCATGACAATATGTAGATATACAAACTATTATATTTAGGGATTATAGATACCTAGATTTGAATCGATATGGCACTAATTCCCGATACCTGGGAATCAATACCAGTACAAACCCCGTTTCCATATGAGTTGGGAAATTGTGTTAGATGTAAATATAAACAGAATACAATGATTTGCAAAGCATTTTCAACCCATATTCAGTTGAATATGCTAAAAAGACAACATATTTGATGTACAAACTGCTAAACATTTTTTTTTTGTGCAAATAATCATTAACTTTAGAATTTGATGCCAGCAACACGTGACAAAGAAGTTGGGAAAGGTGGCAATAAATACTGATAAAGTTGAGGAATGCTCATCAAACACTTATTTGGAACATCCCACAGGTGTGCAGGCTAATTGGGGAACAGGTGGGTGCCAAGATTGGGTATAAAAACAGCTTCCCAAAAATTGCTCAGTCTTTCACAACAAAGGATGGGGAGAGGTACACCCCTTTGTCCACAACAACGTGAACAAATAGTCAAACAACGTTTCTCAAAGTGCAATTGCAAGAAATTTAGGGATTTCAACATCTACGGTGCCTAATATCATCAAAAGGTTCAGAGAATCTGGAGAAATCACTCCACGTAAGCGGCATGGCTGGAAACCAACATTGAATGACCGTGACTTTGGATCCCTCAGGCAACACTGTATCAAAAACTGACATACATCTCAAAAGGATATTACCACATGGGCTCAGGAACACTTCAGAAAACCACTGTCACTAAATACGGTTCGTCGCTACATCTGTAAGTGCAAGTTAAAGCTTTACTATGCAAAGAGAAAGCCATTTATCAACAACATCCAGGAACGCCGCCGGCTTCTCTGGGCCCGAGATAATCTAAGATGGACTGATGCAAAGTGGAAAAGTGTTCTGTGGTCTGACGAGTCCACATTTCAAATTGTTTTTGGAAATATTCAACATCGTGTCATCCGGACCAAAGGGTAAGGGGAACCATCCAGACTGTTATCGACGTAAAGTTCAAAAGCCAGCATCTGTGATGGTATGGGGGTGTATTAGTGCCCAAGGCATGGGAAACGTAACTGTGAAGGCACCATTAATGCTGAAAGGTACATACAGGTTTTGGAACAACATATGCTGCCATCTAAGCGCCGACTTTTTCAGCGAGACAATGTCAGGCCACATTCAGCACGTGTTACAACAGCGTGGCTTTGTAAAAAAAGAGTGCGGGTACTTTCCTGGCCCGCCTGCATTGCAGACCTGTCTCCCATCGAAAATGTGTGGCGCATTATGAAGCGTAAAATACGACAGCGGAGACCCCGGACTGTTCAAAAACTGTAGCTCTACATAAAACAAGAATGGGAAAGAATTCCAATTTCAAAGCCTCAACAATTATTTTCCTCAGTTCCCAAACGTTTATTGAGTGTTGTTCAAAGAAAAGGTGATGTAACAGAGTGGTGAACATGCCCTTTCCCATCTTCGTGTTGCAGCCATTAAATTCTAAGTTAAATATTATTTGAAAAACAAAAAATAAAGTTTATGAGTTTGAACATCAAATATCTTGTCTTTGTAGTGCATTCAATTGAATATGGGTTGAAAAGGATTTGCAAATCATTGTATTCCGTTTATATTTACATCTAACACAATTTCCCAACGCATATGGAAACGGGGTTTGTACACAACAGTAACATTTTTTGGTCAATTTGTATGTGTACATATATTAATAAATGTGAGTTTTTTATTTTTAATATATATCGTATTTTTCGGACTTTCGCAGTTTTTTTCATAGTTTGGCCGGGGGTGCAACATATACTCCGGAGCAATTTATGTTTGAAATTATTAACACTTTACCGTAAAATATCAAATAATATTATTTATGTCATTTGCAGAAGAGACGAAGAAAATATCAGCAATCGTCACACACACGTCCGCAATCGTCACAAACACGTCAACCAATAAGAATTTGACGGGGGAGGGTCATGGCAGAAGTGCATTGTGGGTCATGGGATGCTAACTGCTATATGCTACTGCCGTAGCTATTAAAATGGATAATTTCAACGTTGGCGGTAACTTGTAAAAACTGAGAAGGGCTGAACAAAAATGGCACCGAAAAGGGAATCATTTACTGCAGATTACAAGCTGGACGTAGTGAAATATTCAGCAGAAAACGACTAGAGGAAGTGGCGCATACCTTTGGAGTTGGCAGAGTTGTTCAGTACCGACATCGAGGAAGAAGATTTCATCGGATTTATCGATTATGAGTGACAGATTGTTTGGTAAACGTATAGCATGTTCTATATGTTATAGTTATTTGAATGACTCTTACCATAATATGTTACGTTAACATACCAGGCACGTTCTCAAATGGTTATTTATGCGTCATATAACGTACACTTTTTCAGCCTGTAATTCACTATTCTTTATTTTTTTTAAATTGCCTTTCAAATTTCTATTATTGGTGTTGGATTTTATCAAATAAATTTCCCCCCAAATCCGACTTATACTCCAGTGTGACGTATATATGTTTTTTTCCTTCTTTATTATGCATTTTTGGCCTGTGCTACGTATACTCCGGAGCGATTTATAATCCGAAAAATATGGTAACTATTCAAATTTAACATTTGTATTTTGTTTTATTATTGTTTTATTTAACTCTTGAGGCTCATTTGGCCACTTATTTAGTGGCCTCCTAGTTAGAGTGTTCGCCCTGAGGTCGGTGGGTTGTGGGTTTAAACCTCGGCCGAGTCATACCAAAGACTATAAAAATGGGACCCATTACCTCCCTGCTTGGCACTTAGCATCAAGGGTTGGAATTGGAGGTTAAATCACCAAAAATGATTCCCGGGCGTGGCACCACTGCTGCCCACTGCTCCCCTCACCTCCCAGGTGGTGAACAAGGGGATGGGTCAAATGCAGAGGACACATTTCACCACACCTAGTGTTTGTGACAATCATTGGTACTTTAATTTTAACTTTAATGAGCAAGTATTATATAATAAAGTAAACTTTGCATGCTGTTGCAATTCCAAAGCGTTAGATGGAAGTAGTGTGTTGGCTACAGTATGTAGCCTGGCCAGGAAGTAGTCTTTCTAATCAAGTTGAATGTCCTATGTTAAGTCCTTAAAAGGTGTTTGTACTCTCAAGTACTCGATTTATTACACACCAGCTTTTTGATTGCAAGGTCAATCCTAGTTGTAGTTTTCATAACCAAATTTGGAGGTGTTGAAATCACCATGTAAAATCGCTCATGTTAATCAGTTGCATGTATATGGCAGAGTCAATGCTAATTAGCATCAAGTTAGCACATTTTGTAAAAGTGGAGCCTTACTGTACGTTTAAGCCGATTTCAAAAAGCCACGGCCCCCTGACACCCCTTCTTAACTGTCTATGCGACGTCAAGGCTTGGTTAGCCCAGAATTTTTTAATAATGAATGAGGGAAAAATGGAAATTTTAGTTTTTGGTCCGGCCCTCACTGACTTGTGACCATTGCAAAATTATGTGCGTCCCAAAGTCACCAGCCTTGGCGTCACTATAGACAGCGATTTTAAACTAGACAAACAAGTCAATGGCGTTTTAAAATCGTGTTTTTATCACCTTCGTCTTTTAGTAAAGGTTAAACCGTTTTTATCTTTTAACCTTTTTGAACAAGTCGTGCATGCTTTTATTTCAAGTCGTCTGGACTACTGCAATGCACTTTATGCTGGCATTAGCCAAAAAACTCTCTCCCGGTTGCAGTTAGTCCAGAAAGCGGCAGCACGACTTTTAACAGGGGCCAGGAAACGCCAGCATATAACCCCAATTCTTCAGAGTTTGCACTGGCTCCCTGTTCAATTGATTTTAAAACATTGCTGTTTGTTTTTAAATCTGTACATGGACTGGAACCTCAATATATCTCGGACCTCATCCAAATTTACATTCCTGCGCGCGCTCTGAGGTCTGAGAGCCAGTTCCAGCTCGTGGTGCCCAAGACCAGACTTAAGACCAGGGGAGACAGGGCCTTCCCTGTCGTCGGCCCTAAGCTCTGGAACACTCTGCCGCTCCATGTTCAAACTGCTTCCACAGTGGAGTGTTTTAAGTCTCGTCTTAAGACCCACTTTTATTCTTTGGCTTTTAACACTACGTGAGTTGTGTGGTCCTCTGTTCTCTGTTGTCCTCTGTGTTTTTTATACACTTTGATTTCTATTTTACTGTTTTAATTGATTTTACCCTTTAAAATATTTTTTAATCATATTTGTTTTTATATTGTTTTTATTGGTTTTATATTTATTTATTTTTTGTTTTTATTCAGTCATTGGTGGAGCATAATATATTTATATATACTTTTTTTTAAATTTTATTTTATTTTTTTTAATTTTTTATTTTTACAATTTTTTTTAACATGGCTGTGCAGCACTTTGGAAACATTATTGTTGTTTAAATGTGCTATATAAATAAAGTGGATTGGATTGGATTGGATTAAGCGTTTTCTGCTAGGCATGCTTGCTTTGTTGGTATGGGAAATTGTAACATCGCATGGGCGCAGTTTGGCAGCAGTTGCAAATGTGCTGATAAATGATTGTTTCCTCGCCATGTGTTTGAGACAGTGTCCGGTCTATCTATGCAAGTACTGAGTTTGGTGCCCAACCTTAACTTAATATGTGTGTTTTATACATCACGTGTAAAGGGATTGGTAAGAAGTAGTGGGACTTTGAGAGGCCTCTGGAGAATGTGAAGTGAATCTTTTTTATATAGCGCATTTCTCTAGTGACTCAAAGAGCTTTACATAGTAAATCCCAATATCTAAGCTACATTTAAACCAGTGTGGGTGGCACTGGGAGCAGGTGGGGTAAGTATCTTGCCCATGGACACAACAACAGTGACTAGGATGGCGGAAGCGGGGATCGAGCCTAAAATCCTCAAGTTTCTGGCACAGCCGCTCTATTAACCAAGCCACACCGCCCCACAACGCTAAACAAAACGGCTCGTAGGCTTACTGACACATGCCGAGGTTTAAAACGGCCAATTGAGGCGGCTGAGGACAATTTGGTACGTTGACATAAGGCCAGACTGTTGGTACATGTTCCCAATTGTCACTGCTCTGCATAGCAAGGTTATCAACCGTTGCTCTTTGTGTATGGTTCAGTGTTCACACAGGAACGACAGGATGGGTTACGCACGCTGCACACTGACAAAAGCGTTAGCCAATAAGTAGCCATATGGGTTTGAGGCATTGCACTGGTAGACGGCGGTGTTGGCGACGGTCACGCTGCTGAAGGTCAGTGTGTCTCCAGACACCTGCCTGTTGGGTTGTGGTGTGGCAGCTTCAATAAAGAAAAAGCACCAGGTGAGATGATTTGGATTCGCTTTAAACCTTCTTGCGTGATTCTTACTCTCGATTGGTTCTCCGTTAATAAACCAGCGGACTGTGGGACGAGGAGCACCATCACAGCGGCACACCAAGCGTCCGCTTTCCTCAGGGGCCAAAACTAAGTCGTCAGGTTTTTCTAACCAAAATGGAGCAGCTGCCAAAAATACTCATGTTAGCTGTTTTATCATTAACAAAAACAAATCAGTTCCTCAAAGCTGACTTCTCACCTTTGACTGTGACAGTTAACGTGTGCTGAATGTAGCTGATCTTATTAGTGGCAGTGCAGATGTACTCGCCCGCATCCTCAAAAGTTGCATTGGGTATTTGAATCATCTTGTTGAAATGTTTCCTTTTCATGCGTGGGGTCACTACCAAGTCCTCCCAACCCTTCGTCCAGGTAATAATAGGAGTGGGCCTTGTTGATGAGAAACATGTCTTAAAATTGACATGCTATGCTGATCTTATTACAGCACTTTGTAGATTCCAGTCAATTATTTAGCTTGGTGTCATGTCTGACGATACTGTGTCAAACTTACACTCCAGCAGCGATGCACTCCAGCAGCAGTTCCTCTCCCAAGAGGACTACAACAGAACTGGATGAGCCTGTGGGAGACAGCCAGGTGGGGGCAGCCTCTACCACGGCTCGAGCTGTTAAAGAAACAAACTCAGCATTCACAATAACAAAGTGTATTCTGTATACTAGAGTTAGTAGCCATCTGTTATGGTGTCCATGGAACACCAGCAAGTTTACCCCTCAGGTCACATTAACGTTAGTGTTAAAGGTAACATTGACAACAGAACCGCCAAATAAGGGATAGACATTCCTATACTCACTTGTGAGCACCTTGACCACCACTGGCCTTTTTTGCTGGATGGCATTCTTATAAGGGAAGCGGGCGCTACAGCAATAATCAGAAGCAGAGTCGTTGAATAGGACGTTGGCAAAATACAGGTCTCCGTTGACCCCCATGGATACCCGACGGTCCTGCCGCACGGGTTGCATGGTGGGGAAGGCGGTTTGAATTGGCCAGTTAAAGGGTCTTGCATATGAGCCTGAAATGAAATATGCCCATAATTTAAAATCTACATTGGAATTGGACTTCAGCTACTAACATGACCTCAACTAGATTCAATACAGCCCTGATCGAGGACAATATCTACTTAAAGATTTAAAAAAAGATAAGATAAGAACTAGTTTACACTGACTGTGCTTTGGAAATGTGCCAAATACCACAGTCTGTTTAATTTAGAGGGGATTGCAATTAAATATGCTCGGCTGCATTACCTACCAATGTCCCAATATGATAAATAGTTAGTCCCATGAACAAATCCAAAAACTCCACTTGTGTGCTTGATCCTATCCCCAGATCACTTGAAAAAGATTTCCTCCCGTCCATCATCACCCTGCTGAATACTGATATAATTAAATATTCCCTCACCTCTGGTTTGTAACCCCCTCATTCAAAACTGCCTCCTTCACCCCCAATCCTCAAATCAACCTGAGCTTTTCACTGAACCCATTAGCAACTTCTGCCTCATCTTCAACATGCCTTTTCCATCAAAATTGTGGAATTTGCAGTGGCAAGCCAAAGAAAAAAAACAACTCACCTCAACATCGACAATCTCCCTGGTCTATTTCAGTCTGGTTTCCAATCCCTCCACAGCACTGAAAATGACCTCATCAAAGTCACAAATGACCTCCTTCTCACATTTGACTCAGGCAACCTCAATCACTTCATTCTTCTGGATCTCACGGCAGCTTTCGACCCCATAAATCACTTCATCCTTCTCTACTGCCTGGAAACTTCCCTCAACATCACTGGCACTAGACTCTCCTGGATAGACAGCAATTCATATCCATCAATAACTGCAGGTAATCCATCGGCATCCTGTCCCAAGGTGTCCCCCAAGGTTCGGTACTAGGCCTTCTCCTCTTCACCCTATACATACTCTTACTAGGATAAATAATCCATCAAAATGGCCTCAACTATCACTGCTACGCTGCTGATACACTGATTTCAACCCGGTCCGTCTGAGATTAGGATATCGCTACATCCCTATTTATGGTTCATCTTCCCAAGTTTTTCATGAACTAAATAAAACTCATCCAAAACTCAGCTGCACGCCTCCTTACTTCTTCCTGTCACCACATCACCCTTGTCCTCCAAGAATCTCCCAGATTACCCATTTCCCAATGTATTCAGTTCAAAATCATTCTCCTGACCCATAACGCACGCCACAACCTGGCCCCCTTCTACTCTACCTCTCTAACCCCCTTACCTCCCACTTCCTGTTAGAAACCTACGTCCACTAACAACCAGCTGCTGTACCTTCTTCACAGAACCCAACAACAAACCATCCAGCCAGGTCGGGTCGCGGGGGCAGCAGCCTAAGCAGGGAAACCCAGACTTTCATCTCCCCAGCCACTTCGTCTAGCTCTTCTTGGGGGATCCCAAGGCGTTCCCAGGCCAGCCAGGAGACATAGTCTTCCCAACGTGTCCTGGGTCTTCCCCGTGGCATCCTACCGGTTGGACGTGCTCTAAACACCTCCCTCGGGAGGCGTTCGGTTGGCATCCTGACCAGATGCCCGAACCACCTCATCTGGCTCCTCTCATTTTTCATTGCTGCCCCTACAATCTGTATCTCTCTCCACCTTAACATCCTCTCATGTCATAACCCCATGACCCACATCTTCAAAACTGCTTTTAATATTGAACAAACCATCTCAAAATCAATCAACTGGTTGTGTTATTATTTTAAATTACCGTTATATGCTTTTATGATTATGATGATGTGTACTTTTGATTATGCGAAAGTGAGCAAGTGCTTTTTGTGTTGTCATAGATAGATAGATAGATAGCTTCCTGTGCACTTAAGATGTGACTTTAAGGTTTTACTACTTACGTATAAAATAATACACGGTCTAGCTCCATCCTATCTTGCCGATTGTATTGTACCATATGTCCCGGCAAGAAATCTGCGCTCAAAGGACTCCGGCTTATTAGTGATCCCCAAAGCCCAAAAAAAGTCTGCGGGCTGTAAGGCTTTTTCATTTCGGGCTCCAGTACTCTGGAATGCCCTCCCGGTAACAGTTTGAGATGCCACCTCAGTAGAAGCATTTAAGTCTCACCTTAAAACTCATTTGTATACTCTGGCCTTTAAATAGACTCCCTTTTTAGACCAGTTGATCTGCCGTTTCTTTTCTTTTTCTTCTATGTCCCACTCTCCTTTGTGGAGGGAGTCCGGTCCGATCCGGTGGCCATGTACTGCTCGCCTGTGTATCGGCTGGGGACATCTCTGCGCTGCTGATCCGCCTCCGCTTGGGATGGTTTCCTGCTGGCTCCGCTGTGAACGGGACTCTCGCTGCTGTGTTGGATCCGCTTTGGACTGGACTCTCGCGACTGTGTTGGATCCATTATGGATGGAACTTTCACAGTATCATGTTAGACCCGCTCGACATCCATTGCTTTCCTCTTCTCCAAGGTTCTCATAGTCATCATTGTCACCGACGTCCCACTGGGTGTGAGTTTTCCTTGCCCTTATGTGGGCCTACCGCGGATGTCGTAGTGGTTTGTGCAGCCCTTTGAGACACTAGTGATTTAGGGCTATATAAGTAAACATTGATTGATTGATTGATAGATAGATAGATAGATAGATAGATAGATAGATAGATAGATAGATAGATAGATAGATAGATAGATAGATAGATAGATAGATAGATAGATAGATGGATAGATGGATAGATGGATAGATAGATAGATAGATAGATAGATAGATACATAGATAGAT
The DNA here is from genome assembly GCF_033978795.1 of Nerophis ophidion. Lineage (NCBI taxonomy): Eukaryota > Metazoa > Chordata > Actinopteri > Syngnathiformes > Syngnathidae > Nerophis > Nerophis ophidion. The sequence goes on along the minus strand of NC_084616.1, from coordinate 18,729,616 downwards.
AGATAGATAGATAGATGGATAGATACAGCTCTAATTCTTCCGGGACACTACAATATACACCACCGCTACCAACAAACCTCGATTTTGCATGTCACTATAAAGTTATATAAGCCTTGTTTGTTCAATATTCAATGCAAAACTTGTTTGAGTCCCTATTAAAAGGTTAAGTTGTTCAACTTTGGCCCGCGGCTTTGTTCAGTTTAGAATTTTGGCCCACTCTGTATTTGAGTTTGACACCCATGAGTTAAAGGAATCATACTATGATTTGTTTTCTATATATAAAAAACCTCCTTGTGGTCTACATAAAATGTAATGGTGGTTGTTTTGCTGCTTTTCAGTTTGTGTTGAGAGGCGGAGTTGTGGGATGGACTTCTCCTCACCACACCTCCTTACGCAGGTGTGCCTCGTCCCCGCCTGCCAGCTGCTTTTTTTTTTGTTTTAACTTTCCTGCTTTTATTGTGCACTATGGACATTGGTGACCGCTACAAGCTATCTGTTATGAGCGACTTTCCCAGATGATATAGCGAGACTGTGGTTTGTTGTCCACATTAAGGAAGGAGGTGGTGCAGGCGGACAAAAGCTTGGAACGAAGCCCGGCTGATGTAAAAATCTCTGGAACATAAACGCTGGCTACTGAGTCTAAAATTTTAATGCTATATCCTGGACATATACATTTATATATTGACAACAAAATGATTTTATCTTCTATATCATGTAAAAAACTCCGGTGTACAGCTGCTTCAAATTGTAAACAATTAAGACTAAAGGCTATCAGCTACGTTATTAGCTACTTCGCTAACGTAATAACGGATTATTTAACTTACGTGTCCATTGCCAAACACAGGAGGCATTGATCCAATTACAAGTAATGTTTAGGAAAATCGTTCTTTATTTTGTCAGACGACGGTTACGTAAAGGCTAAGCTAGCTACACAACAACTCTAGCTAACATTGCTTTTTTTGATTGATTGAAACTGTTATTAGTAGATTGCACAGTACGGTACATATTCCGTACAATTGACCACTAAATTGTCCATGTTAATCAATTCATGGTGAACTAATCAATCACACATTTCTAACCTAACCTGCTAATACTTACAGTTTTATTGTCTCCTCCATTGCCATAGATAGTAGTCACAGAGTCTGCCATTAAAAATAGTTTATTGCAAAGTCCATCTTTTTGTGAAAGTTTGAGGGTGAAGCAGATAGGACTCTTTTTTGCACACTCTCAAAGCAACTTCTTCACAGTTGAAGGCACACAAAAGTTAGCCAGGCACTTCTTAAGATGACACTGGAGATTTAACAACTATCCTGTGTTGGGCAATACAACTAATAACAGCATTTTCTTTGTTCCAGTCGAATCTTGGGCGTTTTGTCGTCCAAACTATAGATGCGAACACATAACTAAAAATGGCTGACGCACGCAAGGCTGTCTGGGTAGATCTATACCATATATGGATAATCCACTGATGATGTTCCCAATTGGTGACATAACCAATTGTGCACATTCCAAACGAACCGTTTAGAGGAAGTAGATAGGAAAGCGAGATTGTTGTATACAAATCTTGGCACTGCCTCTACGCTTTGATTTCACATTTTTGGAACTTATGTAGATCCCAAATGCACATAAAACTTTAAGGAAAGTTGATGCTACATTATAAATCATACTTCTCACCTTTACCTTTAAAGGTTGTGGCACCTATCTGAGAAGTTTGTCAACAATAACAATCCACACACTACCAACTTGATACGATATGGCTCTCAACAAATGAAACACAGCATTGTTATGCGCCTCACACTCGCAGTTTTTTTGTTACTTATAATGCACAAAATAAGGAAAGACGTCTGTTCTTGTCTCAAATAAGGCATTATTTACTTAAGGCTGTTTAAGGTATCAGTGTCTCTATTCCCATAAATTTAGGATCGATCTCTAAAGAGACACTTACAGCTAGACATCCAATAGGTTTCAGGTTTAGGTGGACCGGCTGGAGGGTCACAGGACAGAACCAAAGGCAAACCAGCGCTAATCACCACAGGTTCCACGATGTCTCTTGGCCACACAGGAGCTCCTGCACAAACACAATTGCATGGCATTTCAATCAGGTGCAAAGCTGAGTTGTGTTTTGTCATTTAATTTAGGGGTCCCCAACCTTTTTCTACCAGGGACCGTTTTAATGTATGCGGGATTTTCACGAACCGGCTTTTTACGTGTGACAGAAAAAAGCGCAAAAAAATTAGCATTGAAAAACCAATTCACCATAACGCTGAAGTAGTGGGAGCCATGCGTGTGTTTCTTTGTGAAGATATGGTCCCCGGCACCTTGATTGCATATACTATATACCAGTGTTTCTTAACAATAGAGCCGGGGCCAATTGATGGGCCGCGAGCGCCCCCCTAGATTGTAATATATGTGTTTTTGGAAACAAGCCTTTTTGTTTTTCGTGTGATCCATTTGCCTTTTTAAAGCATTACATGGATTACATTTTTTAAGATGTCAATAAACTTCTCAATCAATCGATCAATCAATTTTTCAGCTGTGGTTTGTATAGGCCGCAGCGGTACTTAGTTGTAATACACTTTTTTACCATTTGTGGCAGTAGTTAAAATATAAAAACAAACAGAAGAAGTCTGGCACTAATGTCATAGAGAAACTTTTTAAGCGCAAAAATTATGACTGAAGGGGTCCAGCTTTATTTTCATTTGCACTTTAATTTTATTGACAGTTTAGTTAAGAAATATATTTAGTTCTAATTTATTTTAGCATAAACTTACTACATATTGTGTGTACATGTATTTTTTCTTATTAGCCTGACCTAAGCCTAAGGTGTATTTGGTAAATTAATAGTATAATCTTTGTGATCAACACATGCTATTATACAATTTTACGAGGTATTACACTGTAAGTCGGGTAGATATCGTATTTTATTGAATAGAGTAAAATGACAAATTCAGTGTTCATATTGGAGTGGTCCCCGGGTCCTTCTGTAGTGGAAAAGTTAGGTTCTGAGGTCAAACAGATTAAGAACCCCTGCTACGTACAATGACCCTGCACATGAAAATTAACCTTTGGCTACAATCTGGCATGTAAACATTGTATATGTTCATTAATGTGCTTTGTTGTACTATGACAAATGGCAACATCCTATCAGGAGTTGTAATATAAATCTAATAACAAGTCGTTTGTGTGTTTAGTGGGACAGGCCAAAGTTAGGTTGGAGAAAATGATTCTGTGCAGCCCGGTAGCAAATGCGTCACGGACCGTCGCCGGTCTCCGGACCGGTGGTTGGGGACCACTGATTTAACTAAACATCCATTGTGCACAATGGTAATATGTTCACCCATGTAAGCTATTTCAAGGACTGACAGGACTGGCATGAAGAGAGAGCCCACCATTCCCATTTACACCTACCCACCAAAAAGTCTTCATTTAATCCATCATACATCATTTTGGGAAGCTTGGAGATAAACATGAGTGTTATGTTTAACCTACTGTACAGTTGCAGTCTGATTTTGTTGGAGTATGCAGAACCATACTCATTGGAGGCAATGCACTGATATTCTGCCTCATACTGTTCTGGATTGTTCCGGGCATAGATGTCCAGCGTCCCTGAGCGCCGACGCATTGATGTTTGCGAATCGCGTGCCACATTGAAATACTTCCCATTGCGTCTCCATGAGAAACTTGTTTGAAACAAGAAAAAAAAACAAAAAACGTCAATCTTTGTTTTGACTTTGGGCTGCATCATTCGCTGCTTACATAGGATGAGGGTTTCCCTTGGCCTCACACTCAATGACCATGGTGTCTTTGGGGTCAACAATATGCTCCTTCATTGACTGCTTTGTGATAGTTGGGGGTTGACGGACTGCAGGGATGAAGGAGTGCAGGCGTTAAAGCAGACGATAATGCATATCACAAAGTCCAACTAGAAATGTAACGATATTGACTCACTCTCCAGAGGGATGTCCAAAGGCCAAACACTTTGCCATAAAAGCATCAACAGCACTGTTTGGATCAGTGTGCCCATCTTAACTGTGCATGGAGTCCTACACCTGCTGTCATAAACACTTCATTGAAACAGAGGACACCAATTATGCAATAGACATCATTGTTTTCATTTTAGACATTATTCAGTCATACTTAACGACAAGTAGCAGGGACATTACTGGGAACAAAAGACATGGATGGCATATGTGTAAGAATGTGCTGGGAATATGTAATATCACCATTGGCCTCATTAATACATTCATTATGTGGCGGACATTTTTTAAGACTTGTGATCAAGCTCTGTCTTTGTCATGTTTTCTCTGGAACATTCCCTGCCATACCTTTCCTCGGTATTGACTCTAATGAAAAAAATAGCAAATGAGTCATCTAAACCAATACCCAACTACAACATAATGTGTGTGTCCCCTTGTAAATGTGTTAACGTTTATATGTTAACATTGCATTACATGAACAATTACTGACATCAACATGCAGCTTGATTTGTGAAAATCAGGTTTGTTTTGTTGGCAGGCATGTGCACAGATACCCCCTCTGGTGGTGCTCAAACACCGGTCCTTTTGCCTTTCATGAGAAAAGTGCCCTTCTTTGCTTGCACTCTTTTTTTTATTATTTTAGTATTTATAAACATTCTCCCTGAAATAAATCCCCCCAATTGTGTTTGGATATGTGATGTGGCATGTATGTGAATTCCTGTGAAAATTCCTCCCCAAACTGCTCCTCCGACAGAGCATCAGGCAGACAGGTAATTTACACTCACCACGTGTACGTGGACAACATTTATTTAATCTGATCATCATCCAGATTAGAATGTTACTGTGTACATGGGCCCTGAAAAGAATTATCTGATTATGACATGCATTTTCATGCATCACACCTTAAATCGCAATACTTTGCTTTGACATGAGAAGAAGTTAAGATAAACGGAGTGATGCGTTATCATTTGTTCTGTGGGGTCATCTTTTGGATGAGATTGCTCACTGCAGGTCCTGACTAAGCAGTGACTTCCATTGTAAACAAAGATGGCATTGTGGATTTCTGATTGTCCAATGTTATAATGGTATTTATTTGTCATGTTTTACTTCTGTTCACTACTTTTGTTTTACCTCACTTTTTTTTCAAATCGAGCTGTTCTGTGCTTCTTACGTTGTGATTATGTACGGGTTGTGGCACGTCTTCATGTTACGACGTTCTGTGTACATGTTTGAGACTGGCAGCTAGCACTTGAAGTAGCTGTGATGTTGTGAATAAAACAGCTCGTTACATCAACACATGACACACCAGACCTATACTTTCGTTTTTGCTAGTCTCGTTTTAAAGCAAAAAACTCAACAGTATATAACGCTACGTCTATACATGTTGAAAGAGTGGAGACAACAGCAAGACAATCGCTTCATTCCGAGACTAATACATGTTAGTCCCCGCTCCACCAACAAAGTATAGCTAACATCAAAGCCATGCAAAGTAAGGATAGTTCTGACTTGAATTTCGGAAGATGTGTTTTCATGTGATACAATCCGAATGACTAGCAGCATAAACCACCCATCTCGATCGGAATGAAATTTTGATCCGAGCCTGTGTGATCGGGTCCGAATATTCAGAATGGCTTGTATACATGAAGCATTTCATTCCGGTTAGGCTTTTAATCCTATTAAATGGATCCATGTGCACATAGCTATCGCTAGTGTTTGTGAAATCCCCTGACGTTGTTTGGTGCAAAAATAACCTAATTAACGGAAAAAACATTACAACGCTACTGCCCAATAGTTTCCTAAACCAAAGAATGTACAAAAATGATTCTCAACTGAAGAGGAGAAAAACAATCATTTGTATAACCTTTGATGAAAATCTAATTTAAAACATTTGGATGCATGTACAACTATTAGAACCTTTGGAATATCAGTATGTGGAGTTGAATTATAGAATGGATTAAGTAAACAAGTTAAACATTGTACTGATATGATGGAGTTTAAGACGTTGTTCAAATTAACAGTGCTGACAAAGTACAAAGAAGAAGAATTATAAGAAATACTTTCAACCTTTTTGAAAATAAGATAAGAAAGTAAATATTCATCATGTTAATAATAATAATGACCGATTTATTCAAAACGAAACTAAGTTGACGGTAAAAAGTCGTTGTCGCGATTGTTGGATATGAATTTAAACCATAACCAACCTTTCATCAATATGTAAGTCTTGTCTCAAAGTAGGTGTACTGTCACGACCTGTCACATCACGCTATGACTTATTCTGAGTTTTTGTGCAGTTTTCCTGTGTGTAGTGTTTTAGTTCTTGTCTTGCGCTCTATTTTGGTGGCTTTTTCTCTTTTTTTGGTATTTTCCTGTAGCAGTTGCATGTCTTCCTTTGAGCGATATTTACCGCATCTACTTTGTTTTAGCAATCAAGAATATTTAATTGGTTTTTATCCTTCTTTGTGGGGACTTTGTTGATTGTCATGTCATGTTTGGATGTACATTGTGGATTCCGTCTCTGCTCCACAGTAAGTCTTTGCTGTCGTACAGCATCCTGTTTTTGTTTACTTTGTAGCCAGTTCAGTTTTAGTTCCGTTCTGCCTAGCCTTCCCTAAGCTTCAATGCCTTTTCTTAGGGGCACTAACCTTTTGTTTATTCTTGGTTTAAGCATTAAACACCTTTTTACCTGCATGCAACCTCCCGCTGTTTCCGACATATACAAAAGCAATTAGCTACCGGCTGCCACCTACTGATATGGAAGAGTATTACACGGTTACTCTGCCGAACTCTAGACAGCGCCGAGATTCAACAACAACAATTTGCAGACTGTTTTGCAAAAAGTTTTTTTAACCCAAATAGATGAAATTACATAAACTCCCACGGCACACAAGACTGTTTCTCACGGCACACTAGTGTGCCACGGCACAGTGGTTGAAAAACACTGCTTTAATGTATACTTCTAGCCCGTGAGTCATATTTGTACCTACCGTTCTCATGTTGCGTCTATTCTGGACTGTCCCTCCTATCCAAACCATCATGATCGAAAAGTTGTTGATTTTTTCTTTAGTCAGATGTCTCTCTTATTTTTGTGGTATCATGTATAAAATCCACAAAATGTCAGGTCAAGAAGCCTGGAGATGTCACACCTCTGTATTAGAATCCGTCACTGCCACTTACACGCTGCCTACCCAGCTGATGAATAATGAATGAGCGCCATACAACCACCTACACTCTCTGCACTTCACTGTTCTTCCACAGGCACTCACCATTGCGACAATCAGTTTCTTTCAAACTATAACGTTTGCATTAAAAAGTGAAACTCCATGCAGAACACCTTTTATCCTAATGGCCACGGAGAGTGGATGTGGAGAAACACTTTTTATTTATTCTAATGCTCTCTGTTAAGGTCAGAGTGGTTCTCAGAAATAGGCTGGAAACGAACACAAGAAAGCAGAGAATAATCCCTATCGGGGCCAAAAGTGCATTCCTGCTGATTTTGATGACATCTAAATGTGGGCTTTATTGTTCCCTGAATAACTGTTGGGCCCAGAATGAAAGCAATGTTTGTTTCTCTCACATGCATTTTGCATGTGGCAACCCTCAAGTCCGATGGATCCATGACAACACCGCCCATTATTTACAAATACAGAGACTATTATTTCCTTTTTTATATTTCCTAAAAATACACAGTTGTATATTTTAAGAAGAGCTGAGTTTTGTTTTCATACCACAGCATGCACATCCTTGCTACAAAGGAAAGTTAATTCTAATGAATCATAGGCGGCATTTATGTGTGGGCTGTCAACAGTGGGCTGACTCGCCGAGGCTCTCAGGCATCCAAGCGCATGTTGGAGCTGATACCAGAATCTTATATCGCCGTCCATTCATCATTTTGAGCAGGATGTAAACGGCCGCTCTTGTGCCTCGGGCCAAGCAAATAAGCGGGCGCAATCGCTCTTGGCATACTTTAGTGCAAGCGAGCAGAGATCTGTGCCACGCACCACACTGCACAAGAAGAGGTCAGCTCATGACGACAAGATTGTCTCCATGATCGCGGGTCTCCGTTGGCACGTGGGACCTCGGAGCTTGAATAGAAGCAGATTGTAGACAAAGGGGATGAGGGTGGGGGTCCGCGACACAATCTGCCCGTATCAGTTGCACATTGCATTACTGTGTCTGTGAAGGAGGGTTGGGCTAAGTACTCTCCGGTTGTGCATAAGACTGTTTTCTAGGTCAGTGTGACCAATGGTGATAAAGCAAGTGGGGCAGTGGTCCGTAAGATCTAGTGGAAAGCAAACGTTACAAGTGAATGTTTACTTTTTTTCCCAATCAAGGGACGGCGTGGCTGAGATGGCAGAAAAGCCGTGCCAGCAACTTTAAGGGTTCCCTGTCCGATTCTAGTTTCCGCCGTTCTCGTCAAGGTCATTGTGACTTTGGAAAAGACACTTCCCCCACCTTGCACCCAGCGCCGCTCACACTGTTAAGTGGTGGTAGGAAGGGTCCATATGTGCAACTTAGAAGCCACACTTTGGTCAGTCTGCCCCAGGGTAGCTGTGGCTACAAATTAAGCTTACCACCATCCATGTGTGAATGTGGAGTGAATGAATGATGGGTTCTCAGTTCTCTGTGAGAAAAAATTAATCTAAATATTTAAATATTTTAATCTAATCCATCCATTTTCTTCCGCTGATCTGAGGTCGGGTGGCGTGGGCAGCAGCCTAAGCAGACAACATTCACACTCACATTCACACAGTAGGGCCAATTTAGTGTTGCCAATCAACCTATCCCCAGGTGCATGTCTTTGGAGGTGGGAGGAAGCCGGAGTACCTGGAGGGAACCCACGCATTCACTGGGAGAACATGCAAACTCCACACAGAAAGATCCCGAGCCTGGGATTGAACCCAGGACTGCAGGACCTTCGTATTGTGAGGCAGACGCACTAACCCCTCTTCCACTGTGAAGACTAACAAAAAAAAAAAAAAGGGATAATTGAAGAGAATTAAAAAAGAAAATAATTAATCTCTGTGTCACCCTTTGAAGTAGTTTTATGTTGTAAATAAATATGTACAGTCAGAGCAATTAAAAAAATGCTATATGAGACAGCAAAAAGTTGTTAAATTCAAAAGTGATCTATTATACTCATAAGAAACAGAGGATTTCCAGAATTTTCTTGCAAAATTATGTTAGTTGAGTTAACGGCAAATGTGATTGTGAAATTGGTTAGATGGAGAATGCTGGCAGGTGGCGTGATCCCTGGATGCAGGGAATGCAGCTGCGTGCAAATCGAAGGTCCTTTTATTAGGTACCAATAATGAAGAATCATCACACCATGGTAAGGTAAGCAAAATGGCTTAACACGGACATTGGACAATGAACTAGTGTTGCAAGGAAGACGCCGCTCGCAGTTAAATCCTACTGATTGGCAATCAGGGACAGGTGAGGAGAACAGCATTCACAAGCATTGATAAAGTACGAGTAACAGACCACAAACAGGAAGAACCACCAAAAAAGAGCACTGGACAATAAGAAAACACTAAAAAAAAAAAAGACAATAATAACAATAATAAATTGAATTACTATTGTTGTTTATTAAAAACAACACTAAAGTTCAGAACAGTCGCGAGTGATCATGACATTGAGAGATAATTCCCCACTTTTGCACAAGCTGTTGATGCACCTCTCCATCCCGCCAACTACTCGAGTCAGACTGAGTGAGATCATTAAAACCTTGACCTCCATTGATGTTTGTCTTAGAAACAATCACAAGAACACAAGGCCTCCTTCACATGGCAACACTAAATGTACTTCAGACGCATTTCAATGGGAACAAAAAAAAAATCTGGTAATGGTGATGGTAGTGACAGTCCTACCTGGAAGTACCGGAGCAATTTTTAGGTCCCTTTTAATGTGTTGCCGTGGAAACCAACCTCTATTTCCTTTCCATCTTCAGTCTTGCTTGCGTCTCCACCAGGTAAGTGAGGCTTAGAGACAAAACATCAAAAGCTCTCCAGGATAACGGCCCAAAACCCCGGTCCCACTAGGCCTTGGAAAATACACGCATAGTGAAATCCAAGACAAATATAGCCAGTGGGAGGGCAGTGGAGAAATACACACTCGTACTAGAGTGCCATATTAGAAAAGCAACCACGACGCATTTCAAACATTACAATACCCTTCTTGAGGTGGACATCAGAGGAGCCAAATACTAAGTCCCATGTGGATTTCTCCACTGACCTTGTATCTTAACTGTGACTGGCACAGGCACATTTAGTAAATAGACCATTGTTTGGAATAAAGCAGGCCTATTGTGGCGTTCTCAGCTACGAGACATATGGGTGGGATTTAACTCCTGATATTCACTGATTGGATGGCCTCTCACTTAATGATAAACTCTTACACCGTTTGTCAAAACTCAACTGATTCATAGCGTGGGTTGATGCAAAGTAGAGTGAACAGAAAAATAAACATGAAATACAACACAATTTGAAATAAATATGTATTTATTCTTGATAACAAATATCACAACATTATAAAAAAAATCCACGGATGTATAGGAGTTGGAACATTTGAATGCCTGGTTAATAACTATATGGCTGTATTTTTTTTCTTCCCAAAATAAAGTGCGTAAACATGCTTTTCTCGCACATTTCTGCTTCGAGTCGTACAAAAAAACAAGTCTCTTAATTGTTAGTTGTTTAAACAATTGCTAAAGCTAAAGTAGATACTAACAGAAATAAGTTAAAAGGGATACTAGATGATAAGTACAAAACACCAACGTAATGTTATTGTAATTTTGTAAGAATATATTTTTGAGACAAAATGAATTGTCCTAATGATACGGTGTATTAAATACAAGTAGGTAATACTAAAGGCTCATTACCATTATTACCAAAAATTTAATACAACTAACCATGTGTAAGCGCTATATCATTTTGTTTGTATACAAAAATGACCCATAAATGTAATAATTAAATTTTAAATATTTAGCAGGTTATCAGTTCTATCAAGTGAGGCTGGACTATTCAAACCATCTTAGACTATGTTCACTTTTGTGGTCTGGACCAACCAAAAAATACTTGGTCAAGTTGCTCAATTTCGCTTTGCGTTGACACTGGTATTTTAATCAAAACTGTGACTTTATTGGGAAGTTTCATGACCTATACCCATTCTGTGTGTTTGCATGATGCACATGGTTTCTTCTGAACTTGCTTAACAAGTGAAATAAAAGAACATCACATGTTTACAATTGCACAATATACTGCATACATCTGTGCATAACTATTACTGTTGTTAAATGTTTTTTTTTTTAATTAAACACTTTTGAATTCAGCTTTATTATGATTAATCAAAGGTTATTACTCACTTGCATAAATATTTTTAATGTTAATCTTTTTTAAATCAACATAAACACTGTATTTTTTGGCTATCACATGAGTTAACTTCTTAATTTTGACAGCCCTAATAATTATACGTGAATATAAATTGATGTGTGATATTTTTTAATTGTATATGCAAACTGTCAGGAGTGTCAAACTCATTCTATCTGTGCACACGCAGGGCGGTCTATTAAAATCATGGCATTAAAATAAAAAAATAAAGACAACTTCCGATTGTTTTCCTTGTCTTACTTTGGCTAAAAATAGAACAAACACATTCTGAAAATATTACAATAAAAATATCGAAAAAAATACAGACAGCAGTAAAGTTTAGATCCATGAGGGAAAGAAGAAAGTGAATGAATGTTTTTAAACTAAATAAGTGTACATATGCATGCAAATTTGTTTGATTTTGTATTATTTTCGTAATGAATTAAGTAGCGTTTAGGACAACCTTTTTCCCAAAATACAATATAGAATGCGAGATATCCCAGGATAATGCATACATTTATCATTTGTTTTCAAAACGGTTACAAAAAGGTGGGACCCCAAAAATTGACTGTGGGACCCCTTTTATCTTGAAAATTCCTAGCGCCAACACTGATGGAGTATTGGTGCGTGGCCTGCGTGCCGAATTTAATACTAATCAAATATCATACCGGGGGCCATAGATAATTTGACCTTGACACCAATGCTCTATGGTATGCCATTTGTTAGCCAACTCATGTAGAACCACGACCCATCATCAAGCACTTCCTGAAAATCATTTCATCGTGGAGAGCTTTTGTTTAAGAATACATGACTGTTAACATAACGTGGCATTGCTAACATATATGTATGTTTCTATATACAGGATATGCAAATATATATACAAAAATATATACATATTAACATACAAGTATACACATGCATACATATGGATACATATGTATATATACGTACATAAATATGTACGTATATATACATACATACATATAAACATGTATACATATACATACAAGTATACATACACATACATGTACCATATACCACCATTCACAAATGAACTGGATTGAGATACATCTCTCAAACAATTTTAGTCAGCTTGTTTGTTCACCCCGAGGTTCCCACTTGACCAAATGATCCGTACCAGCAGAGCATTTTTGACCGAACCAAACTTGACAAGGGTGAACAAAACCTTACATCCATCTCTGCTTCATCACCCAGGTCCACTCACTGAACCAGTCCTTGGTTCTGCCAACAGCCGATCGCTCTGCCCCGAGCACCAAACAGAGCCGAGCCAGTTTTAGCCGGTTTCTCTCGAGGTAGACCTGGGTGTCTCTCTCCAGCTGGTCCAGGGCCCCCGGCCGGCTCTCGTCTAGGGTCACCTCAGCACTCAGTATGGGGTTGAAGCGGAAATAGACATCGCGGGGGAGCAGGTCATCTAAAAGTGTGTGGACGCCTTCAGTGTCGGTTGCACTGCTAATCAGGTTACTGATTTTAGCCCTCAGACTGGTGGAAGTTGTAGGGCCTCTCTTAGGGTTGTCATAGCGACCGGTGCCAAGGGACAGCACACACTGGAATGGGTGACGGGGCCACAATAGTCTGCTCTCATGTACAGCTAAGGCACAGGGGTTGTTCATGATAATACCTCCATCCTACAGTGGAAAACATATAAATCAGGGGAGGTACTTGACAGGTTTTTGGCCTATTTTTACTTCACAGATTAAAAATAAGTATAATGTAAGGGGCTTAACATATTTTGTAGCTGCCTTTTAATGCAATTTGTGGCACTGCTGCACTAAATTAACAGCATTGGCAATGCTGGGGCGATATAGCTTGGTTGGTAAAGTGGCCGTGCCAGCAAATTGAGGGTTCCAATTTTGATCCCCGCTTCCGCCATCCTAGTCACTGCCATTGTGTCCTTGGGCAAGACAATTTTACCCACCTACCCCCAGTGCCACCCACACTGGTTTAAATGTAACTTAGATATTGGGTTTCACCATGTAAAGCGCGTTGAGTCACTAGAGAAAAAGTGCTATATAAATATGATTCACTACACTTCACAATGACCATTATTTAGTTTCTGTATTGGTTAATACACTAGTAATTAGAAGCTTTCGTCACATGAGTTCAATTTTAACGCTAACATTTAATATTACAGTTAACCATTAGATTTTAAAATAAAAAAAAACAACAACAGTTTATTTATTGTTTGTTGAATACTGCAGGATGTCAAATGTACTTACTTGCATTTCTGAACATAAAAAATATTTTATTTAAAAATGTCTCATCCGTACCATGTGGGTCTTGCGAAATTATAAATTATATTTGTATTTTAAAATATATACAAATATTTTTGCTAAATAAATAACAATACAATTCAATTACATGGGTTTTTGAAACATTTATGAACTATTAATGTTCTCTTGTTTAGAAATGTGAAGTGAAGTCAAGTATATTTGTATAGCGTTTTTCTCTAGTGAAAAGCACTATTTAAGTTACATTTAAACCAGTGTGGGTAGCACTGGGGGCAGATCAGTAAAGTATCTTGCCCAAGGACACAACGGCAGTGACTAGGATGGCGCAAGCAGGGATAGAACCTAAAACCCTCAAGTTGCTGGCACGGCTGCTCTACCAACCAAGCCATGCCGTATATTTTAACTTTATCAATTCAAGCAACATCATTTTCTAACCTGGTGGATATCACTTTGCAGGGGGAATTCCTGAAAGTATCCCGGAGCGGCTGAAGACGCTCGCACTGCCTGCCACATGGGGTAGCCAGAACCTCCTGGATAGCGGCTCAGAGATCCTGGTTTATGGTTGTAATTGCAGAAGACGAAGGCTTTTGGACTGTTGCCCCAGTTGACCACTGCGCTGACAGCTGAAACCTGAAAACATAGGAACAAAGAGCAGCCTCGGGTTAACATTGAACAAATCCCGCAAAATAAAAAAGGAACTTTGTGCTTACCTTGGGACTCAACTCATCACTGGCTGTTTTGATGAGCACTCTATCACCAAGCTTCTCTCTGATTACAATACCAACTCATTAATACACCTATACCAAAACTACATAGCGTTGACTGTGTGCATACCTTAGTATGGTTTCCCAAGTCTCTGTGTTATAGTAAGAGTGATTCCAGCCCATTTTCACCGTGCCAACCAAACGGTTTTGACGGAATACTTCGGAGCCAAAGCGGCGATACATGTCAGCGCACTCCTCCAGGGAAAAATGAGCCAGGCCGAGCATGAAGGCCAACACAGCACCTATAGTGTCACAATGGGACACGGATGACTTTTGCCTTTTTTATTCCCACAAGATCGTACTTTCAGTAACTTAGTTACCTGTGCTGACCCCACAAATGTAGTCAAACAGCTGATGGACCTTCTTTCCTGTCTCTGCTTCCAGTAATTTTAATACCTGCAGAGGCACCACACCTCTGGACACAACAAAAAACAGGTCAACACCCTGCGTACAGGCGTACATTTTGAGCGCAAACAGAGGTTGCCAGAACGTTAATTTACAATTACAGTGCTACCGCAAAATAGGAGTGTGTCTCGGCTTCGTGTTATGCTTTGAAGGGGAACTGCACATTTTTGGTTCACGATCATTATGAGAGACAAGAACACACATGTCTTTTATAGGCCTACTGAAATTAGATTTTCTTATTCAAACGGGGATAGCAAGTCCATTCTATGTGTCATACTTGATCATTTCGCGATATTGCCATATTTTTGCTGAAAGGATTTAGTAGAGAACATCGACGATAAAGTTCGCAACTTTTGGTCGCTAATAAAAAAGCCTTGCCTGTACCGGAAATAGCAGACGATGTGTGCGTGTCGTCACGGGTTGTAGGGCTCCTCACATCCTTACATTGTTTACAATCATAGCTAGCAACAGCTAGAGCGATTTGGACCGAGAAAGCGACAATTTCCTCATTAATTTGAGCCAGGATGAAAGGAAATTTCATCCTAGACTAGAAAAAAAAAAAAGTCCCATAAAAAAAAAGTCCAAAAAAAAAAAAGGCAATTGCAGTGGGAACGATTCAGACGTTTTTAGACACATTTACTAGGATAATTCTGGGAAATCCCTTATCTGCTAGTGTTGCTAGTGTTTTAGTGAGTTAAATAGTGCCTGAAAGTCGGAGGGGTGTGGCCACGGGTGTGTTGACGCCAGAGTCTCTGAGGGAAGTCACGGCAGCTGGAGCAGGACAGAAGCTCCACTGATCTCCGGTAAGAGTCGACTTACAACAATTTTCTCACCGAAAACTGACGGTTGACATGTAGTCGGGATCCATGTTCGCTTGACCGCTCTGATCCATAGTAAAGCTTCACCTCTGGGAATTTTAAACAAGGAAACACCGTGTGTTTGTGTGGCTAAAGGCTAAAAGCTTCCCACGGCCATCTTTCTACATTATTAATTGAACAAATTGCAAAAGATTTAGCAACACAGATGTTCAGAATACTGTTTAATCATGCGATTGAAGCAGACTACTTATAGCTTGGATCGGGCTGGAAAATAATGTCCGCTACAACCCGAGACGTCAAACGCACGCGTCATCATACGAGACATCCTGCTGCGACGTTTTCTACACGACACTTCGCAGGAAATTTAAAATTGCAATTCAGTAAACTAAAAAGGCCGTATTGGCATGTGTTGCAATGTTAATATTTCATCATTGATATATAAACTATCAGACTGCGTGGTCGGTAGTAGTGGGTTTCAGTAGGCCTTTAAGGGGGGGTTTAAAGATGATAAAAAACGCTTGGGCGATGTGGCTAATGGGAGTCACCAGTTTAGCCTTCAAAGCCCTCAAAACAACTTCAAAACCCTCCATCAACAATTTATATACACACTATAAGTATATATATATATATATATATATATATATATATATATATATATATATATATATATGTATATATATATACTAGAGATGCGCGGATAGGCAACCATTTAATCCGCAACCGCATCAAAAAAGTCGTCATCCACCCGCCATTCACCCGAACCAACATTTTATCAAAACCACACCCGCCCCTTGTTATATATCTAATATAGACTATGCAAGCCATTAGTGAGGTTAGAAAGCTTTTGCCTGTTAAAGAAAGGAGACTGATCCAATGCAGCAGAGACATTCAATGCGTGCCACGCATTAATATCTCTTTGCCACGCATTAGTGGCTAAGAGATATTAATGCGTGATAATATTATTTATCATTATTATAATATTATTGTCATTTCCATTAAGAAAGTGTTGACTATTGTTGCCAATGCCATCAGATCAGGAATGCGTTCCTCACACTTTGTGTGCACAGTTGCAGCAAGCAGAACGATGCTTTTAAGAAGTTAAAAAAAAGTTTTAGAAAGACCAGGCCTGTTTATTTATTTCAATGAATATAGCGGTATAGCTCTGTTGGTAGAGTGGCCGTGCCAGCAACTTGAGGGTTGCAGGTTCGACTCCCGCTTCCGCCATCCTAGTCACTGCCGTTGTGTCCTTGGGCAAGACACTTTGCCCATGTGCTCCCAGTGCCGCCCACACTGGTTTAAATGTAACTTAGATATTGGGTTTCACTATGTAAAGCGCTTTGAGTCACTAGAGAAAAGCACTATTTAAATTTAATTCACTTCACTTATTAAGTTGTTAACGTTATAATGCTCAAATAGGGACGAGGGCAGGGTGCACAGTGAAACAGAGAACAATATTGCGACAAAGATGAACATTTATTGATTGACCTGCAGCCATGACAAAATATCAGACAATCTCCATTGTCAATGACAGGCAGGAAAATAAAGATAAACACAAAGCCTATGTTGTAGGCATAGGCTCATACGTTTTTAAGTTGAAATAAAAAAATACATCAAAAATGTGCTTAATAAGCCTTCGGCTGTCAATCACGCGCACAAAGTTAAATTATAAAATAACATATGTATGTCATCCCTATTTAAACAAAAATAAATAAAATAAATAATAATAATAAATTACCTGCAACTTATTGGTCAAGGAAAATAGCTAAAGGGGGGAAATCAAACCCATCAGACTGCACTTCATCATCAAACTTGAATTATAACGAAAATAGACGGTCGCGACAAACAAAGCAGGCTAAATAGCCTTACATTGTAGCCAATCGGAGATGCGCTTCACTTGAAAGCGAGGCCAAATAATTAACACACTGTGGTATACCTCGAATAGAAAAAAAACACAATAGACAACGCAATTACCTGCATTCCTTTGCATTGTAGTGCGCCCAAACAACACGTAACCATCAAAAGTATTCAGCTGACCGAACTCAACATAGGTTAGACATGGGCTTATTTGGTATAGCCTAGGTAACGTAGACTAATTCGTTTAACGTATCCAACCGTATATCTACTTACTTTTTTTTTTGTTAGCATTATGCAGGAATAAAATGGCATCTACAGTGCCAGGATTCAGGCGAGAGCGCCTGGCCTCTAAAATGCGGCCTGCTGCGCTGAAGGAGCGCTCACTTGCGGCACTTGTTGTTGGGTTGTGTTGTAATGCAGTGCCTGATGAATAATTGACTGTTTCAAGGAGTGCTGCTCGTTTTTCATATGTGGGTAACAACATTTAACTATGTATATATATTTCCGAATTGGTTCAACCGCCACCCGCCCAAATCTATTTAAAATCTATTTTTTTCATCATGTCACCCGCCCGACCCGCGGTTCATCCGCGGACTCCGCGGTTGTGTCAGCAAACCACGCATCTTTAATATATACAAACGCCGTTTCTATATGAGTTGCGAAATTGTGTTATATGTAAATATAAACCGAATACAATGATTTGCAAATCAACCCATATTAATCTGAATATGCTACAAAGACAACATATTTGATGTGTAAACTGATAAACATTTTTTGGGGGATAAAATCATTAACTTTATAATTTGATGCCTGCAACACGTGACAAAGAAGTTGGGAAAGGTGGCAATAAATACGGATAAAGTTGAGGAATGCTCATCAAGCACTTATTTGGAACATCCCACAGGTGATTGGGAACAGGTGGGTGCCATGATTGGGTATAAAAACAGCTTCCCCAAAAATGCTCAGTCTTTCACAAGAAAAGATGGGGCGAGGTACACCACTTTGTCCACAACTGCTTGAGCAAATGGTCAAACAGTTTAAGGACAACGTTTCTCAAAGTGCAATTGCAAGAAATGTAGGGATTTCAACATCTACGGCCCATAATATCATCAAAAGGTTCAGAGAATCTGGAGAAATTACTCCATGTAAGCGGCATGGCCGGAAACCAAAAATGAATGACCGTGACCTTAGATCCCACGGACGGTACTGTTTCAAAAACCCATATCAATCTCAAAAGGATATCACCACATGGGCTCAGGAACACTTCAGTAAACCACTGTCACTAAATACAGTTTGTCGCTACATCTGTTAGTGCAAGTTAAAGCTCTACTGTGCAAAGCCAAAGCCATTTATCAACAACATCCAGAAACACCGCCGGCTTCTCTGGGCTCGAGATCATCTAAGATGGACTGATGCAAAGTAGAAAAGTGTTCTGTGGTCTGACGAGTCCACATTTCAAATTGTTTTGGGAATTATCCGACATTGTGTCATCCGGACCAAAGGGGAAGCGAACCATCCAGACTGTTATCAACGCAAAGTTCAAAAGCCAGCATCTGTGATGGTATGGGGGTGCATTAGCGCCCAAGGCATGGGTAACTTACACATCTGTGAAGGCACTATTAATGCTGAAAGGTACATACAGGTTTTGGAACAACTTATGCTGCCATCTATCCATCCAGGGGACGGCGTGGCGCGGTTGGGAGAGTGGCCGTGCCAGCAACCTGAGGGTTCCTGGTTCAATCCCCACCTTCTACCAACCTCGTCACGCCTGTTGTGTCCTTGAGCAAGACACTTCACCCTTGCTCCTGATGGTTCGTGGTTAGGGCCTTGCATGGCAGCTCCCGCCATCAGTGTGTGAATGTGTGTGTGTATGGGTGAATGTGGAAATAGTGTCAAATCGTTTTGAGTACCTTGAAGGTAGAAAAGCGCTATACAAGTATAACCCATTTACCATTTATCTAAGAGCCGTCTTTTTCATGGATGGCCCTGCTTATTTCAGCAAGACAATGCCAAGCCACATTCAGCACGTGTTACAACAGTGTGGCTTCGTAAAAAAGAGTGCAGGTACTTTCCTGGCCCGCCTGCAGTCCAGACCTGTCTCCCATCAAAAATGTGTGGCGCATTATAAAGTGTAAAATACGACAGCGGTGACCCCGGACTGTTGAACGACTGAAGCTCTACATAAAACAAGAATGGGAATAAAATTCCACTTTCAAAGCTTCAACAATTAGTTTCCTCAGTTCCCAATCGTTTATTGAGTGTTGTTAAAAGAAAAGGTGATGTAACAAGGTGGTCAACATGCCCTTTCCCAAGTACATTGGCACGTGTTGCAGCCATAAAATTCTACGTTCTTTGTTATTTGCTAAAAAAAAATAAAGTTTATGAGTTTGAACATCAAATATGTTGTCTTTGTAGCATATTCAACTGAATATGGGTTGAAAAGGATTTGCAAATCATTGTAATCTGTTTATATTTACATCTAACGCAATTTCCCAACTCATATGGAAACGGGGTTTGTACATAGGGTGATGTGTGAAATGCAGAGAATAATTTCGCCACACTTTGTGTGTGACTGACAGACATTGGTACTTTACTTTGCTTTTCTACATTTTGTATACATATATGTATATATACATATATATGTACATATACATACATATACATACACATACATATATATATATATACGTACATACATGCAAATATACATATACATATACACATACATATATATATACATATATATATATATATATATATACATATATACATATATATATATGTATATATATACACACATATATATATACATATATACATATATATATATATATATATATATATATATATATATATATATACACACACACATATATATATACATATATACATATATATATATATATATATAAAATGTAGAAAAGCAAAGTAAAGTAGCAATGACTGTCACACACACACACAAAGTGTGGCGAAATTATTCTCTGCATTTGACACATCACCCTTGATCACCCCCGGGAGGTGAGGAGAGCAGTGGGCAGCAGTGGTGACCGTGCTCAGTAATCATTTTTAGTGATTTAACCCCCCAATTATAATCCTTGATGCTGAGTGTCAAGCAGGGAGGTAAAGGTCCCATTTTTATAGTCTTTGGTATGACTTGAGCAGAAACATTTTTAACAGTATGTAATATGTACAATATTTACCATATTTCAGTCATTTTAATCAATTCTTTGGCGCAATTATTTCCGTTTCCATAGCAGCGAACGTCCGACAGTGTGTGTTCCTACTTCCGGATACAAAATGCTTGTGTGTGATCTAATCAGCGCAGACTTACAAATGTTGTAGTAACAGACAATGAAGACAACTATTTATGGACAAATTAGGATTTGCAACCTTATCTTTTTGAAGCTGAATTTATGGAGGATGAACTACTGCTTCTAGAAGCGAGCACAAAGGAAGAGTGAGACGTTGGAGCAGGTGGAAGCCGAGAGAGTAAGGTAGAAGTGAATCGAAGCTGCAAAATGTGAAACTTGAAGCCGAGCTATTTGGACATAAATGGACCGCTTACCCGTAATTAACCAGAAAAAACATCTCTGGCCAGCGGGACCAAACAGAAAACTGTTCATTGAGTGAGTCACACTTTATATTGATTAAGATACATGCAGTACATTGTGCGTGTATCATGACAGACAGCATACAATGTCTGGCTAGCTGTGTACAAAAAAAATATTAAATGTGGGCTAATACTTTACAGAGACTGTAATATGATTGTTAATGTTTTTCAGTCAGTACGGATTGGTGTTCTATCGCAATATTTTGCATTGCAAAACTCAAACGCGTTCTGTGCTGACGTAGAAGCTAGCTTACCTCTTGCCGTAGTTAGCCTCTACAGTTAATACCGTAACACGCCAATGTGTTAGTATGCTGGATAAAGAGTTTGCTCTTACAATAATAATGTCGCTAGAGTTTGTTTATTATGCAGGTGACGGACATAAGATAAGTATTGTTGACTGTTTTGAATACATTTTTTAAGTGATTTAGTGGTAGAATTGATCGCTCCTACTAGCTGCATTGCTAGCCACCAAAAAAGAGACCATTTTTATGTTAGACAGCAAAAAAAAACAAAAAAACATTTTGTCTTCTTGTCTCTAATAAGGATTGTGAACGATTGATAGAATTACAAATAACGTGTGGTTCCCCTTTAAATTGCAAAAAAAATGTTTGTTAAAAGCTTCCACGTAGGGCTGGGCAATATATCGATATATACGATATGTCGCGGGTTTGTCTCTGTGCGATATAGAAAATGACTATATCGTAATATTCGAGTAGACGTTCTCACGCAGTTGTTTTTAGCTGCGGGCATTACACTGCAGGCTCTCCTTGCTCTTTCCTGTCTCTCCTTCTCACCGACAAGCTAAAGATGGATATAACTTTATTTTTTACAACAAAAGGGAAGTAAGGAAGTCAACGTAAAGCACAGTGCTGAGTAGAAGTGGATGATATGCATTGAATTAAAGAAAGAAATCATCAAAAACATGGCACAGTGTGTCACCCACTTGGTAAAACAGTTTGAGTATATCACTGCTAATTTGAAACATACTGAAAAAGTAAAAGTCGAACACCAGCCAAGGATGTATATATGTACTGTATATGTAATAATATATAAACAAGGAACATTTATCTTTGAAAATATGGAAAAGATACCGCAAACGTTTTATCTCAAAGGTAAATGCTGAACATTATCATTAAGATTATTGTAGTCATCAGTACTACATTCTATTGTATTGTTTTATTACAAATGATCTTATTTAAAAGTCTGTTTTTCTTTTTCAAACACGTTTCCTTTTATTTTTTTTGTCAAGCACCAATTAAATTATTGAGACATTGATTTGAGATACAAGTGTGTTGAGTTAAGAACTCCCTCCCAGAACAAATTAAGTTTATAAGCATTTAGCAATTAAAACAAAACAGTAACAGTACATTTGTTAGTGTGGCTGTGGGTTACAGTGGTGTAGAACTGCATTGCATCATACTGACAGCTGTTTCTACTGTTTTGGTCTGGTATTTATAGCTACATGAGAGGCCACAATATATTACCCGAGCATGATTATAATTGTAAAAGCTGATTTTTTTGATACAGCACTCTTAATACATTTGTATGTGTAGCTGATTTATTGGTATGCTTTTAAAACAGAATGGCATTTTTTTGTTTAATCATACAAACAAACCACGACTCTCTTACCTTGTGCCGCCACCATCAATAGAAAGCACTCTGATGCCACGCCCTTTGACCGGGTCAACATAGCCAATAAGAGCCAAAGCTTCTCTTATGGCACTCTGAAGAACCTGGTTGTTCCCATAGACTCGCCGCTGTCTCAGTAATGTAACAGCTGTTTTTTCCTGGTTAATTTAGTGAATTAATAGGAGTTGATGCTCAAATTGGATTGTTTTGCTTGCAACTGACCTTCCACATTAAAGCTTTGCATGATGGGTGGTGGATCAGGTGGTCATTCAGCGCCTCCACACAGGTTGTCAGGGCCTCTGCAGAGGAAGCCTGCCTCAGGCCTTGGATCAACCCATGTATTAGTTCTTCTGCCTGCTTGTGGCTTACAACAGGCTGACAACAAGCAAAACAAAATGTATTAATAACATATGCAAACTGGAGGCAATTATATTCCTGATTGGAATCTCGTAGGAAGTGTCATTGGCTCACTTTTTTATTCAACCCGGCTCCTGGCGATGTCATGGCAGGCTTTCTGGTCATGGACGGACGGTCCTGGTTCCAGTAAGCCCCCAGCAGGTCAGGTATGGCTTTTGAGGGGAGATGGAAGTAGTCCATAAAGGAGAAAGTCCCTTTTCTGTCTGCATTGAGCGGGTTTGTCGCATTTTGGAGATTTGTGTCTGTGTCTTCCAACCTGCTGGACACCTTGAAATACTGATTGATATGACCTGACATCTGGAGATGATTCTCCCCAAAATTGGTTGAGTTATGGGTATTGTGGAAAAAGTCAGTTTCAGGGTTGTTGAGGTGTTCATTAACGTCTTTCTGTGATTTAAACTGTAGAGTTGCTTTAGTTGGATTCTGATGGCTGGCATCATCAGCAACCTTTGCACCAAAGTACCTGTTGATGTGTCTTGCAAAGTAGCGATAACTATCCTCCCAGCTGTTGCCATGGTCAGGTTCCACTGTTGCCTGCTCCATACATGATTTTATTCCTCTCTTTTTGGAAGTTATGATGAGATTACTATGTATGTTTCTCATTTTCTGTCTTCTGTTGGACCCTTTGGTTGGAGACATAATTTCATCTTTCTCTACTTTGGAAACACCCTGAGAGAAGACGGAGTTAATATGACTGGCGACGTAATTGTAGCTCTCGCCAAATCTTGTCGCCAAAGAACTGATGTGAAAAAGTTGCAGTCCAGATTTATTCTGGACCTCAACACCCAAGTCCTCCTTCCTTTCCTTCATGGGTTCTGTTCTGTGTTTGCCTTTGGATGTAATGTTTCCAGCTGCCCGCTGACTTTGAAAACGCTTTTGTCTCACGCCAAGATATGTCCGAGTTGTGACAACAATACCGCCATTTTCAACTATGGGCACAGTATCCTTGTTCTTGAAATAAAAGTTAATATGTCTGGACAACCGATAAAAAGATTGACCTAGGCGTCCTCCCAGAGAGGCTAACTCAAAACTGTTCTGTGCGTCCTCAATGACCCCAATTGGAGCGTGAGCCTTGAAAACATGCTGGTCTGAGGACGAATAGCATCGCACAATGTGCAGGTTATATACTTCTTTGGAAAAACCCCTAAGAAAGATGCCTTTACACAGATTAAAATGTGTAAAAATGGCTCTTTGTTGAAATCTGGAAAGATCATTTGATAATAATGAATATCTACGAAGGTGGAGTGCTTCATGGCCTGAATGTGGGGACCTTCTGAAGAGAACTATGAGATATCTCATTTTACAGTATGATCTCAAACTCCTGTCCACAGACCTTAAGCCGATGCTGAGGTAACGGCCCATTGTTGACCCAGTCGCTGATTGTCCAGACTACGGATGCATATTGAATATGGTTCTGAGGAAAACAATATAACAGGTGGATTTATTTGTTGCAAGCAAAACACCAAGTATAGCGTAGATTCTTTAAATAACTTCAGGTCATGCATAACAACAACAACAATACATGCCCCTGGCCATCATGTGATGCAATTCAAAAATTGTGTAGTGCTTTACATAGTAAGGAATATCAACACTTAATGATCAATGTCAAAATTGAGGATACTTATTAGCATAGGTCTTGTTGATCTCTCTTTGAGGCGGACGTGCTAACACATGTTGCTAACGGCAAGATGACTAACAATTTGTCTAACAATCACCTTTGCTATAAAATAAGGCTGTCAAAAAATATCACACTAATCATGTATATACGCAGACAACTTACACAATTTATTTTGACTGTAATGTCCAGTACATGCTCCTTCACCCTAATCAGAATCAGATTCAGAATCAGAAATACTTCAATAATCTTGAGGAGAAATTAGGATTTTCAGCACTACGTGGATGGTTACCTTAAAGGCGGCGCAGGTTTCTTTAATATCGATGATCTGGTCAATGCATACGTCGGTGTAAAGAGGAGTGATACGTCTGAGATAACTTAAGTAAATGTGGTGGATTCAACCAAAGCATTTAAAAAATTTTCCTGTATGACACTGATTATAAAATTGCATTTGTGTCCAAATATATATTTTTTAAAGCTAAATAAAATTATGCAAGAACAATTGACTCAAAATCAAAATTATGATTAATATTATTTTTAAAAAGTAATCATTTCACAGCACTCCTATAGAGTCAAGACACGTGAGTGATCATGTTGTGTCCTACATTGCAGTTGTGTACTTCTGAGTCACTGACACTGTCGGAATGCAACATGAAACCTTGTCAACATTGAAGCCTTCTTCCCTTATGTCTTTGCACACACATACATGCATAAATACACAAATACAGTATATATATATATATATATATATATATATATATGTATATATATACATATATATATATATATATATATATATATATACATATACACACACAGTATATATATATATATATGAGTTGTAAAATTGTGTTAGATGTAAATATAAACGGAATACAATGATTTGGAAATCATTTTCAACCCATATTCAATTGATTGCACTACAAAGACAACATA
This sequence comes from Nerophis ophidion, assembly GCF_033978795.1. Lineage (NCBI taxonomy): Eukaryota > Metazoa > Chordata > Actinopteri > Syngnathiformes > Syngnathidae > Nerophis > Nerophis ophidion. The sequence goes on along the minus strand of NC_084616.1, from coordinate 18,703,978 downwards.
TTTGATGTTAAACTTTTTTTTTTTTTGCAAATAATAATTAACTTAGAATTTCATGGCTGCAACATGTGCCTAAGTAGTTGGGAAAGGGCATGTTTACCACTGTGTTACATCACTTTTTCTTTTAACAACCCTCAATGAACGTCTGGGAACTGAGGAAACTAATTGTTGAAGCTTTGAAAGTGGAATTATTTCCCATTGTTGTTTTATGTAGAGCTTCAGTCGTTCAACAGCCCGGGGTCTCCACTGTCGTATTTTACACTTCATAATGTGCCACACATTTTCGATGGGAGACAGGTCTGGATTGCAAGCGGGACAGGAATGTACCCGCATTCTTTTTTTAGGAAGCCACGCTGTTGTAACACGTGCTGAATGTGGCTTGGCATTGTCTTGGTGAAATAAGCAGGGGCATCCATGAAAACGACTGCGCTTAGATGGCAGCATATGTTGTTCCAAAACCTGTATGTACCTTTCAGCATTAATGGTGCCTTCACAGATGTGTAAGTTACACATGCCTTGGGCACTAATGCACCCCCATACCATCACAGATGCTGGCTTTTGAACTTTGCATCGATAACAGTCTGGATGGTTCGCTTCCTCTTTGGTCCGAATGATACGATGTTGAATATTTCCAAAAACAATTTGAAATGTGGAGTTGTCAGACCACAGAACAGAGATTTAAATTGCAATTACAGATGTAGAGACAAACTGTATTTAGAGACAGTGGTTTTCTGAAGTGTTCCTGAGCCCATGTGGCTATATCCTTTAGAGATTGATGTCGGTTTTTGAAACAGTGCCGACTGAGGGATCAAAAGGTCACGGTCATTC
>NC_084616.1:18655653-18698153 GCF_033978795.1 Nerophis ophidion | reverse complement strand
CTTCACACATATGGGACAAAGTCCATCATACAGCACCTTAAGAAGAGCAAAATAAAGTGTCATTTGCATCATCAGCATCATAATTTATACCCTTTAAAAATATAATGAGTAGCTGTTCCTGATGTCATTGTGCTTTGCGTAAGGAGACCATTACATTGTTAAACATCCATCCATCCATCCATCCATTTTCTACCGCTGATTCCCTTTTGGGGAAGTTGGGTATATGTACAAACTCCGTTTCCATATGAGTTGGGAAATTGTGTTAGATGGAAATATAAACGGAATACAATGATTTGCAAATAATTTTCAACCCATATTCAGTTGAATATGCTACAAAGACAACATATTTTATGTTCAAACTGATAAACCCTTTTTTTTGTGCAAATAATCATTAACTTTAGAATTTGATGCCAGCAACATGTGATAAAGAAGTTGAATAAGGTGGCAATAAATACTGATAAAGTTGAGGAATGCTCATCAAAAACTTATATGGAACATCCCACAGGTATGCAGGCTAATTGGGATCAGTTGGGTGCCATGATTGGGTATAAAAGCAGCTTCCATGAAATGCTGAGTAATTCACAAACAAGGATGGGGTGAGGGTCACCACTTTGTAAGCAAATTGTCGAACAGTTTTAGAACACCATTTCTCAACGAGCTATTGCAAGGAATTTAGGGATTTTACCATCTACGGTCCGTAAAATCATCAAAAAGTTCAGAGAATCTGGAGAAATCCCTGCACATAAGTGATGATATTACAGACTTTTGATCCCTCAGGCAGTACTGCATCAAAAACCAACATCAGTGTGTAAAGGATATCACCACATGGACTCAGGAACACTTCATAAAACCCCTGTCAGTAACTACAGTTGGTTGCTACACATGTAAGTGCAAGTTAAAACTCTACTATGCAGAGCCAAACCCATTTATCAACAATATCCTGAAACGCTGCCGGCTTGGCTGGGCCCGAGCTCACCTAAGATGGACTGATGCAAAGTAGAAAGGTGTTCTGTGGTCTGACGAGTCCACATTTCAAATTATATTTGGAAAAAGAGAACGTGGTGTCCTCCAGAACAAAAAGGAAAATAACCATTCGGATTGTTATAGGCGCAAAGTTCAAAAGCCAGCATCTGTGATGGTATGGGGGTGCATTAGTGCCCAAGGCATGGGTAACTTACACATCTGTGAAGGCACCATTAATGCTGAAAGGTCCATACAGGTTTTGGAGCAACATATGTTGTCATCCAAGCAACGTTATCATGGGTGCCCCTGCTTATTTCAGCAAGACAAGTAATACAACAGCGTAGCTTCGTAAAAAAAGAGTGCGCCTGCTGTCCAGACCTGTCCCCCATTGAAAATGTGTGGCGCATTATGAAGCGTAAAATACGACAGCAGAGACCCCGGACTGTTGAACGACTGAAGCGCTACATAAAAGAAGAATGGGAAAGAATTCCACTTTCAAAGCTTCAACAATTACTTTCCTCAGATCCCAAACGTTTGAGTGTTGTTAAAAGAAAAAGTGATGTAACACAGTGGTGAACATGTCCTTTCCCAACTACTTTGGCACGTGTTGCAGCAATGAAATTCTAAGTTAATTATTATTTGCAAAAAAAAAAAAAAGTTTATGAGTTTGAACATCAAATATCTTGTCTTTGTAGTGCATTCAATTGAATATGGGTTGAAAAGGATTTGCAAATCATTGTATTCCGTTTATATTTACATCCAACACAATTTCCCAACTCATATGGAAACGGGCTTTGTATATACGGACAGACGGACAGACAGTCCGAGACAGACAGACGGACTTCAGGAGAGTTCCCTCAGGAAAATTTTAATTCCTGCAGCAGTGTACAGAGCCCCTAAAGGGACATAGATGTTTTGCGAGACCTTGCAATCATTTTTTTTTTCCTATGTCAGTGAACCGGAAGTAAAACAGACACAGCGATGGTGAAGTGAAGTGAAGTGAATTATATTTATATAGCGCTTTTCTCTAGTGACTCAAAGCGCTTTACATAGTGAAACCCAATATCTAAGTTACATTTAAACCAGTGTGGGTGGCACTGGGAGCAGGTGGGTAAAGTGTCTTGCCCAAGGACACTACGGCAGTGACTAGGATGGCGGAAGCGGGAATCGAACCTGCAACCCTCAAGTTGCTGGCACGGCCACTCTACCAACCGAGCTATACCGCCCCAACATGAAGTGAACCAGAAGTGCAACAGACACAGTGATGGAAGAGCGGGAGCATGTGGGAGCCTACCCATCATCTGTGCTCTGTTGTGATTGATTGATTGAAACTTGTATTAGTAGATTGCACAGTACAGTACATATTCCGTACAATTGACCACTAAATGGTAACACCCGAATAAGTTTTTAAATTTGTTTAAGTCGGGGTCCACTTTAATCAATTCATGGTACTATAGTTGTGGGACTATAATACGTCAGTTGCAACCATGGAGGACGATTCGGAGCAGTTCTTAGTGTCTAGAGAGGTTCCAAAAGAGGACATTAGACGAATGAAGAGAGACAAGGTGAGCATACAATTCTGGTTCACCATCGCTGTGTCTGTTTCACTTCCGGTTCATTGACATAGGAAAATCTCGCAAAACACTTTTTTCCCTCCATGTCCCTTTAGGGGCTCCGTAGAATTGTGATCAAATTTAAAATGTAAAAAGTAAATAATTGGATATTAATGGAAATAAAATAGAAAATATTACAATAGGATTAAAAATAAAAGGCAAGGATAAGAATAAGAATATAACAGTAAAAAATATGAATACAACATGATAAACTAGGCAGTAGTGACCATGTTATGAACATATATTGTGCTGGTATTTGTTGGAGTTTGCAGTATTACTGCTGGTAGTGGTCCTACACTCGCAGTATTACTGTCTTGTTGCATCCCTGACATTTAAAACTAAAGCCAACTATATTTGGTGGTGTCCAGTTTAACACGCCAGCCAAGTTCATGCTTTAGTTTCTTTGAGGACAAGCTGCTGCTAACCGTCCAGGAGGTCTTGATCCAGGATTTTGAAGGTGATGCTCTTGACATGAATGGTGGGAGGATGGATTGAACATCATTTTAATCTCACATTTTTCTTGACTGTTTTTTTTCTGAGTTTCTGCCACTAATCAAGATAGTTGACACAACTAAATCTTCTGACTTTAATCTTACATTTTTCTGACTTGATCACAAACAATGATTGAATATCTACAGCAGAATTAGACACAAAACAAATGTTATTTTCTTCTTGGACTCCAGCTGTCCAGTGACTCGGTTGGACTATTTTAGCCACTGTTTGACACCAAGTTACCTTTTTTGGCAGGAGTGGACGCAAACCGATCACTGTACGTCATATTTCCACGATAACATTCATCACAGCATACGTTATGTGTACATAATGCGTACAATATGTGGAATATGTCATAACTCACCTTCACCCCGGACTGAGAGGCGAGGTTCCGATGATGTCTGCAGAGAACATTTGCCACACTCGTCCTGAAATGAATAGAAGGCAGTCTGCCTAAAGCTAAAACACCCATTTTGATGTTGGTAAACATTTTTACTTCGAATTAGAGTAGGACTCAAACAGCTGACTACTGAATTATGACACCGAACCACAAGGAGCCGATCCCTTGTGTGCTTCCGGGCCCGAGCAGTCACGGACAATGCCGAGCACTCACGGACAATGCCGAGCACCCACGGACAACGCCGGGCACCCACGTGGGATTTAACCGGAAAATGATTTCTCGTCGCCAAGCAAAAGCCGCGCATGCTCAGAAAAGTAGCGTCAGATGCACCGAACTACCTAAGATTGCTAGCTAAGAGTACTACTTCGAACCTGTGTAGCAACATTCATCCTCAACAGCAGTTGGAGCAAACAATAAACAAACACTAACCCTAAAAAAAAAAAAAAAAATTGATATTTTCCTACTTTGACTCGTGGCGTTACATAAAGTCATACGGACTGTACAACGGAAGCTAACCGATAGGCGTGGTTCTCACAACTTCCGGGCTTAGTAAACGTTGCCAGATGGAAAAGGACAACTTATCGTGCTCGACGCTGTCATATTTAGGAACATTATCCTACATACCTCATTTCGAGAAGTTTCCGACCATCTGCTACATTAAACATTGCCATGAGTTTTAATTCACATCGTGTAAAATATGACGCAGCTTTGAACCTAAATAAACTAGCAGCATTGAAAAGTCAAGTGAGACAATGTACAACGTGTCTTCTGTTTGTGTTTGCTGATAGACATGCATTGAATGGGTGTAATTATTGTACATTTAGGTGAACTTATTGTACATAATGGGATTTGTTTGTACATATTGATCATGCAGTGTGCAGAGGTTGTAATTGTCGAGGTAGTACGTCTGGTAACCCTGCATTCAGCTATCGACATAAAGATGCAACATTTTAAATTACCGCTTGGGGGCGATATCACTGCATATAAAGCTACACCATCATATACTTTATGTCAGGGGTCGGGAACCTTTTTGGCTGAGAGAGCCATGAAAGCCAAATATTTCAAAATGTATTTCCATGAGAGCCACATTATATTTTTTGACACTGAATACAACTAAATTAGTTAAATTTTAAGTAAGACCAACATTTTTAGAGTATGATAAGTCTATTATTCTTTTTAATAACATTGTTATTCTAAAGTTAACCAACAATAAATATAATACTTCTTACCATTAATGCGACATTTTGAACAGGTGCGGTAGAAAACGGATGGTTGGATTAAAATGCATGAGAATGTTTTATACTTTGAACGTTATTTTTAACACTGTGATTACCAGCGGAATTATTCATTACTTATCGTGTTAAGCAATCTCAGCTAAGATTTATCTGAAAGCCAGATGCAGTCATCAAAAGAGCCACATCTGGCTCTAGAGCCATAGGTTCCCTACCCCTGCTTTATGTAGACAGAAACATTAGCATAAACTGTTGGACAACTGACAAATGTAGACTATACAAAATGAGCTCTTGTTATTTTTAATCATCCATCCATCCATCCATTTTCTACCGCTTATTCCCTTTTGGGGTCGCTGGCGCCTATCTCAGCTACAATCGGGCGGAAGGCGGGGTACACCAATCAGAATTATAAAATAGAGACAAATTCCTTTATTCCTAACAGTTTTCTTGTTAATAAATAACAAGGGTTTACATTCTACTGCGATGAGGTGGCGATTTGTCCAGGGTGTACCCAACATTCCGCCTGATTGTAGCTGAGATAGGCACCAGCGACCCCCACGACCCCAAAGGGAATAAGCGGTAGAAAATGGATGGATGGATGGGTTTACATTCTAGTCCCACAAAAAACTCTCAAAATGCAACAGTCAATAGCAATTGTAATAGTTGTTTTGATTCATGTTAAAAAAAAACAAAAAACATTGGTGATCACTGATACAGTTTCAATTTAACTGAACTTTGCAAGGAGTTTGAGTGTTCTCTTAGTTGCTTGTGAGGTTTTTCCTCCAAGTACTCCGACTTCCTCTCAGAGTAAAACCAAACAAGCATATTTATTTCAGCATCTAAATTGTCCAGAGGTGTGAATGTGGATCTTATTTGTCCATATTTATACAATGTGGATGACTGCTCACCAGTCCAGGGTCGAGACCTGACCCGTCTCTCAAAGTCCAAGTCTGCTAGGTTAGACTCCGAGCCTGCTTGTGACGTCAAGAGGAATAAAAAAATGATGCACACAGGAACAAAAACTGCAATTACTCCGTGTAAGTCAACAGCAAGAATCATTTAATTATATATCAATTTAAACGGTACTGTAAACACTACTGCGGGGTGGGACAAGAAAAACAGCCCCATGAGTCCATTTGTTTGTTGACTGTAGTAAGAAATACAAGCACTCTCCACAGGGGCTGCCAATCAACCAGGAGTAATTTAATAATACATTTGAAGGCAGTACATCACTGAAGGCAAATATGTTTAAAAAAAACAATGTGTTGGATCAGATTTGCTCCTTGCCTTTGTTCCATACAATCAATTGTGTTTGGACAGCTGAGACTAGAGATGAAGCTGAGGCACCCCCCCAAGCTGAGGGAAGTAAAACAAGTTCCACTTTTTTTAAATGCACGTATTTTCCGTTGGGTCACTTTCAACTTACTCTATTGGAAGAACAATGAAACAAGCTCCATTGGGTTGATGTCAATAGACACTAATAATTAACAGCCACGAATAGACAATAAGAAAGCATATGCTCATTTGTGAAAGAAAACACCAATATTTCCTAACAGTGAAAGGGTGGGTCCATCAAGCAGAGGCAGGGGGTAAGGGGGTGTGCTGTCTCTTTTTAGGCCCCGGTTTGTAATATCCCACATGAAAAAGCTTGACTATAGTACAGTAGTCACACATGCTTTCAGTGTTAACTCTTTTTTTATATTTGTTTAATGTGATTTTTATTTTCACTTCTACACACACGAAGTTGGAATACAAATGAATTACCACTGCATCAGTTGTGCAGTTAGAAAATCCGACCCGGTGTTTTCTTCTATGCTTTCTTCTTTTCTTTTGTTGTTGTTGTTGTTGGTATCAAGTGGTGTCATTTGTCGTATGAATCCTGCACAGAGGAAAAACACATGATAAGCTTTCATTTACCCCCAGGAGAAATAAACATGCACATTTTAAAGAGATGTATTTCAACCCTAGAATTGTGATTCGCCTCCAAACTGTCACTAAAAGAGACACACAACTATAATGTACCTGCCTCTATTGTGCACCTCATTACTTTTAATGCAATAGTAGTCCCTTACCTTTCGGAGCTTTGCAGCATGACGGTAAACATTCTTAAAACACAGACTATTTAACAGCAGTTGTTATAGAGCACAATGTCATGAGTGATTGTTCGAAGCTTACCTGTTTCCCCCCTTCCTGACACGTGACAAGATGAAAAGACTTGCAGTAGGGCCTCTATCAGGGCGGCAGTCACACTCCGGCACAGCAACACACTTCATTGGCCGGCCAGAACACTTAAGAATTGTGCAGAGGTGTGGTTTTTGGCTTGCACTTTGAGTCTGCAGATTACGGTCACAGTTTTGGAGTCTCAACCTTAACTTTTTTTTTTTTACATCTGTTCTCTATTCAGGCCTAAATCCAACATGCCGCCGGAAGCAGAAACCAGTCTGGGCTACATTCCTCCTGACGGAGGCTGGGGCTGGGCCGTCGTCTTCGCGGCCTTTATCTCCATTGGATTTGCTTACGCCTTTCCCAAGTCGCTCACCATCTACTACAAGGAGATTCAAGAATATTTTTCTGTTTCCTACAGCCAGATTGCTTGGGTGTCCTCGGTCATGCTTGCATCAATGTATGCTGGAGGTCAGTCGTCAACATCCCTCTAAAATTGTCTCATATATCTGTGCAGTTTTAATACATTGAATTGAGACAGCCATATAATTGTAATAACTTATTGCTGTTAACTTTACATCTCTGTCCTTTGCAGGGCCCGTGAGCAGCATTCTTGTGAATCGCTATGGCAGCAGACCCGTGGTCATGGTTGGTGGGGTAATGGTTGGCTGTGCTATGGTGCTCGCCTCTTTTGGAACAACTATCTTCCATCTGTACCTCTGCGTTGGAGTAATTGGAGGTAATCTAACAGTTTTCAAATCAATAATTACACGTATTACATGTGTGCAATTGCTCCAAATGTTTGATGGATTAGATGTTGCAACGATTGCACAGTAATGTTAAAGATGGTCATGTGTACTTTATGTGGCCTGGTTGATTTATAGAATTCTTCATCAGAATTGAATATTGTAAAGCAGAGTTTCCAGCCTTTAATTTTTAAATAGAATGTGGTGCACCTACAAATATATTTAGGTTCATTTCGATACATTAGAACACACAGGGCCCAATGGCCAGATCTGGGCCGCCTCACCATTTTGTGTGACCTGCAAAATCCTGGATATAATGTGCGTCAATACAGTACTTACTATATTTCTAAAGAGCGCACCGGAATATGAGCCACACACACTAAATTTTAGAAGAAAATAATAGGATTTCATATATTAGCCACACCGGACTATGTCGCGAAATGTGTTATTTACAGAGAAAGATTTTGTAAATGTTTGTTTACATACCTTGATTGTTTCAAAACGGTGTCTGTAACACGGCAGTAAAACGGTTGATCAAACAAAACAGAAGTCATCGTCATGGACCCACTAACTGCGGAAGCTAACTTTCCATTTGGCTAAACATGCTCAATAACTCCACAGTGATATTTTGTGAAATTTATCAATCAATCAATCAATATTTATTTTATATAGCCATAAATCACTAGTGTCTCAAAGAGCTGCATAAACCAAAACACAAACCACAACGACATCCTCGGTAGAGCCCACATAAGGGCAAGGAAAACTCACCCCAGCTGACCACCGCATATGTGGTCAGCTTTAGGGGCATGTAGAGTTGAGTGTCATCAGCATAACAGTGAAAGCTAACACCATATTTGCGTATGATGTCACCTAGCGGCAGCATGTATATGCTGAAGAGTGCAGGGCCAAGGACCGAACCCTGGGGAACTCCACACGTTACCTTAACATAGTCCGAGGTCACATTGTTATGGGAGACGCACTGCATCCTTTCAGTAAGATAGGAGTTAAACCAAGACAGGGCTAAGTCTGACTTACCAATTCGTGTTTTGATGCGCTCTAATGAAATTTTATGATCGACGGTATCGAAAGCAGCGCTAAGATCGAGGAGCAGCAACATAGATGACGCATCAGAAGCCATCGTTAGCAATAGATCATTAGTCATTTTTGCGAGGGCTGACTCCGTAGAGTGATTTGCCCTGAAACCGGATTGAAAGGTTTCACATAGATTGTTAGACGCTAAGTGTTCATTTAGCTGCTCTGCAACAATTTTTTCGAGGATTTTTGAAATAAAGGGAAGGTGAGACACTGGTCGGTAGTTTACCTTGAGGTCAGGATCGAGGTCAGGTCTTTTAAGGAGAGGATGAATAACCACTTTTTTGAATGCTAGGGGAACAGTGCAAGAGGAAAGTGATAAGTTTATAATATTTAGCACTGATGGACCTAATAAGACAAAGAGCTCCTTGATAAGTTTCCCAGGAAGTGGGTCAAGTAAACATGTTGTTTGTTTTTTTCGATTTACACGTTGTAACAATTCTTCTAATGTTATTTCATCAAAACGAGAAAAACTATTTTGGAGGGCAGTATCCACCGTATATACAGACGTATCTGTGTTAATAGAACCCAGCTGTACCTGGGACGCATTGTCTTTAATCTCCTTTCTAATGAGTTTAATTTTCTTGTTAAAGAATTTCATAAAGTCATCTGCCGAGTGGGTGGAGCTACTTGAAGGAGTCCCTTGTTGAATTAGCGATGTTACCGTACTAAACAAAAATTTAGGATCGTTTTTATTAAGGCGGATGAGATTTGAGTAATATTTAGCTTTAGCTAAGGTAAGCATGCGTTTATAAATTATTAAACTATCACTCCATGCTTGATGGTAAAACTCAAGTTTAGTCGCGCGCCATTTGCGTTCCAGCTTTCTACATGATCATTTCTGAGCTCTAGTTTCTTCTGTAAACCATGGGGTACGCCTTTTTGGAGCCTTTTTTAACTTCAACTGTACTATACTATCAATGGTTTCGCGCAGGGCGTAGTTAAAGTTGTTAGTGAGGTTATCAATAGAGCCCACATAATTTGGGAATGGTGCCATTACCGAGGGCAGTAGGCCAGCAAGAGTTGTCGTTGTGGCAGCATTAACGTTGCGGCTGCCATAGCAGTTATTATTATTATTAGCTTGCCGAACATGAGTCTGAACCTCAAATTTTATAAGGTAATGATTGGACATTACTTTAGTACACGGGAGTATCATAACTTTGGAAACGGTGATGCCCCTGACAAGCACTAGGTCTATCGTATAACCTTTGCGGTGCGTGGGTTCATTTATTATTTGTGTAAGACGACAGCTATCAATTATAATCTGGAGCGCCACGCACGGTGGGTCAGATGGGGTATTCATATGGATATTAAAGTCCCCCATTATAATTATATTATCGGCATGCGTCACTAGATCAGCAACGAACTCTGAGAATTAATTGATAAAGTCCGAATAGGGCCCTGGGGGGCAGTAGATAACAGCCAGGTGTAGAGGCAGCGGTGTGACAGACCTCATAGTAAGCACCTTAAACAATTTATATTTATTATTTAGGTTAGGACTAAGGTTAAAGTTTTCATTATATATTAGTGCAACCCCCCCACTCCTTTTAAGGGGACGGGCAATATGCACATTCGTATAGTTAGGAGGAGATGCCTCATTTCGTGCTAAAAAGTCGTCTGGTTTAAGCCAGGTTTCACTGAGACAATGACGTTAAGATTGTTGTCTCTAATGACCTCATTAACTAATAACATTTTGGGAGACAATGATCTTATGTTTAAAAAGCCCATATTATAGGTAGTGGGCTGTTTTAAGGAGTTTTTGATCAAATTATCCGTAGTAGCAATATTAATTATGTTGCGTTTATTATGCATAGTGCACTTAAAATAGGTACGACCATATCTAGGAATTGATATGACGGGAATTTTCCGATTGTTTGCTTGTTGCTGCAATAAACTGAACACATCATAATTTGCCACCTCAGTAGAACGCATGTCCAACTCTGACATAGCCATAGCAGAACAAACTTGTTCTAACTTAACCAACTCCTCACCCAGACTAGTAGGCTCGCGTCTTCCATTTAAATCCAGCTTCAGGATGGAAGGAAGTGGTGTTCTGTGGGGATTAGCCTTTTGCTTTGTTGTTAGCCCCGCTCAGCATCCGCACTTCTGCTTTCAATCACACCCTTTGCGTGTCTTCCTTTGACGGTTTTCGCTGGTACTATACACCGCTGCATCAAAGGCCGCTGGATGTAGCCGGCGAACTATTCCCGTGCTAGCGAGGTGGTCCAACATACACGCATCTTTCAGTCCAAAACGGCCCGTCTATCCACATCCAGAATTGTCTGGCGGTCATAAGTGATCACGGAGTGTCCACGCTGTAGCCAGCCATGAAATTTGCAGAATTGTCCGGTATTTTTGCCAAATGTTCCATTTCTACCAAGAGATTCTGCAAGCCCCAGCCCGTCCGGGCACCGCCATTTTGGATGGATTAAGTGAATTATATTTTTCTCTAGTGACTCAAAGCACTTTACATAGTGAAACCCAATATCTAAGTTACATTCAAACAAGTGTGGGTGGCACTGGGAGCAGGTGGGTAAAGTGTCTTGCACAAGGACACAACAGCAGTGACTAGGATGGCAGAAGCGGGAGTCGAACCTGGAACCCTGAAGTTGCTGGCACGGCCACTCTACCAACCTAGTTATGTCGCCCATAAATTATGTGAATTTACTGAGGAATTTTTCAAATTGAAACAATTACAAAAGAATGGCATTGTAAATTAATATACTAACACAGACACTCTTAGACATGTTAGCATATTAGCTAATTCAATATGTATCATAGTTGCCTTCCGCCTATTCATAAATCAACTTGTCTAGATTATGGTACCTCTCAAAAATGCATGTCTCACACAGCATTATTGGTAAAATCTCTGAAAAGCATCTCCTGATAAAGTCTTTTTGTGTACAGTATTGGAACACTACTGCTAATAAAAATCCCATCATGCAACCCCATAGAGTAGGCTTAATGGTTCACAGATGTAATTATTTGCATAGTGCTGCTATGTTGTGACATTTCTATTGTGGCCATTAAGCCACATCAATTATTTATGTGTTGACAAACCCCTCTATAATTTCAACAGGTTTTGGCCTTGCCTTCAACCTGCAGCCAGCTCTGACCATCATTGGAACATACTTCCACATGAAAAGGCCAATGGCGAACGGGCTGGCGATGACGGGAAGTCCAGTGTTTCTGTTCGCTCTGGCTCCTCTGAACCAGTATCTCTTTGATTCCTTTGGCTGGAGAGGAAGCTTTCTAATCTTGGGAGCCATTGTTTCGAACTGTTGCGTTGCTGGTTCTCTGATGAGACCCGTCAACAAAAAAGTGCAACCGCAACTAAAAACTGAGCCGGATGAGAGCAATGATGCAGAAAAAATGCCTATAGACAACCAAGCTGCAGAAAGCCTCGACGAGGGCAAGAAGAAGGGGTGTGTGCAGAAGTTCATAGACGTCTCGCTCTTCAAACACAGGGGATTCCTCATTTATATCATCGGTAATGTGGTCATGACCCTTGGCCTTTTTGCGCCTGTGGTCTTCTTAGCCCCGTATGCCAAAAATGAAGGCATTGATGAATATTCAGCAGCATTCTTGCTCTCCATTTTTGCCCTAGTAGACATGTTTGCTCGACCAGCAACCGGCTTCATCGGCAATATGAAGTGGATACGACCAAGAATCCAATATTTATTCAGCTTTGCTGTATCCTACAATGGAGTATGTCACCTTCTGTGCCCACTGGCGTCTGGATATGTGGGCCTTGTTATCTATGCCGTCTTTTTTGGGATGGCATTCGGGATGGTGTGTTCTCTGCTCTTTGAGGCGTTGATGGACCTAGTGGGTGCTCATCGTTTCTCCAGTGCAGTTGGACTTGTCACCATTATCCAGTGCGGCCCGGTGCTTCTCGGCCCTCCACTTTCAGGTTTGGAAAAACATTTTTTTTAATTGATTGCACACAATGCAGCATTTGTAATGGTGAATTAATCATGTCTTTCAGGAGCTCTAGTTGATATTTTTGGGGACTACAAGTACATGTACTACATGTGTGGTGTGTTTATGCTGGCGCCAGGCATGTTTTTCTTCATTATGCACTACTACAACTACAAGAAGCTGGACGATGAGCAGCGGCAGCGGTTGGCTGCGGAAAAGAGGAATTGCAAAGAGGCTGGCTAGTTTAAAATGAAGCAGGATGAAACACATGGATGACTTTTATTTGTAGGATTTCATGTGAGTGATATTAGAATGTAGTGAGGTGATGCTTATAGGTTTTCTTATAGAACATACCGTTAAGAGTTTTTTAAAATTAATATTTTTTCCTACCTCAGATTCGAAACTGCGGACTTTTTTAAATTTCGACACATATCTGCAGATGAACATTTGTTGTCTCAGTATTTGTGTGCAGTTTACTTTAAGCTCCAGTGACAAAACATATAAATAATACAAAGCCATTGTGCCTGCAGCACTAAAATTTTAAATATGTATTGTATTTATTTTCTGACAATTTTAACACTTTAAATGCACATGACTAAATGACTGCACCAGTATTATACAAAGAGAAGTATGCATTTAGTAAACCAAAACAAACTAAAAGAATCCAATAAAAAGACCTTAAAATAGGCTGATAGACGTGTCGCGTGATGAAGTTCATACCAGGTGAGCCACTACTGCCTTTGGACTTTTTTTTTTAACTTTAGAGTGGACCTGCCCTTTTTTCAGAATTTTGCCTATCGTTCAAAATCATTATAAAAGATATGATGATGGATGGATTTTTTTTCATGTATTCTAAATAATAAATAATCGCAAAAAAAAGTCTGATTACAACGGAGCCCATGGGAGCTCCACTATTCCACACATACCTGTAAAATCCGATAAATAACCATTTAAAAAGCCCCAGCAAATACTCAATTTACATTACGTAACTTAAATATTAATCAAGTACGAGTGATATAGTTTTTATAAACACTAACGCAGACAAACTATTTATAGCGGCGACGTGATCGCGGTGCCTATGTTTACATCATCGAGTGGTCTGCTGTTTTCTTGCTTCTCAGCTCCTTGTAGGTTTATTGTAGATCATAAATCACGCCCCTCACCTGAAAAGTAGAGAGGATATAATCCGACAAGTTGGGAACTGGCAGGAACGACACAACAAGTGATTGTACCCCTGCACCCGACCCCGTTTCTTTGCGAGGATTATGAGACAATTTATTTCTAAATGGGAATATATGAACATTCTAGCAGTCGGACACCTAATGACAGCAGACCTTGTGCAGTAAGTGGTATTTTATTATGTTTGTTGGCTCTCATAAAGTCTACAGTGAAGAGAAATGAGTGATAAAGAAAAAAAAAGCAAAAGTTGTAATACATTTTTTTAATTAATGCTTAAAATTATCAAAATACATAAATATTAAATGTTATTAGAAATGGACCCATTACTGCATTACATATGCATTGTGTATATAAAACCTTAATGAAGGTGTTAGAATGTGTTTTAGGGGCTCTATAGGGAGAATTGACTGGCTCCCATAAGCTCCATTGTAAGCAAACTTTTGATCTCTTTTGTTTAATATTAAGAAGACAATAAAAAAAAAACCTCCGTCGTCATGTCTTTCATAATTATTGTGAACAATAGGCAAAATTGCCCAAAAGTGCAGTTCCCCTTTAAGTTCATATGCTCCATTCAACTTTAGTACAGGTTGCTCATTAAGATAAATACCTTATTAGTCCGATTTGTATGCATCTGTAAAATGACTGAGCATTTTTGGGCTTACCTGTTATTTGTGTCTGAATTATCTACGTGTTGCTAATCCTTCTCCAGGAAACGCTCTTACTTTGTTGTAAAAGTATGATCATCTTTTGTTTTGTCTAAACGTCTAGTTTGGAGAATTTCTTTTGTTTAGTTATGCAATCCCCCATTTTGTCAGCCGGACTCCTTCATTCGGGATGACATTTTTTCCTGCATTAATTGTTGCTGACTACCTGACACATTAACACTAGCACTGTCAGTGTAGTTCAATAAAGGTTAATAACAAAACAAAACGCTTTTCTACAAGCACCTGCAAGCTCACTTACGACCCCCTTCATGGTGACAAAGAGTAATACAATGCCTTTTAGTATATTTTTTCTGTATTCATGGTCTAATCAACAGCAATGTTTACAGTGTAGAAATTCATGGCGTTTCTGCAAACTGGCTGTTATATTGGTGACATGCAGACAAACAGAAATAGCCACTGCTTCAGCCAGAGGTGTGTGCAGTAATTGCTGACGGGTGACTGAAGGCACTCAGTTCCCCCTTATTTATTTAGCTTGCAGATTAAACAGACAGAAAATGTTCAGCACTGTCTGGTATCTATCCCGTATTTGTCATTGGTAAGTTCTCTTGCATGTTGATCAGACGAAAACGCCTAGCGCCAGCCTAATTTGGCTTTCTTTATTTTATATGTTTAGGACTCCATCCATCAATTTTCTACCCTTTGTCCCTTTTGGGGTGGCGGGGGGTGCTGGAGCCTATCTCTGCTGCATTTGTGCGGAAGGTGGGGTACACCCTGGACAAGTCGCCACCTCATCACAGGTCCAACACAGATAGACAGACAACATTCACACTCACATTCACACACTAGGGACCATTTAGTGTTGCCAATCAACCTATCCTCAGGTGCAGGTGTTTGGAGGTGGGAGGAAGCCGGAGTACCCAAAGGGAACCCACGCAGTCAAGGGGAGAACATGCAAACTCCACACAGAAAGATCCAGATAGCAGGATCGAACCCAGGACCTTCGTGTTGTGAGGCAGACGCACTAATCCCTCTTCCACCGTGCAGCCTGTATATGATCAGGAAATGTGCAAATTCAATGATTATTATTCAAGACAATAAAAACAAATGTTTTAATCATTCAGAAAATAGATAAATAACAGTTTAAAGGGCACATCTTAGTACTTATTTTATGTTATAATATTCCGTTTTTATTTTTATTTTTGACTAACAAGTGATGCTCTGTCTCCCCTGACCCCAGGCCGCTGGCTGATACTCTTTTTAGGACACCAATGGCCTGATATGTCAATTATTTGCGTGTATTAAAACATGGACAAACTTGATAGCGCACACAAATCTGATCCACTAAACTGGCGCACAAAGCATTATGGTACTTAAATGAGCAAAATAGAGAGCGCAATCCATTTAGCGCATCTGTCTTCATGAATATGCAGAATATATGCTGATTATTAGACAACCACAACACTGGGAGTAGAAGGTGCAAAATGCAAATATAATTATCAAGCCCACACACACGCACACATATATGTATATATAATAAACAATAAATAAAATCAACAAAAAATAATAGCAAAAAAGAAAAAGTACACATTAATAATCACACACTCCAACACGCACACACTCTCCTGAAGAAAAAAAAGGGGGGAGATGACAGACACACAAGGCCACTACCCCAGTAACCGGTCGCCGCACAGCACCGCTGCCTGCCAAATGGCTCACAGGGGCACGATGACAGGTCATGACAGGGTATGCGCAGTAACTTGACCAAGGCGGACAGGCGGTGAGACCCAGAAGCCCCCAACACAGAACCTGGCCGTGGCAGCCAGGGACGCCTACCCCTGCAGGTCAAAATGGCCCCAAGGGAAACAACAGCCTCCAACTAAAAAAAATTAGGAAATCATATATATAAATATAGCAATTTTTATTACAAACCCCATTTCCATATGAGTTGGGAAATAGTGTTAGATGTAAATATAAATGGAATACAATGATTTGCAAATAATTTTCAACCCATATTCAGTTGAATATGCTACAAAGACAACATATTTGATGCTCAAACTGATAAACAATTTTTTTGTGCAAATAATCATTACCTTTTGAATTTGATGCCAGCAACACGTGACAAAGAAGTTGAGAAAAAGGTGGCAATAAATACTGATAAAGTTGAGGAATGCTCATCAAACACTTATATGGAACATCCCACAGGTGTGCAGGCTAATTGGAAACAGTTGGGTGCCATGATTGGGTATAAAAGCAGCTTCCATGAAATGCTAAGTCATTCACAAACAAGGATGGTGCGAGGGTCACCACTTTGTAAGCAAATTGTCGAACAGTTTTAGAACAACATTTCTCAACGAGCTATTGCAAGAATTTCAGGGATTTTACCATCTACGGTCCGTAAAATAATCAAAAAGTTCATAGAATCTGGAGAAATCACTGCACGTTACAGACCTTTGATCCCTCAGGCGATACTGCATAAAAAAATGACATCAGTGTGTAAAGGATATCACCACATGGGTTCAGGAACACTTCATAAAACCACTGTCAGTAACTACAGTTGGTCGCCACATCTGTAAGTGCAAGTTAAAACTCTACTATGCAATGCCAAACCCATTTATTAACAACACCCTGAAACGCTGCCGGCTTGGCTGGGCCCAAGCTCACCTAAGATGAACTGATGCAAAGTCGAAAGGTGTTCTGTGGTCTGATGAGTCCACATTTCAAATTATATTTAGAAACAGAGGATGTGGTGTCCTCCAGAACAAATAGGAAAATAACAATTTGGATTGGTATAGGCGCAAAGTTCAAAAGCTAGCATCTGTGATGGTATGGGGGTGTATTAGTGCCCAAGGCATGGGTAACTTACACATCTGTGAAGGTACCATTAATGTTGAAAGTACCATACAGGTTTTGGGCCAACATATGTTGTCATCCAAGCAACGTTATCATGGACACCCCTGCTTATTTCAGCAAGACAATGCCAAGCCACATGTTTAACAGCGTGGCTTCGTAGTAAAAGAGTATGGGTACTTTCCTGGCCCATCTGCAGTCCAGACCTGTCTCCAATCGAAAATGTGTGGCGCATTATGAAGCGTGAAATACAACAGCGGAGACCCCGGACTGTTGAACGACTGAACCTCTACATAAAACAAGAATGGGAAATTTTCACTTTCGAAGCTTCAACAATTAGTTTCATCAGTTCCCAAACGTTTATTGAGTGTTGTTAAAAGAAAAGGTGATGTAATGCTGTGGGGAACATGTCCTTTCCCAACTACTTTGGCACGTGTTGATCATTATTTGCAAAAAAAAAAATAAAGTTTATGAGTTTGATCATCAAATATGTTGTCTTTGTAGAGCATTCAATTGAATATGAATTGAAAAGGATTTGCAAATCATTGTATTCCGTTTATATTTACATCTAACACAATTTCCCAAATCATATGGAAACGGGGTTTGTAAAATAAAGAACAACAAAACTAAGAAAAGGTGACACTTGACCACGGCGAGAGGGGGAGAGAGCCAGCAGCTAAGCAAGCAAGCAAGCAGAGAGGCGTCCTCCACCCTGCACCAGACGACAGCATGACACCCGGTATGAAGGGTGAGACAGCAGAGTGTGGGGTGCAGGGGGCCCCCAAGCACCTGATACTATACAGAGCCCCCCCCCCGCCAGGTGCTGCAAAACATGCCCACCACCAACCCCTTGCCAAGGCCCACAAAATGCCTGTGAGTGAGGACCTCCCCCGCCCCCACTGTAAAGTCCACCTCCCACACACCGAAAGCCATTGTCGCGCACCCCCTACGACTGCTGCAATGACACACATGCCGCCCACACCCTGCCACGCCGCCCCATCTAAAGAGGCCCGTGACATGTAGGAGCCAGAGGGTGACGCCGCTGTAAGATAACTTTGATTTATGTTTTTCAATATTTAGACTGTATAACAAAAAAAATCCATCCATCCATTTTCTACCGCTTATTCCCTTTTGGGGTCGCGGGGGGCGCTGGCGCCTATCTCAGCTACAATCGGGCGGAAGGCGGGGTACACCCTGGACAAGTCGCCACCTCATCGCAGGGCCAACAGAGATAGACAGACAACATTCACACTCACATTCACACACAAGGGCCAATTTTAGTGTTGCCAATCAACCTATCCCCAGGTGCATGTCTTTGGAAGTGGGAGGAAGCCGGAGTACCCAGAAGGAACCCACGCATTCACGGGGAGAACATGCAAACTCCATACAGAAAGATCCCGAGCCTGGATTTGAACCCAGGACTGCAGGAACTTCGTATTGTGAGGCAGACGCACTAACCCCTCTCCCACCGTGAAGCGGCTAATGTATGAAATCATATTTTTTCCTTCTGGATGGACAAAATAAGGTACTTGACTGTTTTATGCTTTTGTTTATTTACTAATTTATCATTCAAAAAAATCATATACTATGTATTTATAAAAACATTTTTAATATTATTTTAAGATGAGGCATATTTTTAATTATTGTCCGGGGTGGACAATTCAAAGCTGGCTTTTTCCTCAATCCTCAGTGTGATGTCACATACTTTGTTTGTTGTTGGTTTTCTGTTTTTCTATAAAGCATAGGAATTAATATAAACAAATATGAACAAATCTATAAGAATCAGTATTTCAAAATATTTTTTTTTAGGCCCTTTCCATGCATCAAGAAAGAGCTGTTCTAATCTGTAAGATGTTTTGAAAAAGTTTCATTAAAATTACTATACCAAATAATACCTTGCGAGAATCCGTTTGAATCGAGAATCGATTCTGAATCGAACCATCACCCAAGGAATCGGAATCGAATCTCATAGTTATGTGCCCAAAGAGTCAAGACCCCAACATTTTGTCATTAACTCGCAAGACAAGTTTAGACTTAATTATTAGCTTCTTTAGTTTAAGTATTTATTTCTTGTTTAGTGCTCTTACTTTTGTTTTCAACTTCTTATTTGCACTTCTCTTGTCTTGGCGCTGGCCCCAATTCTTGTAGCTGATTAGCAATCAGGACACACCTGATATGTGTAAAGTGCTTTGCATTTTACACATATTTGCTCTGCGTGTACTTCCCTACTGCACTACTCTTTTTTTTTTTTTTGACATAAAACATATTTTTACTGGCGCTATCCATGCGGTCCCTGCAACATGGGGTTCACTCACAACAAGCTATGGTCAGATGAAGCCTCATGAGGCATTGAACCACTTGAGCCAATTGGTTCAAGAATCTCTTGAAGCTTCTATGCATGCTGCGGCACAAGACTCCACCTGGTGGCCAAATGTATCATTACAACCAGCTGCATCTTAACCACAATAATGTGCTATCCATTGAATTGTTGCGTCAGTTATGACTTTTTGACATGTCAATTAATCATAGTTAATGTTTGAGGAAATGGTTTTACTAGTTAAATTAACAAAGTATGATTAAAAATGTTAATGTGTTTGATGTGAATTGTGTGTTTGTATTTTGCCATCATAGTAGAATCATATATGATCGGGCAGGTTGTAGAATGTTTTTCTATCACCTTCAGGAAATGGCATGAAGCAGAGGATGACAATATAATGTTACTTGGACAACAGGAGATTCAGTTCATTTTAGTTTTCGGTTTTAGCCAATTTTTTCTTTTTTTCTTTTTTGACAAAACCTCTCCATCTTCCAGCTGTCTATATCTCGTAGCTGTTCAGGTAAATTGTAACGTGTCATTTTTTCTTATATGATTGTAAACTAGCATGCATTTTTTTTGGGTCAAATAATCTTGTACAGAGAATGGTAGGAGTAAAGATCAGGGGTCGGAGGTCACCCGACTCAAATTTAATAAAGTGACAATGCCTGGGTGTTGGCCGGCCCCAAGGCTAGAACAACAAAGAGTAAGTGTCTTCGTGTAAAAGGTATTTAATGAGTGTTGTCCAAGAAGACATCAGGTGACTGATATCTGGCCCATACTCTTCTCCTGGAAGCTGCAGTTCTAGTCTGAGGCTCGCTAAATCAAATAAAGCTTTTTGTTCGATTCCTCGCTGGCGTCTTCTTGGCTCATCACCCATCACACAGTCACTCTGTCTTTGGGGAGTGACACGACCAACAATATTCAATACTGGTTAAAAGAATGAAAACAGAATGTGTTAGTTTATTAAATGTAATGTTTAAAGTGACGCCCTGCGATGAGGTGGCGACTTGTCCAGGGTGTACCCCGCCTTCCGCACGATTGTAGCTTGGATAGGCGCCAGCGCCCCCCACCCCCCCAAAGGGGAATAAGCGGTAGAAAATGGATAGATGGATGGATGTTTAATGTGACAGATACTTATATATTTTTAATACCACTGTGAAAATATATATATATTTTTTGGACAGTGTTGTCCTGATACTAATATTTTGGTACCAGTACCGGTACCAAAATTATTTCGATACTTTTCGGTACTTTTCAGTACTTTTCTAAATAAAGGGGAACACAAAAATGCATTATTGGCTTTATTTTAACAAAAAACATCTTAGGGTACATTAAACATATGTTTCTTATTGCGAATTTGTCCTTACATAAAATAGTGAACACACAAGACAACTTGTCATTTATTAGTAAGTAAGCAAACAAAGGCTCCTAATTCAGTCTGCTGACCTATGCAACACCATACTGGGTCATTTTTTATTTTATTGTTCGGTAAAAATTATTAAGGACAAGGGGTAGAAAATGAATTATTAATCCACTTGTTCATTTACTGCCAAATATCTGCTTATTTTCTCTTTTAAAATGTTCTATCTACACTTCTGTTATGTAATAATAATTTATTCTTCTGTTGTGTGGATGCTTTACATTATTTTTGGATGATACCACAAATTTGGGTATCAATCCGATACCAAGTAGTTACAGGATCATGCATTGGTCATTTTCAAAGTCCTCATGTGTCCAGGGACATATTTCCTGAGTTTTTAAACATAATGTGAATAAAAAAAAAACGAAAGAAGATGTTGTGTGCCAAAAAATATCGACTTAATTATAGTAGTATGGGCTAGATACGCTCCTGTACTTGGCATCATTACAGTTGATGTTAGGTGTAGATCCACCAATGGCATTTTTTTACATTTTGACACCATGGAGGAGAGGATTAGTCATTTAGAAGTAGCTAAAACACTGCCGATGGCGGATTGACATTAGCCGCTAGCTAGCCATGTCTTAAAGCAGTGGTTCTCAACCTTTTTTCAGTGATGTTCCCCCTGTGAACATTTTTGTTAATTCAAGTACCCAGTAATCAGAGCAAAGCATTTTGGGTTGAAAAAAAGACATAAAGAAGTAAAATACAGCACTATGTCATCAGTTTCTGATTTATTAAATTGTATAACAGTGCAAAATATTGCTAATTTGTAGTTGTCTTTCTTGAAATATTTGGAAAAAAAGATATAAAAATAACTGAAAACTTGTTGAAAAATAAACAAGTGATTCAATTATAAATAAAGATTTTTACACGTAGAAGTAATCATCAACTTAAAGTGCCATCGTTGGGGATTATTATAGAGATCCATCTGGATTCATGAACTTAATTCTAAACATTTCTTCACAAAAAAGACATTTTTAATATCAATATTTATGGAAATCTAGCTGTCAACACTGAATATTGCATTGTTATAGTTCTTTTCACAGTTTATGAACTTACATTCATATTTTGTTGAAGTATTATTCAATAAATATATTTATAAAGGATTCTTGAATTGTTGCTATTTTTAGAATATTTAAGAAAAATCTCACGTACCCCTTGGCATACCCTCAAGTACCCCCAGGGGTACGCGTACCCCCATTTGAGAACCACTGTCTTAAAGCACCTCTTCCGGTGGATATTTCAGTGTTATAACTTCACCTTTATTGTCAGTTTTTAAGACAAAATGCGTCCTTTCTCCCTTTTCTGTCTACACACTGTCTATTTGTAAGTACAATACTCTGTGATTGTGTGCTGCTGAACATGCTCGTCTGCTTGTAAAACCAGCAATGACAAGACGTAATGACGACTGGGGTGAGGGGGGGTTGCGGCACCGGTACTTTTTGGAGGTGGTATAGTACCAAATATGATTCATTAGTATTGCGGTACTATATTACCGGTATACCGTACTACCCCAATAGACTCATTCGAGAAGTAACATTGCCGATAATCTTGTCTTGTGGAATAAAATGTGTATGCACAAACCATAATGCTACTAAAGGTCAGCTGCTGATGATTCCAATACAAGTTAGCTATTTAATATTAATAACATAGTGGTAACAGGTTTGGATTGAGTTTGTTGTCATTCTTTGATCCTATTGGCAGGTTATAAAAAATTTGTTTCTCTATCCAGATCCCGAGCTGACCACAACTCTCAAAAAGCCTACATTTCCAATGCAGCTTGGGAGGTTTATGAGTTGTCAACTCTACTGGAAAATCTGGCTGAATAATGTCACGAAGAGGTCACGTGGTACAACCTGGCAGCAATGCGAGGCTTCACATGTCATCACTGCCGGCTCCACCCCTCCATCAAGCAATCCTCGGAACGCGATTCGCGGGAAAGCCCGCTCCATTACTCGGCACAGGCCTCGAAGTCTCTGCACATTTCTTCCCATTACTACACACAGCCATAACTTACCTCTAACAGATAAGGGGTACGTATGAAATAGGGGTCAGATAATGGCCACTGTCACCCTACATTACATGTTATACTTTGGTAACAAACAGCAGAAAAGTTACTTGCCAACATTTTCATTTTTCATTCCTTGAGAAAAGCTATGGCGCAGAATGAACCGTGGGTTAATTGTGCAGGAAAAATGCAGTCTGGTCACGATTTTAAAATGGTTTTACTCCACTGAGCGACAAAGGAAAATCAAAACTGCAGTCCGTGCTTTTAGTTTAGTTAACCTGCAAAAAGTGGCTTCATGCTGAAGGTCAGCCCCTGTGCACACGCTACACTGTACAACTCGACAGAGGGAAGTGAACCTGAGCACAGTGCATGGCTTTTGAAAATATTTGTTTGTGTCTTCATTGTGTGTTATTACTTTTGCCATGGAAGCTAATGTTTTCAGTCATGGGTCTGTGTTTGTGTCCATTTCCTTGAAAAAAAACATTGAAGTGGGATGATGTGTGCAGATTTACAATAAGTTGTACTTGTTATCGTTGTTTATGGTCATACATAAAGATTACAACCTCTTTATTTGGCGCTGACATTTATTAAGTTGTATTTCAATGGCCTATACCAGTGGTCCAGAACCACCGGGCCGCAGAATAATTTTTTATACATTTTTATTTAAAAAAAAAATAAATAAATAAAAAAAATATATATATATTTTTTAAATTAAATCAACATAAAAAACACAATATTCACTTACAATTAGTGCATCAACCACAAAAACCTCTCTTTTTCATGACAAAAACGTCCCTTTTTCATGACAAAGAAAAATAAAAAAATAAAAAAAGGATCCCCCAACCCCCCGGGCCGCGGGACAAATTATTAAGCGTTGACCGATCCGCGGATACAAAAAGGTTGGGGACCACTGGCCAATACCATTTCACTTTACAACAGGGGCAGTATGGCTCGGTTGGTAGAGTGGCTGTGCCTGCAACTTGAAGGTTCCAGGTTCGATCCCCGCTTCGGCCATTCTAGTCACTGCTGTTGTGTCCTTGGGCAAGACACTTTACCAGAGTTTGTTGTGTGTGTTGGATGAATACTTCATCAGACCAAAGGCGCAAGGCGAGAAGGCAGTCCGTGGGCAAGCAAGCGGTTGGTGGCTGGAGAGAAGCAAAGAGGTCCATGTTCAAGCAGGGGTCGAGAATCGAGGGGGGCAGTCCGGAATCCAGAAGGAAGTCGAGGCACACAGCTCGATCACGGGAAACTACAGAGGGCATAAGACACGGGTACAGGGAAGGCACAGAGAGAGAGAGAGAGCAAGTACGCAGGAGGGAAGCCGGAGACGGGACGCTTACTATGAGGAGTGAACTACGTACCGGCACTGGATCTTCTGGTCCACTAGTCTTTATGCAGTCTGTCCTCATCAGTATCTGGTGCGCTGATTTGTGATTGCCTGCAGCCTTGCAGGCGCGTGGCAGGGATCCGGGCAGAGCAAGCAGTGGCGTGTCCCGGCACGCTTTTAGCGTAGGTGACGGCAGAGCTTACAGCAGATGACATGAGGGATTGCCCATGCGCCGTGACATACCTGAACAGGTAGGGAAGTAATGGATATGCTGGGACTCCAAGAACAAAAACTGAAATGGCGTTGTGGTATTCTAAAATGTTTTTTTAGATGAAGGAATTGTGCCATTTTTCAGATATTTGTTGATAGTGGAGTTTGAAAAAACATGGGAATCATGCACTCTACCTGACCATTTTTCCACAACATCAATGAATGAATATTAGTAATCACGTGTGGCTTGTATGCAAAGAGAAAACTTCTGTTTTCTGTTCCTGTAGTCCATGCAACTTGTGGATGGCTGTTTAATTTCCACGTGTTTCCCATCAACACCGCCGATGCTCTGAGGAATTCTATGTGCTTAATAAAAGCCTGATGCAAGTTGAGATACTTTGGACTCCGTAACTGGTAGTTTTGTAAAAACAGGACCCAGGTGAACTGTAAATGCTTTGCACACAAAGACTTAGACTTAGACTTTAGACTTCCTTTATTGTCATTTAAATTTGTAGTGCAGGATAAAAGAGCAATAAGGTGCAGATATGAATAAATTGTTTACTGTACAGATAAATATATTGCACTTTTGCATATGCATCCACGTTTATGGATGTATGTTGTATTGTCTTTATATTCCAGCAAGTTAATCTGTTTTGCGGGGCAATGAAAGGGAATTATTATGATCTGTTCAAGAGTCTTATGGCCTGAGGGAAGAAGCTGTTAGAGAACCTGGAGGTTTTGAGTTTTGTGCACAATTTGTGACACTACCTGTCTTGACAGTCCAAAAGAATTAGCTGTTTTACGGGGTCTCCCTTCATCTGCTAAATAGTACAGTGTGCCGGCAACTTTTTTTGTAACACTTACATGCAATCTCAAGACGGTTGTTTCTCGGTCAAACAGGGAAATGATTCTCTGGACATGCGGAAATTTTCACATCATTCTTATGGAACAACAACTTGCTTCTAAGTTGTCCCCCAGCCGTTGGCGCCGGTGTGAGTGTCGCAGCAAAATTGGTGAATGTAGCACTAGCAGCCTCCTTCGAAGCCCATATTGACGCCTTTTTTGTACCATGAAAGTAGTACTATATTTGTTCTTCGGCCCTATTTACAAGGTTATCCTGGGTAAATCCCACCTATCCTTATCCATGTCCACACACAACAATGCCAAGGTTCAAAATCCCCTACCCCTTCCGTCCATCGGCGCAACACATTCAGTGCACAATTACCCCGCAATGCACTGCAATAGCTGATGCAATGCCAGGTACAGTATAGCTGCCCCAATCCCATTCAGTGTATTCAGAAAATTATCATTTTTAACATATAATTAGTGATGCAAAATGTATATTTAAAACACACTTTTCCATGCACATTTATAATCTTAATCTAAAGTCTGGTAGCCTTACCTTTTAGAAAGTGCTACATAGGAAAATTCAAACTTCAGTTAGTAGGTTTTAAATAATATAATGTTACAAGACTAACAGGTTTTATCAACCCAATGCTCCAATGAGTATTTGCGTATGTATTACAAGACTAACAAGTTTTATCAACCCGATGCTCCAATGAGTATTTGCGTATGTATTACAAGACTAACAAGTTTTATCGACCCGATGCTCCAATGAGTATTTGCGTATGTATTACAAGACTAACAAGTTTTATCAACCCGATGCTCCAATGAGTATTTGCGTATGTATTACAAGACTAACAAGTTTTATCAACCCTATGCTCCAATGAGTATTTGCGTATGTATTACAAGACTAACAAGTTTTATCAACCCGATGCTCCAATGAGTATTTGCGTATTTACTAGTTATAGGCAGAGGTGGGTAGCAAACAATTGTGATCTAGTTAGAGTACTGGTAAGTTGAATGTGCCAGTCTTGTATTTGCCTGTGCTTATAACACACCAGCTGTTTGATTATAATGTGCATCTTAGTTGTATCTTTGATTGCCAAATTTAGAGGTTTTGAAATTGCCATGTTTGGTCGCAAATGCTAAACAGCAGAATGTAAACGGCATATTCCAAGTAAATTAGCATCGTGCCAGCTTTAAAAGTGGAGCTTTACTTATGAGTGCTTTCAGAGATGCTTTCTTTGTTGGTATAAAAGATTGCGACATTACCTAGAGGCAGTCCACAATGAATTTCCCTGTTTACCAGCCAAATGTTTGAGCCAGTGCCGAGTCTGCATCTGCGCGTGACGCCTGTTGCAACCCAGGTGTTAATAAATTGGTACATTTCAGATTTTTTTTGTAAATTGGTACCCGATAATATTAACAGAATATGTTCGGTAAGCTTACCTGTAAAAGTACCGAATTCGGTACCCATCTCCGACTAGTTGCAGTTTAAATTGTTCAAATTCAACACGTACCGCTGTAAAAGTCAACTCAGTTGTTGTGTTTTATTAAAAGCCATCATCCTGTAAAGTTTTAGTCCTGGTTCCAAGTCATCATGTTGCTGAGAGCCAACATAAAGAAAACAAACATTTACAGTAATAGGGCTGATCGGTCAGGTTACTGTACCTCTAGTTCAAACTTTTTGTTTGACTATAGCTGCATACCCTAAAGCATTTGCAATACAAGGCCCATTGGACAGCCATTCAAGGAAAGAGCAATGCTATTATTACAAATGTATGCTTAAATGTTCCATCCTTATCATGTCCCTTCAAGGTGCATATTGACTGGAACAGAATTGCTTATGTGAGTGAATCAATAGGTTCTTTTATAAGCTTGGATAACATTATCTGGCGTTCAGATTAACTATGGAAGTCTACAGTTTTTGGAGTGAATGACTCGCAAGCTACCAGGGTTCTGGAAGAGTGAAGCGTTATAACGCACATTTATCTAAAACCTCAGCTAAACGTTGGCCGAACGATCGAGTCATTTGAACGTCTTTTTTTACATGTCTAATGATACCAACTTGCATCATTTTAAAAGGAACTGAGAATTGGTTCTCAAATTTCAATTAGATAGCTGTTTGAAAAGCTGTTCGTCATATCTCTCAACCACACAGAAAAACTGAAGACAATGGTGGTCAGATCTATCTATGGAGTAACAACTGGCATTTTTCAGAATGTAAGTACTGGCAATACTTAAACATCATTGATGTAAAGGAACACAATTACATATGAAGTGTACATTATGTCATCCTAATTAAAGAATGACTTGTGATCGCCACACTGCACAGCGGTGAAACCGTGTGTGTGTGTGTGTGTGTGTGCGTGTGTGTGCGTGTGTGTGCGTGTGTGTGTGTGTGTGTGTGTGCGTGCGTGCGTGCGTGTGTGTGCATGAGAGCCTGCTGGGGTTTCCCCCTAAAATAAAGCTTCATGGCTGGTTGTGTTTTTTTTTTTTTTACTTCAGATACTGGTTTATTAGGTTTTTTAAAGTTTACCATTCAAATTTATATGCAGATATACATCCTACTGATCCTAAGTACACAAAAAACTGAAGCGCAATTTCATCCAGGTAGAAGGATCGCAACATTTGACTGTAATATAGTTAATAATGTATATACAGAGTATCAGAACTGATGTATTTTTTTCTTTTTTTGTTTATCACAACATGACTGCATTTTTTTTTTCCTGGCCAAAATTATTGGCCGTGTCCTGTCACGTTTGCCACTTTAAACAACCATCTGTGTGTGTTTGTTTATCGATCTGTGCTACAAAAGTTATGGTAAATAGTTTAAGTCAATGAAGATATTTTTTTGTTGTAATTTAACGTTTTTCATAAGATGAACAGGTGCTAAAAATGTATTGCGTTGGGATGAAGAAGACAGACGGAGAAATATAAAGAGTTTTGCAGTATTTAGGTTGAATGGCAGCTTGTAACAAAAGTTGCTGCAACCTCCTTAAACTCTGTTTGGATTAGAACATTTAGGAAAGTGAGTTAGGTATCTAATTAAAGGACTTTTGTCTTATTAGGTGGATTACAGACATGATATTACACATTTCAAAATGTTGTATCATGCCTAGTTATATGTAGGCGACTGTGTGTAAAACAAAGTGTTATGTACGGTATATATCTAATAATACCCGTACCAAATAGAGGCAGTGAACTTCATATTTTCACGAGGAATGGGAGTTTTTGGCTTGTTTGTGTTTATCTAATCTGCAGTGATTAACTCACAAAAATATGTACAATTTCACAAAAATGTTTGTAATGTGATATATACTAGAGACAAATGCATACTGAAATACAAGACGTAGATGAACATCAGTGTGTTATTATTAGGGCTGTCAAAGCTAACGCAATGATCAATCAATCAATCAATCAATCAATCAATCAATCAATCAATCAATCAATCAATCAATCAATCAATCAATCAATCAATCAATCAATCAATCAATCAATCAATCAGTCAATCAATCAATCAATCAATCAATCATTTAATCAACCAATCGCTCAATCAATCGCTCAATCAATCACTCAATCAATCAATCAATGTTTACTTATATAACCCTAAATCACAAGTGTCTCAAAGGGCTGCACAAGCGACAACGACATCCTTGGCTCAGATCCCACATCAGGGCAAGGAAAAACTCAACCCAATGGGACAATGAAAGACCTTGGTGGGGACCGCTGATGTGGGGGGTCAGTCCATAGTGGATCTAACATAATAGTGAGAGTCCAGTCCATAGTGGGGCCAGCAGGAGACCATCCCAAGTGGATCAGCAGCGCAAAAACGTCCCCAAACGATGCACAGACGAGCGGTCAACCCCGGGTCCCGACTTTGGACAGCCAGTGCTTCATCCGTGGCCATTGAACCTGTGCCCTCCCTCCACGAAGGAGAGGGGGGCGGAGCAGAAAAGAAACGGCAGATCAACTGGTTTAAAAAGGGGGGTCTATTTAAAGGCTAGAGTATACAAATGAGTTTTAAGATGGGACTTAAATGCTTCTACTGAGGTAGCATACTAGTAATGATAACACGTCATCTATAAGTTCCGGGAACAGTGATAATTTTTTTTTATGCGCGATTAACATCCAGACTCCTTTTTGACCCTCGAGTCGTTCCGTAGCTTGAGGAAATGTAATTGCGCCCAGTTACGAGAAAATAGAGAGCAGAAATTCACAAAGAAAGCAGGACATTATAGAAGTCTCAGGTCCAAAGCCATGGCAAGTCTTTCAAAGGACAAGAAAAAACACCTTTATCTTCAATCGCCGTAAGAGGGCATCATTGGAGCAAACGCTGCTGGCGGGCTTTGCCGCTTGTCGAGAGAAGGAGATTCATGTCCGTGTTTACATTACATTTGAGTGCATTACAAACATAAAATGTAGATTGTTACTTAAACTACTTTATTAAGACGGAATAAAACCTTAGCAGAAAGAAGATGATAGAAAGAATGTCACGGCCCGGGCGCACGTCAGTGCGCATTCCTGTGTGCGCTGTTCTGAGCGCACTTCCAGGAGCGCACCAGGCACATATCAGTCTGGCGGAAGCAAGCAGCTGCAATGAATCGCCAGCAATCTGCGTATCTGTGGCTGATCAGGGACCTGCCCTCATAAATCTGCACAACCTGCTATCCAGCCTCAGAACGCAGCTACCTGTCCTGTACAGTAAGCTAAACCTGTCTAACTCTATGCATCCTCTCTCTCTGTGCTTCACCCCCTCTGTGTTAATTTGTCTCTTGTTTTCTTGTCGATCCAGCAGCCTCCCTCCGTTCCCGTGTTACGAGCTGTGCGTCTCCTCTCCCCGTGTTCCCTCTGCTTCCCGGACTGCCTCTTGGCTCTCGAACTCCCGCCTGGACATGGACCTTCGACGCCTCCCTATAGCCCCCGACTTACTGCCTGCTCACGGACCTCGGAACTCTGCCTTGATCTTCCGCCGCTCGCTCAACACTACAGGTAACACTCAACAGCTAATCACCACACATATTCAGGGACCACAGAAATTTGGGTTAGTTTCACACTTCATTTACAAAGTTTGTATTATCTATATATATTGTATTATTTATAAATAAAACATGGAGCTAAATTTGATTTCCCTGTTGTCTGTGCCGTCTCCTTCTCCCTGTATACGTAGCAGAGGAAGTCTACAGCCACTTTAATGAGACTGGTCAAATAAGGTCGAGTCTTTTTCTCATCTCCCATGATCATAACAATCCACACTTTGTGTTATTAATGCGTGAAACTAATATCTAAACATAGTGTTGCTCCCCCTCTTAATTCACATGCTCCTAAAAGTTCTTAGTTCGCAGAGCAGGAATACAAATGCTGTATTCGCACTAAATACAAACTCTGGCAAGACACCAACACACTGCGAGGATTTTTTAAAATTCTCTTTAAAAGCATGGTTATATCCTTTTTGTGTTGATAAATGTTTAAAAAAACATTTCATTAAAGCAACTAATTGTCTAGTCAAGGTAATAAAACTTGAAAATGATCTGTCTAGGGAAGTGGTTCTTAAGCTGGGTTCGATCGAACCCCAGGGGTTCGGTGAGTCTGCCTCAGGGGTTCGGAAGAGCATCCGCTGCAGCGGTCAGGACACAACAGACTCATGAATTGATTAACGTGGACCCCGACTTAATTAAACGAGTTGAAAAACTTATTCGGGTGCTACCATTTAATGGTCAATTATACGGAATATGTACTATACTGTGCAATCTATTAATAAAAGTTTCATTCAATCAATCAATCAATCAATCAATCGATCAATCGTGTAAATAAAAACATCTCCCTATCGGCGTATCTGTACTGTAAAGTTAACATTTGAATGACAATAAAAAGGAAGTCTAAGTATTATGGATACCCCCCAAACAAAGGTCCCTCTAATCTTACATCTAATTTGCAAGTGTGTAATTTGTTGTGAGTTCATGCGCTGTGTTGGTTTTGTTCTTTGAACAAGGTGATGTTCATGCATGGTTCATGTTGAGCACTATTTAAAGAAAAAAATACATAACTTTGTTTTGAATTTGAAAATAAAAAAAACATTTTATTTTTCACTAAAGAAGGGTTTGGTAAATGTGCATATGAAACTGGTGGGGTTCGGTACCATCAACAAGGTTAAGAACCACTAGTCTAGGATACAAGATGAGGAAAAATGATAATTATCTGCAATTAATTGCGATTAGTTTTGAGTTAGCTATGAACAAACTGCAATTATTCGCGATTAGATATTTTAATCATTTGACAGCCTTAATTATTATACAAAACTTGAGTTGTGATAGAAACTTACTCTGTTTGGGTTAAAAAGAAAAGTTAATTCCGTTTGGGTTAAAATCAAGCTATGGAAATAAATGCTCTGAACATTTTACATTACATTTTCATTTTATAAAAGTAGCACTCAGAAAATAAAAAGGTTGAAGACTCCTTAAGGAAAGTGAGAAAATGAAGACCTCCAATTAGTAGTAGTTCCCATGAGCAAGATATCATCTCCTCTCTCAACAGCTTGAGTGTAATCACTACGATGAACTGTGACGGATGTCAGTAAATCTGACTTTAATTGGGACCACAGCGATTTAATCCATGCTTCTATTCCTGTGACGACTGTGATTGTACTAGCAGTGTCCGAATGGTGCCACTGGCATGAATCATTTAGGCCTGAGCACACTTGCAACTTGGCTTTGTGACGTTCGTAAAACAAGGATTGATTCGGTCTATTTACTGTAATCTAAAGGTTCTCCCATTTGTTATGTTGACACCCCCTTTGGGAAAAAAAAATCCCGCTTTTTCTTCAATAATTGACACTGAATACCAAGGCAGTGGCTCGTATAGGTTCCTTTATGGTTTTTGCAGCATGCTAGCAATTCTCTATGCAACTTTGTAGAAAGTTAACTGTGTTCTGTTGTTTAAATGAAGTACATATTTGAATCCTGCTTTTGGTATGCACAAAGTTTACTCTTTGAAAAAATCTATTAAATGGAGACAAGTCAAACATTAGCGCCAGGCGGAAAACAAGCTCATTGATTGGGTTCCTCGGGCTGCTTTCTTGCCGACGTGACAACAACTGACAGCACGCAGCAGCTGACTAATCAGCGGTCAGATGCGAGATAAGAGTAAGTTGGCCTCCACATGGCAATATGAATCCACAAGACAAATACGAAGAGGAGGAGTCTTGTGTTCCACTCAAAAGGAATTGTTTGTGATTCGTGGTGGCACAATTGCTTAAAAGGGATCTTCACTTTTATGGGAATGTTACCCATCATTCACAATCACTATGTAAGACAATAACACATGCATTATGCATTCTAATTTTGTAATAAATGGCATGTACAAGGTGGCCAACAATGAGGCTAATATTGCGGCCATAAAGGCCTCTAAAAATACATCCAAAATACGCCAACAATCCTCCGTTTACAGGCCATGACCTAAATAT
Source organism: Nerophis ophidion (assembly GCF_033978795.1). Taxonomy (NCBI): domain Eukaryota; kingdom Metazoa; phylum Chordata; class Actinopteri; order Syngnathiformes; family Syngnathidae; genus Nerophis; species Nerophis ophidion. Next base: position 18,665,253 of record NC_084616.1, on the reverse strand, counting down.
TAAGCAAGAGTTAGCAGTATTGCTATTATAATCGCTAACGCAGAGGAACTACTTTTAGTTGTGCATTGATTACATTCATAATGTCGTTTATGCAGCTATTGATTTAATGAGCTGGTGAGCTGCTGCATCTCCTCTGAGTTTGGTGAATGTTGGTACTAAATTTTAAATCATGCCTCACACTAGTATAGTAGAAGGTATGTCTCTAAACTAATAAATTGGTCAACTTTGACATTTAATCTGGACCTGAAGATGGCGAGAAAAACATGAAAAAATGCTATTGTGTGGCCATGTTTTTTATTTTTTATTTTTTTTTACCTGCTTAAGGACTATGGTTCATCTTAATCTAAATAGGAAAATATGGACATCCCATGAATCAGCATACCAGTGAGAGCAGATTTTGTGCAGTAATTGATTGTTTTATTATGTCCCTGGTTTCTGTTTTTTGTTCAACACTTCGCAGCAATGCTACATGATACTTAGTGTTTCACTAGAGCTAAATCTGTGTATTACTTAGCTTCTAAAACTTGTAGCTCATCCTCTATATATTCAAACCAAAAAGTAAAAGGTTCTGGATCATCATTTGTCCCAAAGTAATCATTGTTGGCTCTCATGAAGTCTGTCATAATTTGTAATAGTTCCTGTTGTACGAAATAGAGAACTTTGTAATGCCTCTGGGAAATGAATGCCTTGCCATATGTTTAAAATGACCAAAATACTTAAATATTACATGTTATTATGAATATGCCTGTTACTACATGACATAAACTTACAGCGTGTTTATAAAACATTGATGGAGGTTTTTGGGTGTTATTAGAGCGCTGTATAGGCGGAATAGACTGAATCCCCATTACCTGCATTGTTGGCTGACTCTTGCTAGCGTTTCTTTACAATTTAGAAAGAAAAAAATCAAACATATTTTTTCTTGTCTCACATAAGAATTGTAAATGAAAGACGAAATTCCAAAAAAAGTGCAGCTCCCCTATAAATATCAAATTTTTCTTCCAGTCAACATTGCATACAACTTTAACTAAATCACGTTGCAATCTTAAAAAATAACAATGTAAAGTTGTAGATTAAAGTTTGGTAATTGGGTTATTCGTGCAAAAATTGGATTCTTAAACACATTTTTAAACTTCTTCTTTTCCATTCATATTACTCCAAAACATGCATCTAATCCCTTTAAACCAGGCCCCGTGTAAACGCAAGCCAGTTGTGTCGCTCCCGGCCCCTTTCTTCTGAGATCCAAATGTTGGGCCTGCTTTTCCTAATCTTTTAAGAGACAACACACTGCAAGATCTTTTTTCATCTCCTGCCACACTTACCGTGAGTCTAAAACGGAGATATTTGTAGCCGAATTTTATCATCTGACTTTGGCTTGTGAGTTTCTGTAACTTCCCATTGTTTTCTTTTTGCCCCTGTCAGAAACTTCTCTCTTCTCCAAACTCATACTTGGCAGTGCGTTTTTTTGTTGGTTGTGTTTCGTTGTTCTACAAATAAAAGTCAGTTAAATGAGTTTGGGCTACTGAAACACCACACCTATGTTAAAAAAAAAGCAAGAGGGTTTTCATAGGCCCCTTCTCTACACACACGCGGTTTGCAGATTGCTATCTTAATCCAACATGGTGGTTAATGCCATCCATCCATCCATTTTCTACTGATTATTCGCTTTGGGGTTCGCGGGGGGCGTTGGTGCCTATCTCAGCTACAATCGGGCGTAAGGCGGAGTACACCCTGGACAAGTCGCCACCTCATCGCAGGGCCAACATAGATAGACAGACAACATTCACACTCACATTCACACACTAGGGCCAATTTAGTGTTGCCAATCAACCTATCCCCAGGTGCATGTCTTGGGAAATGGGAGGAAGCCCGAGTACCCGGAGGGAACCCACACAGTCACGGGGAGGACATGCAAACTCCACACAGAAAAATCCCGATCCCGGGATTGAACCCAGGACTACTCAGGACCTTTGTATTGTGAGGCAGATGCACTAACCCCTAATGGTAAATGGTAAAAGGGTTTTACTTGTATAGCGCTTTTCTACCTTCAAGGTACTCAAAGTGCTTTGACACTATTTCCACATTCACCCAATCACACACACATTTGGTAGAAGCAGGGGATCGAACCAGAAACCCTCTGGTTGCCTGCACGGCAACTCTCCCAACAGCGCCACGTTGACCCCAAATAATAATAAATAATAAATAAATAATAATAAAATAATAATTGCTGCTAATCTTCCTTGCGATAAAACAGTAGAATTAACTGTCTTTGCAATGTTTGCACTAACCGGTAAGGTGACATCATTAGAACCAGATATTGAAATGTTTAATCACCGTCTGTTCATTTATCACAAAGTAAGGGTCGCCAATAATGGATATAGTATGTAGTGCCAAAAAGTATTGCATTGCTTCTCATGACACACTTTATCATGTGTCTGATTTCAAAATAATCCAAGTGATCACAAGCAGGCTGTTCAGTTTGTCTTAGAAGATGTTTCACCTCTCGTCCGAGGAAGAGGTTACTTGGATGAAAAGGCGGAGCATATTTGGATGCACACATTTTTTTTCATGATGACACACCTTTGCTATTAGGGGAGACTCAGCTTCCAGCATGAATACAAATGAGACAGTCAACACAGGGATTTCTTTGGACTTAAACAAAAGAGAAAACCCTGGACTTCTCCATCATGCGTAACGCTTGAAAGTCGCACAGCCAAAAGACTTAACGAGATTATGCTACCCATAATTAACAATCTGTGAAACACATTACCCAAAAGCCTGAACAAAAAGCCCTTTTTGTCTGCCCACTATTTTGAAATGTGTGAATTATCATCTATGTGCACATTTAGCCCACTTTTCCTCCTTGACAATGCAGAGCCCTTCTGACCAATATCATTAATCTGCCACTCAAAATACATTGAGGCTTTGTTGGAGGAAATGTGCGCCGTTGAAAGACAGGGTAAGGAGTTTTTATGCTGCCTATTAGGAACATTGTTTCTTTCTATCTAGGCAATGCAGACAACCACTAAAGCAGTGTTTTTCAAACTGTGGTACGTGTGACACTCAGGCTCTATCTAGTAATATGCCAAAGCAGTACTTAATTCAGGTCAGGGGTCCCCAAACTACAACCCGCGGAATGTGCCAATTTTATTTTTAGAACATTGATTGAAAGATTTTGCAACTTTGTATGCCACCCAACAGCGATTACCATATTTCCTTGAATAGCCGCCATGCAAGTAATATGCACCTACCTAGGATTACTGCCGGGGCAAACTCACCCCCCTAATGTATTAGCGCATGCTTACTTTTCCCGCCAGGACAAAGTCGTGGTGTCACGAGCGACTCATCCCCTGTCGTCAATTCTAAAATGGGGGAGGAGGTTGTTTTTTTTTGCCTTTACTATGTGTAAACCAGGGGTCTTGTTCCACAGCCATAACGATCACACTGATGTTTGTGATATATAACAACTTTAACACTCTTTCTAATATGCGCCACACTCTGTGAACCCACACCAGATACATTTCTGGAGAACATTGGCTCTGTAACACATTATAAACGCAACATAAGAGTTACCCAGAATTCCAATGCATCCATGACTCTTGGCTATATTATACACCCCGCTAGCACCAAACCCCGCACCCTTCCGTGCGCCGGTTGGAATTCTGGGTATTTCTTATGTTGCGTTTATAATGTGTTACAGAGCCAATGTTCTTCAGAAATGTGTTTGGTGTGGGTTCACAGAGTGTGGTGCATATTAGTAAGAGTGTTAAAGTTGTTTATATCACAAACATCAGTGTGATCGGTATGGCTGTTGACCAAGTATGCATTGCAATCTCATATGAGAAGCAGCGATATACATGTGTCCGGCCGGCACGCACGCAGATAGCATTGTGTAAAGATGGGCGCGATGACATGTTGTAGAGCAGTGGTCCCCAACCACCGGGCCGCGGCCGCAGAATATTTTTTTAAATTATATTTTTTTTATTTATTTTTTTATATATCACACTCAATTTTTTACTGCATGCCATTGGTAAGTGCAGAGGTGAGAAGAGGTTTTAAAATTATTAGCGCCTGCATACTTTTACCGCATGTCTTGAATAAGTGCAGGAGTGAGAAGAGGCTTTAAATAAATTAGCGCCCTGGCGGTTATTCAAGGAATTACGGTATTATAGTGCACATATATTACACAATTTTGGTCTGCAAAGGCTCATTATATAGGAAGTAATTTCGGCAACCTTTCCAACTCATGGTCCAAAAAAATCAAACACCAACCCAGATCGTTAAAACATACCAACACTCAGAACTTGCCCACTGAACAATGTGGACATTATAAAAAATATCTAACATTCCATCCATCCATCCATTTTCTACCGCTTGTCCCTTTTGGGGTTATGGGGGGTGCTGGAGCCTATCTCAGCTCATTTGAGTGGAAGGCGGTGTACACCCTGGACAAGTCGCCACCTCATCACAGGGCCAACACAGATAGACAGACAACATTCACACTCACATTCACACACTAGGGCCAATTTAGTGTTGCCAATCAACCTATCCCCAGGTGCATGTCTTTGGAAGTGGGAGGAAGCCGGAGTACCCGGAGGGAACCCATGCAGTCACGGAGAAAACATGCAAGCTCCACACAGAAAGATCCTGAGCTCAGGACCACTCAGGACCTTCGTATGAGGCACATGCACTAACCCCTCTGACACCGTGCTGCCTATGTCTAATAGTACTAAACACAATTAAAAAATATACCAATTTAACCCATTTACCTGATACGTAATAAGAAAAACACTCTCATTTTAGTTGCATGATGGACATTGATGGATGCTAGATGCCTAGATATTTGTGATGGACTACAAAACTTTAAGGTGGTTGTCATGGAAGTAAACAAGGTAGGAATGGTTCACATATTCTTGATATTCATAGTTTATCATTTATACTCCATATTATATCAATCAATCAAAGTTTATTTATATAGCCCTAAATCACAATTGTCTCAAAGGACTGTACAAACCATACAACTACGACATCCTCGGATAACCCCACATAAGGGCAAGGAAAATCACACCCAGTGGGCAAGGAGAACTCACACCCAGTGGGACGCCAGTGACAATGATGACTATGAGAACCTTGGAGAGGACCTCAAATGTGGGCAACCCCCCGCCCCCACATACCCCCCCCCAAATCTATTTGAATTTGAATAACATTTTTTCAATGGTATAATTTTACTTTATTAAAGAGGAAATGTGGCACATTGTATTTGTATTTTGTGCCAACTGTCTCAAGTTGTCTGACATACTGTAATAGCTCAATGCTTTGCAATATGTTTTAATGTCAGCAATTGTCTTACGAGAAGGTTCACTCCATACTTGGTGGTGGTAACCGTGGGGAACTACTATGGTAGGTACAGCTGCTCCTTGGGTAGACTGACTGTTTTATGGGTGACACCGCTAAAGAATTAGGTGCCACCCCTGAAAAAAAAAGTCTGGATACGCCACTGGTTACAGGAGTAAGACACGGATTGTAATTTATTCCTTTGAATGTCATGCTGACTCACATCGCTTCATAAACACATTTGGTCAAAAAGTAAATGGCATCAACTGCCCAGAAGACTGCCGCATAACACATTTACACGCTGAGCACACGCCAACTAATCTGTGTCAGGTGGCTGATGAAAAGTAACTGGCCTGTCCTCTTAGTCTATCAGACACGCTCAAGTGACCAATACGACCTCCTTTGGTTTAATTCTCTCATTTGGAATGTTCCATCCAAGAGCCCCCCCGCCCTCCAATTCCATTCCACAGATGCCCACAATAGGCAGTGCAGTGCTGTGCCCCCGGGAATCGACACCCGTGCTTGGGCTGAGACTGCGAGCATAACAGCGACTGGACATGCAAGAGGGAGGCGAGCGGAAATAATTATGAGAACAAGTGAAGCGTATCAACTCGTCCTCATCTCAAAATGGAGAGGATGGTGAAATATGACGGCGGAACCAAACAGCATGTCCACACTGTACCTGAGCCAATCAGAACAACTAATTTGAATCATGATTCTAACTGCAATCCAAAATAAATATTAATACTTGTAACAGCTGATGAGACTGAGCTGATGACTTTAGTTACAGTTTCACACCCAGAGAGCACAGAGCCATTTTTATTTTCTCTGACACAAAAGTTCTTAGTTCGCAGACCTTTTGTAATATCGAATGAGTGCCGAAGTGGTTGGGAAAAATCAAGGTCCTCAGAGGTTCTTTGTGCTTCGAGGACACCCACGTGTTCCTCAGTCTGGGACTGACATGATGACATTATTGGCTGTCGGAACAGGTCGGTGAAATGTATGTGATTAAATTCCCATTATTTTTCTAAAGAGAAGCTGATTTACTTGGAAAAAATAAAAACCTAATGGCGATGTTTATATAATGTCTTGACAACAAGCGCGGTATGTTCGTTTTGGAAAAAAAAAATTACCACTGTGTTTTTCTTCTTCTTTTTTCATTGTGAAGTGTCAATGGCTTTACCAATGAATGTCACATTCATGCATTGTACATTCACATACATTTATTGTCTTGTGTACACATCAATAGTGCTCATACATGCATTCTAGGCATGTTGAAAGAGCAAGGGAAAGGAAAGTGTACATAAGTGACAAGCGTGTGAATGAACGATGAAAAATATGCTTTTGTTTGTGCCAAAGGGTAAATCTATGTATTTAAATAGGAATACCGTATTTTTCGGACTATAAGTCGCAGTTTTTTTCATAGTTTGGTCGGGGGTGCGACTTATACTCAGGAGCGACTTATGTGTGAAATTATAAACACATTACCGTAAAATATCAAATAATATTATTTAGCTCATTTACGTGAGAGACTAGACATATGAGATTTCATGGGATTTAGCAATTAGGAGTGACAGATTGTTTGGTAAACGTATAGCATGTTCTATATGTTATAGTTATTTGAATGACTCTTACCATAATATGTTACGTTAACATACCAGCCACCTTTTCAGTTGGTCATTTATGCGTCATATAATGTACACTTATTCAGCCTGTTGTTCACTATTCTTTATTTATTTTAAATTGCCTTTCAAGTGTCTATTCTTGGTGTTGGGTTTTATCAAATACATTTCCCCAAAAATGCGACTTATATATGTTTTTTTCCTTCTTTATTATGGATTTTTGGCAGGTGCAACTTACACTCCGTAGAGACTTATACTCCGAAAAATACGGTAAATAGGAATGTTAAATAAACTTGAAAAACGGAAATACATTTGTATTTTGATTAATCGCGATAATTTGCAGTAAATTATTTGTGTGCGTGATTAAAAGCAACGTTAAATACAACCTCAATATTTTGACATAACAATGTTACTATGTCATACATGAACATTTTCTTATGTTTTACTGGAATGCACATCATATATTTGTTCAAAACTTAAATGCTATCTAAAATCCACTCAGAGTGTATTTTCAAGTGCCAGTAAGCACAGCAGTCGGTGTCACCTCACTCATCTTTGCACTGAAGTATGCATTGCCCTGATCACTGACTGACTAAAACACTGCTACACCTCGCAGGTAACCATCAATCTTTTAGGAAAAGGAGCATGTTTGGTCAAAAAAAGTTGTGCGATCTGTTAAAGCATGATTAGTGCGATAATGTTTTGAGATTAATCGCAAGAGTAAATGTGTTAACTTTGATAGCCCTCGTAAAAAGTTAAGATATGCGTTAGAAAATGGATAGATGGATGTCTGTTCTATTTTGGTTTCATCTGACCACATGACATTCTCCCAATCCTCTGCTGTATCACCCATGTATCCATTTTGGTATAAACTCAATTCGTTGTCTTTGGAGGAAGAAGAATACTGAGTTGCATCCCAAGAACACCACACCTACTGTGAAGCATGGGGGTGGAAACATCATGCTTTGGAGCTGTTTTTCAGCTAAGGGGACAGGACGATTGATCCGTCTTAAGGAAAGAATGAATGGGGCCATGTATCGTGAGATTTTTAGCCAAAACCTCCTTCCATCAGTGAGAGCGTTGAATGGTTGACCAAATACTTATTTTCCACCATAATTTACAAATAAATTATTTAAAATTCCTACAATGTGAATTCCTGGATTTTTTTTTCACATTCTGTCTCTAACTGTTGAAGTGTACCTATGATGAAAATTACAGACCTCTGTCATCATTTTAAGTGGGAGAACTTGCACAATCGGTGGTTGACTAAATACTTTTTTGCCCCACTGTGTGTATGTATGTATGTATGTATGTATAATCCTTGCGCACTAATGACTGAAAGAGCCCGAACTTGGCGCGATAATGTCATGTTATCGATGGGAAAATGCATTTTTAGGCAAAATTACACCCCGAGAGTAACAACTTGTTGCCTTTCCATTAAGAAAAAATAAATTCGTTTTTAGAATAAGTTTTCTGGGTTCAATAAATGTAATGCCGAGTGCATATCATTATGTCAAGATAATGGCACTAGCATTTACTTAATTTAAGAACATTTTTCAACATATGGAGAAAAAAGGTGTCATATTTGTTTTTTCTATCAATAAAAGTGTACTTGTTATTAATGAGAATATACTTGTTTTAAGGTATTTTGGGGTTCACTGAGGTTAGCTAATTTTACTTGTTTTGCAAAGTCTTGACAAGCCAAATGTTCTTGTTGTATTGGCAGATAATTTTGCATAGTTCAAGAAAATACCCCTAATTTTTGTATTTTTTTTCTTGTTTTTGAAAACTGACTTTTTGCAGTGTATGGATGTTATCATTCATCCAGGTCATTGTATTTTCTCCATATTGTTTTTTGGCCTGGATTCACAGTCCGTTTTCTCTCTTTGTAACTTGTAGCTTTAATGTGAGCTACCTCGCTACATGGGTCTAAAAGTAGCTGGACAACCCGAAAAGGTCCCTGTTAAAAAGTAGTTAAGCTACTGAAAAATGTAGTTAAGCTACGTAGCTTAGCTACTCTGAATAAAGTGAGAAGAATAGAATGGAAAATTAACAATTAATTTTACAATTTGAGTAAGTACACACATATGCAATACCAGCGCTGGACAGAAAACCTAGTTCAGCTCATTCTCTGAAGATGGTCTCTCCCACCAGTAACCTTTGTCCATACTGTTGACCTCTCACAAGTGGGGAGGTTTTTTGGGTCTGTTTACTATCCGTCTGTACTTTCCACCAAGATCTATCTAATTTAGATCAAGCCAAGTGTGTAAATTATAACAGGTGTTATCATATCAACAGGGTGTACTAATTGTGTCTATTCCTTTTATAAAAATGGAGTGACCCCTAATACAGTCCATTTTGCTAATATGGAAAATATTCCAATAATAACTACCCTTTCATTATCAAGGTGTCATAGTTTGGTTTACTGACCCTCTGTGCCAAAATGATTCTTTAGGCAGCTTTGATAGCGCTGAGCGAGCGGTACATTTATATCACAAAAGGAGACCTCACACCAAAAAATACACTGTAAAATTTAATTAATTAGTTAATTAGTCATATAATTTTCCTGCCAAGCCGGACAAACGCTAACATTAAAAAGCCTTAAAGTGCACCACGTCATTAGAGGTGTCGACCCAAGTATGAA
>NC_084616.1:18645653-18650653 GCF_033978795.1 Nerophis ophidion | reverse complement strand
TCCGGGTCTTACCCTGACTTGGATATTGGAATTATTACCGCTAATTTTCCCCTCTGCCGGTCATTCTCCTTCTTCATATATCCTGTCATATCATTTCAAGACCACTTCTTTGACGATGCTACCTAAGTTTTTGATCATTTGATAACCCACTAGGTCTTTCCCCGGTGACGTATTTTTAACCTTTTTCAAAATTCGAACCATTTCATTCAAAGAAAATGTCATATCCATAGTGTTGGTAAAGCTATTATCGTTGTCTTCCATCATTTCCCCAATATTTAAACTCATTGTTTTTTCTCTCTTTTGTTTTTCCACATTTCTCAAATTATCATTACTGTGCACTTTAACACATGTTTTTGCTAAAGGTTCTGCTGTTTCTTTACCCGTGACTACATCTTCTTTAATAAATGTGGCACATCATCCTCTTTACCCTTCATTCCTATCTTTACGAATCGTTATATATCCTTTTATTATAAAGTTTAATTTTGGCTTCAGCCCTGTTTCTTGAATACAAATTATACGTGGTTTAGTTTTCATATTTTTAATATATCCCTTTAATTCATGTTCGGTTGCTATCAAACTTCTGGCATTCCACCGGACAATTAACAGGGTGTTGGAATGTGGTAACATGACTCCGTCACGTCTACTCTCCGTAGTACAGCTTGCACCCGGTCCCAAGATAGGTCTTTCAACAACTTTGCTGCTGCTTTGACAATTATTTTGATCTTCTCAGTCTTATTTCTAGCCTGTTCTGTACAGTTACGTAAGCCAGGAATACAACTAGTTTGTCCGTGGAAATTCCTGTATTTGTTGCCTCTTGTTTTTTTTATTTCTTGAACTATTCACACTTCTGTTCTTTTCTACACTTTCTTGATTTCTCACTTTAAATGCCTCTGCGTATGTAATATTTCTTTCAACTTTGATTTGTTGTACTTCTGTTGCCTGTTTCATGATGTATGGCTTTTGATTATTTCTTTTTTCAATCTACAAGTCCAATAAATAACATGTATTTCAAGATTACTGATAACTTTTTCAAAATAAAATGTAATTCCTGAATAAGATAATTGTATCGAATCCAATGGATTGTCTGGTCCTAAAACCTCTTTGTAATGTTTGTTTGATTCCCCCAAAATACGACACAGTCTAATTTGAAAAACATATGTGCCTCGTCGGCTGTAGTAAAAAAAAAAAAAAAAGCAAACCCATGCCTCCTCGGTCTAACCTCTCACAGCACTTTTTTTTATTCGTGTCAAAGATGGATCAGAGACCACCTTGGCCCCTAACCCCCACTTCTTCTCCACTACCAAGAGAACAGTAATTAATCCGAACTGAGTTTTTAAAAATATTCCGACATGACTTTTTACTTTCATTTTGTATCAAAGCTGAGTTGTGCTCTCTGGTTTATTTTGCAAATGAACCGACAGAACATGATCATGTACAAGACTCGCCTACCCACAATGCACTGCAGCCCAACGCTCCTGGTCGGATGTTTGTATCGGGGTTCATGGAGAGATGCGGTAAAGAGTGGTAGCCAAGACACACGGTCACACACGGTCACACACGGTCACACTCGGCAATTATTTTGACCTGGGGAGCAGATTTAGAGGAAAAAATGTGTCTGGGGGGCCGGGATATCTGATTTTCAGGTACAAAAAACTTCACAATGACACAAAATAAACACAACAGTTAAACCTCACACTAAAAACAAGACATTGACTTGTACGTTCAAAAGACAGAATAGAACAAGTCAAGACATGCAATGCCATCTACAAAATGTTATGTAAATGTTAGTCATTACACACGCGGCTATGGTTTTGATGTATTTGTTACAGACATGTTTACGTCAAGTAACATCACATGGTTCCATTTGCACCTTTCAACAAATCTGAAAAGGAATATTAAGAAGTAAAACTTATATTTAATCCTACCTCTTCTCCGAGCACACGGTGACTGTACATACGGGTCGAAAAATGTTGACCTAATTCAGCATTTCTCAAAGTGTGGGGAATAGAGACATGACAGGTGGGGCGCGAGGAACGGGAGGAAATTTTACTTTAATTTTTATTTTTTTATTTTTTTACTATGCTTTCATTTTCTATACACACTGTAAATCACTTTGTGATTCTGTCTGTGAAATCCGCCGTATAAATAAATGTAAATTACTTATTTTTCCTGTAGGCTTTAAATTTCTCGGCAGGAGCGAAAGTTTGACAGACATAGCAACAGTAACTTTTGCAGGCGGGGCTAAGAGGAACAAACTTTCGCGCGGATGGGTAGCAGGCTAATGTGCGGACCACAATTACACAAAATGGATAAATTTGCAACTCGCACCTCAAAGGTCTGCGGAGAAACAAAAATATGACGGGTCCAATCAACCAAAAAGTCAACCTAAAAGAAAATATGGCGGAGGGTATCTTGCTCTTGGATTCACGGCAGCGGAGGTGGGGGCAGAGGAGAGACCCCTGTGTGTTCTGTGTCTAAAACGGCTAGCAGCAGACAGCATGAGACCCAACAAATTAAAGAGACAACTCGAGACCTCACATGATGTCCAATAAATTGTTTTGTTGGGGCGATGGGGGTAGGTGGGCCTTGAAAACTAACCCCTTAGTCTAAAGTGGGGATGAAAGAAAAAAAAAAAGTTTGAGAAGCCCTGACCTAATTGTACGGATCTCACTTTAAATGGCAAACCGATCATTTAAATGTTTTCACTTTGAATATGAAACGAGGAGTAAAATGTACAATGTACAATATTATCAATTATTTCACAAGGACATGATATTGTACAGTATAATTAAATCTAAAATGAATGTGATTTTTTTTTCAGGATCATTTTATTTTTAGCCAGTAAACAACTGTTATGTACTTTTGAATCGGGTTTTCCCCTTTAAATAACAGAAATTATAGAATTTTACAATATTCATTATTATTAAATATTAAATGTGCCAACTAGTTTTACGGCATACATCATCCCCCCTTTACCCATTTGTTAAAAAGACGAAAGTTGATGCGAGGCATTTAAAGTGAGAAATCAAGAAAGTGTAGAAAAGAACAGAAGTGTGAATAGTTCAAGAAATAAAAAAAACAAGAGGCAACAAATACAGGAATTTCCACGGACAAACTAGTTGTATTCCTGGCTTACGTAACTGTACAGAACAGGCTAGAAATAAGACTGAGAAGATCAAAATAATTGTCAAAGCAGCAGCAAAGTTGTTGAAAGACCTATCTTGGGACCGGGTGCAAGCTGTACTACGGAGAGTAGACGTGACGGAGTCATGTTACCACATTCCAACACCCTGTTAATTGTCCGGTGGAATGCCAGAAATTTGATAGCAACCGAACATGAATTAAAGGGATATATTAAAAATATGAAAACTAAACCACGTATAATTTGTATTCAAGAAACAGGGCTGAAGCCAAAATTAAACTTTTTAATAAAAGGATATATAACGATTCGTAAAGATAGGAATGAAGGGTAAAGAGGATGATGTGCCACATTTATTAAAGAAGATGTAGTCACGGGTAAAGAAACAGCAGAACCTTTAGCAAAAACATGTGTTAAAGTGCACAGTAATGATAATTTGAGGAATGTGGAAAAACAAAAGAGAGAAAAAACAATGAGTTTAAATATTGGGGAAATGATGGAAGACAACGATAATAGCTTTACCAACACTATGGATATGACATTTTCTTTGAATGAAATGGTTCGAATTTTGAAAAAGGTTAAAAATACGTCACCGGGGAAAGACCTAGTGGGTTATCAAATGATCAAAAACTTAGGTAGCATCGTCAAAGAAGTGGTCTTGAAATGATATGACAGGATATATGAAGAAGGAGAATGACCGGCAGAGGGGAAAATTAGCGTTAATAATTCCAATATCCAAGTCAGGGTAAGACCCGGAAGAGGCGGGAAATTATAAATTTGGGGAAAGTAATGGAAAAAATGATTAATGAAAGACTAGTATATTATTTAGAGTCAAAAGAAATAATCAAAAAACTAACAAAGTGGTAAATAATGTTCAAGACTGGGGAACGGCTTGGGGTTTAAGATTCTCTGTTGGAAAGACAAAAGTCATACATTTTACAAAGACAAAAGTACAAAACAAGCTCCAAATAAAAACTCTAAGGTGAAAATATAGAAGAGGTACAAGTATTTAAATATTTAGGAATATGGTTTGATAAAAATATGAACTAGTCAACCCACATCAGCAAAATAGATTTGATTAGATTAGATTAGATAGTACTTTATTTATTCCTTCAGGAGTGTTCCTTCCGGAAAATAAAAAAATAGGGGAAAAAGTAAAAAGGTGTTAAATATAATGAGGGCTTTGAGGGGTAATGATTGGGGGGGGCTGATAGGTTAACGTTGAAAACAATATATGTATATATTTATAACTTTAATTCCATCTGTTATTGATTACGGATGCATTATTTACCAATCTGCTTCAAAAACATGACTTGGGAAAATAGACTGGATCCAGTCACAGGCTTTAAGGTTATGTTGTGGAGCTACTACATCGACCCTAGTGGCAGTATTACAAGTAAAAATGAATGAAAAACCTTTGGACAAGAGGAGAGATCAACTCTCAGCAGTTTATCGGGCAACTTTAAAAGGATCCAAGCAAGGATATCCCACTTGTCCAGTGCTACCAAACTGCCAAGAAAAAGAGAAAAAAAAAAAGAATAGTTTTGGGTGGATTATAGGAGACATATGTAATAAAGTTAAAATTGACAATATTAAAGTTAGTCCTACAGTACCAATGCCTGCAATACCACCGTGGATGTTTGATAACCCAAAAGAAAACATGCAATTACTAAAGAATAGAAATTTAAATAGTTACCGGATAGAAAAATGGATTGAGATATGATATATACGGATGCATCAAAAACTATAAAAAAAAATAAAGGTAAGAGCTGTAGCAGTTATCCCACAAGGAAACATAGTATTAAATAAAATAATCAGTGATAAACTATCTGTTTTTACGGGGGAATTGGTAGCAATTTAA
>NC_084616.1:18628153-18640653 GCF_033978795.1 Nerophis ophidion | reverse complement strand
CGCGAGGTAGAGAAGTTCCGACTGGATATAGTCGGACTCACCTGGACGCACAGGGGTTCAAGTACCTGGGAGTCTTGTTCACAGGTGAGGGAAGAGTGGATTGTGAGATCGACAGGCGGATCAGTGCGGCGTCTTTAGTAATGCGGACGCTGTATCGATTTGTTGTGGTGAAGAAGGAGCTGAGCCGGAAGGCAAAGCTTTTAATTTACCGGTTGATCTACGTTCCCATCCTCACCTTTGGTCATGAGCTTTGGGTCATGACCAAAAAGGACAAGTTCACGGGTACAGGCAGCCGAAATGAGTTTCCTCTGCCGGGTGGCGGGGCTCTCCCTTACAGATAGGGTGAGAAGTTCTGCCATCCGGGAGGAGCTCAAAGTAAAGCCGCTGTGCCTCCACATTGAGAGGAGCCAGATGAGGTGCTTCGGGCGTCTGGTCAGGATGCCACCCGGACGCCTCCCTAGGGAGGTGTTTAGGGCACATCCGACCGGTAGGAGGCCACGGGGAAGACCCAAGACACGTTGGGAAGACTATGTCTCCCGGCTGGCCTGGAAACGCCTCGAGATCCCCCGGGAAGAGCTGGACGATGTGACTGGAGAGAGGAAAGTCTGGGCTTCCCTGCTTGGGCTGCTGCCCCCGCGGCCCAACCTCGGCTAAGCGGAAGAAGAATGACGGATATATATATATATATATATATATATATATCCATCCATTTCCTACCGCTTATTCACATTGGGGTCACGGGGGGCGATATATATATATATATATATATATATATATATATATATATATATATATATATATATATGCATATTTGTCGACCTTTGTATGAAAAACATTTTTTTATGATTAATAAAAACCTTTTGTGTGATTACATTTAACACTTTACAGAAACACAAAGCCAGGCAAAACAAACAAAAGCTCTAAATAAACGCTCATCAGAGCCGCATGGAGTGCATGATTGCAGGCGCATTACACAATAGCACGTTTCAAAGAGTAGGTCCTCTCAGCTGTCTAAATAGGATGATTGCCTGTGGCTTGAAGGGTCCTTCAGCGGTCGGTGCGTTAGAGGGAAGAGGCAGGACGTGTGGGAGGCGTCATGTAAAACACAGCTAATGAACTTGTCCATACTGTAAGCGTGGACAGCATGTTTGGTTGATTTCATTGAAGAATAGATTTTCACCGTCCTTAAATAGCGACTGCAGATGTTCACAGACGGGCAGATTTTGGAAGAGTTTGGGGCATGTGCTCATGCCAGGAAAAAGGGCCCCTGAAATAATTATTTTTTATAAAAGTCACTCTAAAGAATATTTTAAACTTATTTACAAGCGGTAGAAATGGATGGATAGTAAGAAATGCAAACTCACATTGTGAAATTGTATACAATATACATGTATGTTTGTTTTTATACTGTTTATACAGTATAATCACGCTAATAAAATACAACAAATATATCTCACAAGACTGTCAACGTTCAACAGAAAAACACCTTTCATCTCAAATTTTTGATTTTCAACAAAACTATTGAACTTGTCATTTTCATGGATGAGCATAACTTTCCTTAAATTATTACCCTGCTCGTCATGTCGTCTGTCAGAATGGCTAGCTTAGTGGTTACAGTATGAGGCTTAGCAGTGGAGCAGGGAATGAGAGTTCATGTCAAATTTTGGACATGTTTAGGTTATTAGTTTTTATTGACATAATGAGGATTTGTGATGAAAATGACAAACCCTTATTTTAGCCCAGTTTCCTGGGAAATGGTTTCATATACTATTGTGCAAATGTCGACAGGTATGCCCTCCCACCCTTTATCAAACATCAAAGTTTATCAAAGTGTATTTATATAGCCCTTAATCACAAAAGTCTCAAAGGGCTGCACAAGCCATAACGACACCCTCTGCTCAGATCCCACATAAAGGCAAGAAAAAACCTCAACCTCAACTCAATGGGATACAATGAGAAACCTTGGAGGGGACCGCAGATGTGGGGACCCCCCCACCCCCTGGGGGACCGGTGCAATGGATGTTGAGTGGATCCAGTTAACAGTATGAGAGTCCAGTCCATGGTGGGGCCAGCAGGGTACCATCTTGAATGGAGACAAGTCAGCAGTGCTGAGACATCCCTAACAGATGCACAGAGAAGTGGCCCACCCCGGGTCCCGACTTTGGACAGCTAGCGCAACATCTGTGGTCACTTGATGACCTCTCCACGCCATTAGAGGGGGGCAGAGCAGAAAGGAAATGGCAGATTAACTGGTCCAAAATGGGGGTCTATTTAAAGGCTAGAGTATAAAAATGAGTTTTAAGATTGGACTTAAATGCTTCTACTGAGGTAGCATCTCTATCTGCTAGATCCACTCCACGTCCATTGCACCGGTCGCCCTAAGGGGGGTGTCCCCACATCTTCGGTCCTCTCCAAGGTTTCTCATTGTCCCATTGGGTTGAGTTTTTCCTTGCCCTGATGTGGAATCTGAACTGAGGATGTCGTTGTGGCTTGTGCAGCCCTTTGAGACAATTATGATTTAGGGCTGTATAAATAAACATTGATTGATTGATTGAACTGTTACTGGTAGGGTATTCCAGAGCACTGGAGCCCGAATAGAAAACGCTCTATAGTCCCCGACATTTTTTTGTCCGACAAACGTCAGCAAACAGCTAGGTATATCTTTGAGTTTTTTTATTTTCTTTCGAAACCATCAGACCATTTATTCTGTAATAATTTCATAGGCACTCATCTTTCTTCAATCATTTTTGCAGTAAACATCGCTACAGGATTTCACAAACATTCCCTATTACCCGTTTGTTTGATGCTGAGAGTCAAAGGAGACTTACTCTTGGCTCAGCGCTGCTTGAGGAGGGGAGTTGGTGGAGGATATCTGGGGGCTTGTGAAATCCTTCGAGCAGTTTGGGGAGGAATTGTTATGTTTTGAGGAGGGAGTAGACCACAAGAGGGCGATGTTGCTCTATTGATTTATTATATATAAACCATATAATATAATAATGAAACAATACTACCAATAAACTAGGGAATGGTCTGTGACAAAATCCAAGAGAGTGTATGGAGTGTGATTATGTGTAGGAATTAACTGTTGAGTGTTACCGTGAGTGTTGAACAAGAGGCAAGAGGGAGAGGCAGAAGGGACAAGGGGGGTGGTATAGCTCGTTTCAATCCCCTCTTCCGCCATCCTAGTCACTACCGATGTGTCCTTGGGCAAGACTCTTTACCCACCTGCTCCCAGTGTCACCCACACTGGTTTAAATGTAACTTAGATATTGGGTTTCACTATGTAAAGCACTTTGAGTCACTAGAAAAAAAGCGGCATATAAATATAATTAATTTCACTTCACTTTACAAGGCAGTGCTCGGGGGGTCCTTGAGCCAGCAGGAAGTAGGGGGCTATAGCGGGGACGAAGGAGGTTCGTATCCAAGCATGGATCGATGATCAAGGAGGCAGTCCGGGAAGCGGAGAAACAAGAACTGACGTGACGTACTACTCGTCGATGCGGGAACTAAGGCAGACTGCTGGGGAGGACAAGGAAGACACGGGACTAAATCAAACACAACGGCAGAGAAATCACAGAGAGCAAGAGTGAGCATAGAGCAGGATTAATCGATTTACAGTACACAAACGGATGGTTACGCTATGGCCCGGAACGCAGGTCTGCACTTGCTTAAGAGGCCCTGGAAGATCAATCTCCGACAGGTGCGCTGTATGCAGATTGACTGCAGCTCCCGGCTGCAGTCGAAGTGACGCTCGCAGGTGCGCTCTTGGAGGCGCAATCAGCAGAGCACACAGATGAGTGTGCATTGGCATGCGCCCGGGCGGTGACCGTAATTTTCTGAAGAACTGAAATATGTTCCTCGTCAGATATCAAAACCTGTTTGGGCGGATTTTTTTAAAGAGAGTCATTTTTATAAACATCCCAATGACATTGCAAACTTGTATTCTTGGGGATCTCCATCAATTTAGTAACGTGTCATCAAAGAGTAAAAATGCATTTCTTACAATATGCATAATAACAAAACGGGTAATATTAAAACAATTGATAAATGTTGATAGTCCAACTCATACTGACTGGTATACACAAGCTATGGAGATGATATCAGTAGAAAAAACTGCATTTAGTTTAGATAATAATGAGTCATATATCGGAATATGGGATCCATTATGTCTTTTGCGATGAGGTGGCGACTTGTCCAGGGTGTACTCCGCCTTCCGCACGATTGTAGCTGAGATAGGCGCCAGCGCCCCCCGCGACCCTAAAAGGGAATAAGCGGTAGAAAATGGATGGATGGATGGATGGGATCCATTATTGAAATTTGTTTTAAGTATTAAATGAACCAAAATATGAATTATTGTATCTTTGTGTAAAATATTGGCCACAGAGTGTTGTCCAGCTTATGAGATGCGATGCATTGTTAATTTTTTTTTTTTTGTATTAACGTTTTTAATGATAATGTCAATGAGGGATTTTTAATCACTGAAATAGTTACTAATATTGATAATATTTATTTTTGTTTCACTACTTTTGGATTGTACCGTGTCGTGTTTGTGTGTCCTCAATTGCTCTGTTTATTGCTATTCTGAGTGTTGCTGGGTCGGGTTTGGTTTTTGGAATTTGACTGCATTATTATGTATTGTTTTGTTGGATTGGTTAATAAATGTATTTAAAAAAAAAAGAGTCATTTTTATTCGTAAATGAATGAAGAAGAAAAAAAGGGATTTTAACTGAAAGGGGTAAAAGAGCATGTGTTTGGGCACCACTATAGGGGCCTATCTGTGCTGGTGCCTGCAGCCAGGTGACAGACATAATCAAAGGAGGGCAGTCATTGTTGCAAGTGGCTTATCCTTATTACCCCTTAACAACGTAATGATGTCGTTATCGCCCTGTGAAACTGATGCATGAGTGGCTAATAGCAACCATCTTCCAGGAGAAACTATCTGATGCCCACAATACATCATTTACTGCGTTATTCTTTCCGAGCCACTGAAACCACTGTAACCATGTGATAACTTAAAGATCACTGCACAGACTAGAATATCCCACAGCTTTCCACTAACAAACTCATGTCTGTGTACTGTGCGATTTCACGTTTCCATGTTTTGCCTACATTATGAAAATGAGAAGTCTCTCCTGTCCCTTGTGGCTGACACAGGCACACTCATTGTGTGTTAGTGCCTGCATCTGTCCCGTCTTATACCATTTTCCACGTCTCATCAACCCGAGTGTGAACCCGACTCATGCAAACTTGCTCGTGACACCCATTTTAGCAAGGCAATTCTTTCAAAGTAAGGATTCGGCAGGGCCAGCAAATTTAGCAGTCCGGAATCATGCAGTTCTCGTAAAAAGGAGCAAAATACAGTAGGGAAAACAGAACAGACACCAACATACTGAATGTGTCTTTGTGTGAAATGAATTATGGCCCTGGCACGCAAGGGATGATAGGTCCATAGACATATTAATAATGTATCATCTAGTCATAGAAATGATAGGCACTCAGCTGGTGCGCTCTATTCAGAAGTAAGCCATAAATTTGCAGGGCAATAATAATGACTCTTCTCAAGGAAATAAAGGCCACCCTCTTCCACCCCACCCCTCCGTAGTCATAAACCTGACTCGGTCTTCCATCGGCTGAAAGAAAAATGTTTCCTCTCTCGACACCCAAGTGTCTTACACTGGGGGTATTTGAAGCAGCCAACTTGATATGCAACTATACCTATTTAAAGGGGGAAACAAATACAATTTCAGTTTTCCTATTAGACATTCTCACATCCTGCCCTTGGAGGCGAGCAAAAACGACAAGCTCAAGTTGACCAACAAATTTAACTCTGCAGTTAACGTCCTGTTATTGGCAAACTAACTTTGTGAGGCAGCTGAGAATACTACTGTACTGTATATTCCACCCAAGATGATACAATATTGGCCCGCCCAACAAATAAATGAATATATTAAAAATATGGTTTGACAAAAACAGACCATCCTTAAACCTCAGTAAAACTAAAATAATGTTGTTCGGTAACAGTAGAAGAGGAAGTCAAATACAAATACAAAAAGACATAAGTAAGTATATTAAATACAACTCCTAGTGTAATGATTGATGATAAAAATGAACTGGAAATTTCATTTAAAAAATATTCACATAACATCAATAATAAATAAAGCTAAATATTTATTGGAAAAAAAAATAACTTCATGTTCTTTACTGCTTGTTAGTGTTACGATATCTGAGTTAGTGTGCAGAAATATGGGGAAATAACTACAAAAGTACGCTTCAGTCACTCACCGTGTTACAAAAATTATCAGTTAGAATAATACGTGGTGTTGTAAATAGAGAACACTCAAACCCTTAACTTATTGAATCGAAATAAATGAAATTCAACAAACAGCTAAAATTATGCACAAAGCTAACTTTAACCTGCTTCCAAAGAATAAACAATTCTTCTCAATAAAAGAGGAGAAATATAACCTTAGAGAAAAATGTAAATTAATTAGTTTGCACGTACAACACTTAAAACCCTTTATAATATGTGGAACTAAACCATGGAATGGTGTAAGAAAAGAAATCAAACAGTGTACTAATATGATCCAATATAAGAAACTGTTCAAGCTCAAACCGTCTATAAAATACTAAGAAGAAGTATCACGATAAACATTCTGAACGTACTGATGACGTAATTAATTTCACCACATGACATTTGACTTACTTCCCATTTTTATTTTTTGTATTTTATTTATGTTTTTATTTACGGCGTATGTTGTGAATACATTGAGAACAGGAAATGAAGGAAAGTGTTAGCAATTGCCATGTAATGGAAATGGGTAAGATTAAATAAGCTCTGCTTTTTCCTACTCCTTTTCAAACATGTTGAAAAGAGAAACTGGAAATTGTCTTGTAACATGTTGTAATTGTATGCATGTTCGAAATCAATTCAAACCATAACCATATCAAGAGTTGGCTGATATTGGCTGAAAGTGAAATGAAGCTTGTACGCCATTGATTGATTGATTGATTGATACTTTTATTAGTAGATTGCACAGTACAGTACATATTCCGTACAATTGACCACTAAATGGTAACACCCGAATAAGTTTTTCAACTTGTTTAAGTCGGGGTCCACGTTAATCAATTCATGGTACAAATATATACTATCAACATAATACAGTCATCACACAAGTTAATCATCATAGTATATACATTGAATTATTTACATTATTTACAATCCGGGGGGTAGGATGAGGAGCTTTTGTTGATATCAGAACTTCAGTCATCAACAATTGCATCAACAGAGAAATGGACATTGAAACAGTGTAGGTCTTATTTAGTAGGATATGTACAGCCAGCAGAGAACATAGTGAGTTCAGATAGCATAAGAACAAGTATATACATTCGAAGTACATTTGAGTTGTTTATAATCCGGGGGGATGGGATGTGAATGGAGGAGGGTATTAGTAAAGTGTTGAAGTTAGCTGGAGGTGTTGTTTTAGAGCGGTTTTGAAGGAATATAGAGATGCACTTACTTTTATACCTGTTGGGAGTGCATTCCACATTGATGTGGCATAGAAAGAGAATGAGTTAAGACCTATGTTGGATCGAAATCTGGGTTTAACGTGGTTTTTGGACACAAATTATCGGAATAAAAGACCAATCAGAATAAAAATGCTAAATTTAACACATCATGCTGAAGATTCAAATCCGATACGGTCCATTTGGAAAGTATTCATTCAAAACGAGAGGGGTGGTTTATGCCGATCGTTATTCCGAATAACGTCAATGTACGCACCCATCCCGCCTCCGTGGGTTTTGGGGTAAAATAACCTTTACTGGGCATGTTTGCTACGTTAGTGAGAGGCTTTTCTGCCGTTGAGACAGCAAACATAATAACAATAATAAACATATTAATAATAATAATAATGGATTAGATTTATATAGCGCCTTTCTATTAGATACTCAAAGCGCTCACAGAGAAGCGATTCCTTCACTTCACATTCACACCTGGTGGTGGTACGCTACATTTGTAGCCACAGTTGCCCTGGGGTGGACTGACGGAAGCGTGGTTGCCAGTTTGCGCCACCACCTATCATTCATTCACCAGTGTGAGCGGCACTGGGGGCCAGGCTGAAGTGTCTTGCCCAAGGACACAACGGCAGTGATTTGGATGGCAAGAGGCGGGGAGCGAACCTGGAACCCTCAAGTTTTCAACATGGTGCAATTGGTCTGTTGCTGACACAACTTTTTTTATTAGAACCGTTAAGAGAACTCAGGTTATCAGGTACATAACCTGAGTTCTCTTAACGGTTCTAATAAAAAAAGTTGTGTCAGCAACAGACCAATTACCTGATAGTCAAAGGGTTGAAAATACAGAATTGTAAAAACATGTTCATGAAGCTAATGGTTTAAAAAAATACATACACAGACATGGAAAATTGAACGGGTGTGGCACAAAGAGCGAATGTTTCTTTTTCTACTTTTTCTGAAAAAATAAATAAATAAATAAATAAAAATAAAAAACAACCAAGATGGTTTATTCGGCTTAAACACTTGTATACACTTACTTACCTTGAACGGATCAATTTATTTCATGTCCATGCAAACAGTGTATATGAAATTCCGATCAACTAAGGTTTAAATCGGATTGGAGAAATTTTGCGCATGGATGTGGTCGTTATTCCACTTTTGTCAGAACTGAACAGGATTTGGATGGGTTGATTATGTCAGAAATGGACAGCATTTGGATAGGTTGATTGGCAACACTAAATTGGCCCAAGTGTGTGAATGTGAGTGTGAATGTTGTCTGTCTATCTGTGTTGGCCCTGCGATGAGGTGGCGACTTGTCCAGGGTGTACCCTGCCTTCCGCCCGATTGTAGCTGAGATAGGCGCTAGCGCCCCCCGCGACCCCGAAAGGGAATAAGCGGTAGAAAATGGATGGATGGATGGACAGCATTTCTTCATCGGTAGAAGAGCAAATGTGGTCTTAATGTCACACAATCACCAGAGCTCAGAGCATGTCATCATAAAATCAATTCATCCATCCATCCATCCATTTTCTACCACTTATTCCCTTTCGGGGTTGCGGGGGGCGCTGGCGCCTATCTCAGCTACAATCGGGCGGAAGGCAGGGTACACCCTGGACAAGTCGCTACCTCATCGCAGGGCCAACACAGATAGACAGACAACATTCTCACTCACATTCACACACTAGGGCCAATTTTGTGTTGCCAATCAACCTATCCCCAGGTGCATGTCTTTGGAGGTGGGAGGAAGCCGGAGTACCCGGAGGGAACCCACGCATTCACGGGGAGAACATGCAAACTCCACACAGAAATATCCCGAGCCTGGATTTGAACCCAGGACTGCAGGAACTTCGTATTGTGAGGCAGACGCACTTACACCTCTGCCACCATGAAGCCCAAAATCAATTCAGTGTGTGTCAAAAAGATAAACTCCTAAAGTTGAATTTGAGCAAACTCTAGTGGAGAAGGGTAGCTGTGGTTACAAGGTAACGTTTAAGTTGGGTTGACCGGCTTTACTAAAAATGATTCCCGGGCGCGGCCATAGCTGCTTCTCACTGCTCCCCTCACCTCCCAGGGGGTGATCTAGGGGATGGGTCAAATGCAGGGGATACTTTCACCACAGCTAGTGTGTGTGACAATCATTGATACTTTAATTTAACTAACTTTTGGCTACACAGTACATTACGTTTGAAACAAAGAACAAAGACATTATTACAAGCGAGTAAACCTAAAAGGAAACTTGCACAAATTGTGTCCAAAGTAGGGCTGGCCGATTTATCGATATACTTGATATATCGCGGGTTTTTCTCTGTTGCGATATAGAAAATGACCCTATCGTGATATTTGAGTATACGCTCTGTCACAGTTGCTTTTAGCTGCTGGCATTACACCACAGGCTCTTCCCGCTTTTTGTTGTCTCTTCTTCTCATAGACAGCAAGCGCACCTTCTTATACGTCACATACGTATACGCCCTCACGGAGCAGAGAGTTAGCAGCATGGGTAACGTTAGCTGGGGTGTGAGTGGTAATACGAGAGAAATAATGTGTGAATCTGGCAACAAATGACGGGAGAAGAATTAATTCCCAAGAAAAACAGCAGGGGGTCCATTGTATGGCGGTGGGTTGGCTTCAAGTGGGAATATGTCGAACAGACAACCGTAATTTGTCAAATGTGGGGCAAAAGTGTTGCTACAAAAAGTAGCATTACTGCTAATATGTAGCATCATTTGAAAAGTCACCTACTAGAGAATGAAGAATGATTACTCTGCATGTCAACATCTCCATCCGGTGCCACACCAACAAAAGGCAGAGGCAACCATTTCCACATCAACACAGTATGAAAAAAATAGTGAACAACGTAAGGAGAAAACGTCTGCAGTAACCTACCCAATAGAGATTTGGTTCCCTATTATGCAGTTCATTTTTATTTGACAGTTATTGAAATATCTTGTGTGACATCATGCACAAAAGTGCACTTTATTTGTTTTAAACTATTTTAGTGACGTTCTGTACAAAAAGTGCATTCTAATTTAGTGTTGTTTTGAAATGTCATCTTAGTGACATCATCCACAAAAGTGCACTCATAGCTTGTTTTAAAATGTCTTTGACAATCTTGCACTTTCTGTTTTTAAATGACATGAATGTTTGTGCCGCTGCTTAATAACTGTTTTACAAATACAGTTTTGTTCAATTGAATTAGTTGTGATTTCCCTCTCTGCATGAACGTTTAAAATGAGCATACATTAATGTAACATGAACAAGAATGCTTTAATGTAGACAAATAGTGCTAGTGCTAGACTGCTTCATCCCAAGTGCAGGACTAATAGACTCAAAAACTCCTTTTTCCCACACGCCATTAGACTGTACAACTCCTCTATGGGGCGGGGGCGGGGGGTACTAGGATGACAGGGGATGCAAAACAATAACAGTGCAATACGTTTTCATAACAGTCACTACTGCCTACTTTGTCTTGTTACATTCTTATTTTACTGTTATATTTTTATTCCCATTGTTGCTTTTTATTTTTTATTCTTATTGTAATATTTCTGTATTTTGTTTCCATTTAAAGCCTCATTATTTACTTTTTACTTTTGTTTAAATGGATCTCAACTCTGTACACTACTGCTGGAATTTTCATTTTACTGAAGGAACTTTCCTGAAGGAATCAATAAAGTACTAACTATCTATCTACATAAAATCATCATACTGCTGTGATTATATGCATCAAGTGTTTATTCAAGGCTAAGGCAAAATATCGAGATATATATTGTGTATCGTCACATGGCCTAAAAATATCGAGATGTTATAAAAGGCCATATCTCCCAGCCCTAGTCAAAAGTGACACATTTATTGTGAGCACCAACAGACAATAAGCTCAAAAGCTGCACAGTGTTCTGCTGGAATCCTTTTCCACACTTGTATGATGACATCACTGAGCTGTTGGATGTTAGACACCTTGCTCTCCTCAATCGTCTGTTTAAGGATGTCCCACAGGTGCTAAATCGGATTCAGTTGCTGAACGACTCCATCACCTTCACTTTCAGCTTCCTCGGCAAGGCACTTGCCATTTTGAGGGTCTGTCTGGGCTTCTTATAATGTTGGAAAACTGCCATATATCCCAGTTTCTCAAAAGGAGGGGTTGAAGCGCTGCAGCAGAATGTCACACCAAATGTTATGAATTCCTGAATTTCCCCGAATTAACCGCACTGATCCATTGACAGCAGAACCGCAATTATCTTGGTACTCACTTGTGTTGTCAGCTATATGGACAGTAAAGACCGCCTTTTAAGTCGTTTTCATCCATCCGTCGATCCATTTGTTTTATAACGCTTGTCATCATTAGACCACAAGGTTAGCTAGAGCCTATCCCAACTGGCTTCTGGCTAAAGGAAGGCTAAACCCTAAACTGGTCACCTATACAGATAATTTAGAGTAGGGGTCTCCAACTGTTTTTCTTCTGAGAATAAAAACTGGCTGCTTCGTCACCCGTCTTGTGGTATACAATTGTGTGTGGTGTTTACTGTGCATTAAATGGAAAAACTGTATTAATATTTTTCTTACAGTAAAATTCTGGTCAGTAGGCTGTCTGTATTTTATCATATAATTTACAGATTTTTTTAAATATATATTTTTTTACAATTTACTTCTTTTTTGTAATGTTTATTTTTATTGCTTATTCCAACCCAAACAAAGGTGGAAAAAAACGACATGTTATATTTTAAAGTGCATGTTTTTCCAGTGCAGGTTGTTTTGTTTTTTTTAAATTGCTGTTATGCTATTTTGTGGTTATTTTTCATTAAATACATTCATGTCTGAATTACGCCTCTAAAATAATTTATTGGGGATGTTTAGAACTTTTTTCAAATCAGAAAATTTAACAAAAACAATACATATATATATATATATATATATATATATATATATATATATATATATATATATATATATACATATATATATATGTATATATATATATATATATATATATA
>NC_084616.1:18573153-18623153 GCF_033978795.1 Nerophis ophidion | reverse complement strand
TATCTCAGCTAAAATCGGGCGGAAGGCGGAGTACACCCTGGACAAGTCGCCATCTCATCGCAGGGCCAATACAGATAGACAGACAACATTCACAATCACATTCACACCTTAGCGCCAATTTAGTGTTGCCAATCAACTTATCCCCAGGTGCATGTCTTTGAAGATGGTTTGTAAAATATGTCCCTGTGTCAAATCCATGGAGACCTTAGAGAAAACAAGTCCAAGACATATTACGAACTGTATGTGTTACACTAATTTCTGCTTACCACAGAGCTTTTTACCTCTCAGTTTAGAGTCACACTCACCCTTTATATCATCCGGATTTTTAAGCTTGAATGGATAAGAACATTATATTTAAAGCGAAAGCCCATTTTATTGCATTGTATGCTTCTTTTTTTGTTTTATTTTTTTTTTGTTTTCCATCCAGCCATCAAATGTCAGATTTTTCTCTATAGATTTCATTACATCTTAGGGCGGGTTAAAGCTGACCTCTGCCGCTGTGTTTCCTCCAGCTGTTCAAGTCCCAGAACAAATGCTCGAGAATGGAGCGTGCCAGGTTTGGTGTCCATAATCAACTCTTGCAAGCTGCCTTTAGAGTGCAAACAGCAGGTATCAAGCAGTTTAGGCTCCATTTGTTGTGCGGGGTGCTTTCAACAAAAAGGTTGCATGAGAGACTCTGACCTTGTCAGGAACGTTAGCCTGATATTCTGACCAAATCCTGCACTGACTGCAAAGGACAATGGCAATGACTTGACATTTTGTCATATAATATACATGGTTTCTTCTTGAATTATGTTTCTCTAAAGAGACACTTTTTCATACCCTCCTCTCTTTTATATTCTGCCCTTGTTTGAGTGTCAGTTAAGGAGGGCGAGAATTGCTGCGACTTACACCAGTTTTCTGGCTCAGTGTGTAGCAGATGAAGACAGCGGGCTTGCCGCATATTTCAGCTTCAACTCAAATAATCTCGGCCCTCATGTCACAAGCTTAGGTACGCACAAAAACCTGGAGCACGTCATTTTTTACGTCAAAGATTAGATGTATTAGTTAGTTAGTTAGATTAGTTAATTTAAAAGGGGACAATGCAATTTCATAAAACACATCACTACACATGATTAAAAAAGCCAGAATTTGCCAGAAGGCTAGTTTTCATCTGGCCATGATGTAAACAAGGCAGTAAAATTAAAATTTAAAAGAAAAAGAGGAGAACGAGAGACAAAAAGAATAAAAGCACACAATACATTTACATCCATCCATCCATTTCCTACCGCGTGTCCGTTTGCAGGAGCTGAATTCAGGCGGAAAGCGGGGTACACCCTGGACATGTACATCCATCCATCCATTTCCTACCGCGTGTCCGTTTGCAGGAGCTGAATTCAGGCGGAAAGCGGGGTACACCCTGGACATGTCGCCACCTCATCGCAGGGCCAACACAGATAGACAGACCACATTCACACTCACATTCACACACTAAGGCCAATTTAGTGTTGCCAATCAACCTATCCCCAGGTGCATGTCTTTGGAAGTGGGAAAAAGCCAGAGTACCTGAAGGGAACCCACGCAGTCACAGGGAGAACATGCAAACTCCACACAGAAAGATCTTGAACTCAGGATTTTTGTATTATAAGGCAAAAATACTAACACCTGTTTCACGGTGTTGCAATACATACACTGCAAAAAGTGAAATTTAAGTAAGATTAAATATCTCAAATAAGGGTGATATTTGCTTATTTTCTGTCTGATAAAATAATTCTTCCCACTAAGCAGATGTTATGTTTGAGTGTTTTACTTGTTTTAAGGGTTTTGGTCCTAAATTATCTCAGTAAGATATAACAGCTTGTATTTTGTGACCTATATTGAAAGACATGCACCTGGGGATAGGTTGATTGGCAACACTAAATTGGCCCTAGTGTGTGAATGTGAGTGTGAATGTTGTCTGTCTATCTGTGTTGGCCATGTGATGAGGTGGCGACTTGTCCAGGGTGTACACCGCCTTCCGCCCGATTGTAGCTGAGATAGGCGCCAGCGCCCCACGTGACCCCAAAAGGGAGTAAGCGGTAGGAAATGAATGGAAGGGGATGGGATATTGAGTGAAACATGCTTAAAACTAGAATATCAACTGTTGCAAAGCTGTATCATCAACACTCACAAGTATAAAACTGCTTTTTTAATGTAATAATTTCTTATTTCAAGCATGAAAAAAAAAATTGTGACTTTGACACAATTCCATCCATCCATTTACTACCGATTATTCCCTTTGGAGTTGCGGGGGGCGCTGGTGCCTATCTCAGCTACAATCAGGCAGAGGGCAGGGTACACCCTGGACAAGTCGCCGCCTCATCGCAGGGCCAACACAGATAGACAGACAACATTCACACTCACATTCACACACTAGGGCCAATTTAGAGTTGCCAATCAACCTATCCCCAGGTGCATGTCTTTGGAAGTGGGAGGAAGCCGGAGTACCCGGAGGGAACCCACGCAGTCATGGGGAGAACATGCAAACTCCACACAGAAAGATCCCGAGCCCGGGATTGAACCCTGACTACTCAGGACCTTCGTATTGTGAGGCAGTCGCATTAACCCCTCTGCCACCATGAAGCCCCTTTGACACAATTGTGTCTCATAATTAAAACAGATAACAGCCAAATGGACTTTTCTGTTTTATTTTCAATGAAACAATATAAAATACTCACTCAAAGTAGTACAGTTGGCAAAGTACAGTAAACAAACAGTTAATATTTAAACACTTCACATATGACATTCCAAACTATTTTGAACAGAAATAGTTCATTCACATTCAGATGAATTCTTCAAAATTACAATTGAAAATATTTTGGCCGGGGGCCGGGCTGTATATATGCGCACTATTTGACTGAAAGAGCACGCACTTGGCGCGATGATGTCATGTTATCGATAGAAAAATGCATTTTTAGACCATATGATTCGCCTGAGCGGCGAGTAGACCCCCAAAGTAACAAGAGGTTACTTTGTTGCCTTTCCATTAAGAAAAATAAACTCGTTTTTAGTATAAGTTTTCTCGTTTCAAGAAATGTAATGCCTAGTGCATATCATTATGGCAAGATAATGGCACTAGCATTTATTTAATTTAATAATATTTTTCAACATTGAGCAAAAAGGTCTCTTTTTTTCTACAAAAAAAAAATGCGCTTGTTATTAGTGAGAATGTAATTATTTTAAGGTAATTTTGGGTTTATTGAGGTTAGCTAATTTTAATTGTTTTGGAAATTCTTCACAAGCCAAATTTTCTTCTTCTATTAGCAGATAATTTTGCTTAGTTCAAATAAAATACCACAATTTTTTTGTTTTGTTTTTGAACTCTGACTTTTTGCAGTGTCTACAATATGATAAAAAATAAAATACAACATCACAATATAACATTTATCTCAGCATCAAAACAGGCTCATCTTTTACTGCTGGCAGCTGTAGGAATTGATAAGCCACATTTTTAAAGGGGAACATAATCACAATTTCAGAAGGGTAAAACCAATAAAAATCAGTTCCCAGTGGCTAATTTTTTTTTTTGAAGTTTTTTTTCAAGATTTTACCCATCATGGAATATCCCGAAAAAAGACTTTAAAGTGCTTGATTTTCGCTATCTGTAAATCCACCCTTCGACTTTCCTGTAACGTCACTTAGCGATGCCAATACAAACAAACATGGCGGATAGAACAGCAAGATATCATGACATTAGCTCGGATTTAGACCCGGATTTCAGCGGCTTAAGCGATTCAACAGATTACGCATGTATTGAAACGGATGGTTGGAGTGTGGAGGCAGATAGCGAAAACGAAATTTAAGAACAAACTGAAGCTATTGAGCGAATAACTATTGAAGCTATTCGGCGATCGCCTTCTAACCAACGATTGCATCTTTTGACCACTGGAG
Source organism: Nerophis ophidion (assembly GCF_033978795.1). Lineage (NCBI taxonomy): Eukaryota > Metazoa > Chordata > Actinopteri > Syngnathiformes > Syngnathidae > Nerophis > Nerophis ophidion. The sequence continues at coordinate 18,619,244 of NC_084616.1, read as the reverse complement.
CAACTTAAATCCGTCGATTGGTAAGTGTTTGTTTGGCATTAAATGTGGGTGGAGGGAAAGGCTGGATGCAAATATAGCTACAAATGCACATACAGCTAGCCTAAATAGCATGTTAGCATCGATTAGCTGGCAGTCATGCCGTAACCAAATATGTCTGATTAGCACATAAGTCAATAACATCAACAAAATTCACCTTTATGATTTTGTTGACTTTATCGTTGGAAATGCATCTGCTTTGAGTGTTGCAGGATATCCAAACATCTTTGTCGTAGCATCGCTATCGTAGGTAAAATGTGCAGAACAAACGAGGGACTTTTGCATCTTTTGACATTGGTGCAATTTAGATCCGTCGATTGGTATGTGTTTGTTTGGCATTAAATGTGGGTGGAGGGAAAGGCTGGATGCAAATATAGCTACACATGAGGCATAACGATGCAATATGTACATAGAGCTAGCCTAAATAGCACGTTAGCATCGATTAGCATGCCGTGTTAATCGATGCACACTCCACATAAGTCAACTTGAATCCGTCCCTGATCGTGTTGTTACACCCTCCGACAAAACACCGACGAGGCATGATGTCTCCAAGGTACGGAAAACAGTCGAAAAAACGGAAAATAACACAGCTGATTTGACTTGTGTGTGTAACATGTTTGAAAAAAGGGCGGATTGCTTCCCATTGTGACGTCACGGGTGAAAGGTCATCGCTCCGACAGCGAACATTTGAAAGGCGTTTAAATCGCCAAATTCACCCTTTTAGAGTTCGGAAATCGGTTAAAAAAACATATGGTCTTTTTTCTGCAACATCAAGGTATATATTGACGCTTACATAGGTCTGGTGATAATGTTCCCCTTTAATTTTTTTGTGAAGGCCTTGTAAGTTGTGACCAGTTTAACTTCCTCAGGTACTGCGCTCCACACATTTGCACTCCTTACTGACCAGGCCGACTTATTGAAAGAATACAACAGTCACCTCTGACAGAGCCTCGAGTGGCACACTCACGGCAGTTTCTTTGGCTGATAACTCCGCCAGGGGATCTGGAGCCAATTCATGCAATACTTTATAGGTCAGTTTTTAGTCTGCAAATATGTGAAGACTGTCCCAGTTTAAAATACTGTATTTATTTTTACAATGGCACATTGATGATTGTGCCTAGGTTTTTGAATTCATAACTTTCATTGCTTGTTTGTGCAAGATTTCCAACCGTTTTTTGTATTTTTTTGTATCAAGACTGACGTTGACGTGAAAGTGTCTCACGGCAGCTTCTTAGCTGTTGCACGTACATTTCTACAGGCTGTGGATACTTTAGCCTCACAGAGAGGCAATGCTGAGTAACAGTTCACATAAAAAAGTGCCAATTTTTACTACTCAGACTGATTGATGTGCTCATCAGAGACATACGAAGAAATAACGACCCCATTCCACCGATTAGGGCTTGGTAACATTTGATTTCAACAATATAAAAAATATCAAGGCAAAGACACAAAATTCAGTTTTTCGCCAGTGCATCTAACATTTCATATTCATACTGCCTGTGAAGACGTCTATTATAGGCAATTATTTTGCCACCTATTTCTGTAAGGGTTAGACTAGGGGTGTCAGACTCATTATAGATTGGGGCCAAATGGAGAAAAATCTACTCCCAAATGGGCCGGACTGGTAAAATCACGACACGATAACTTAAAAAAAAAGACATCTTCAAATGGTTTTCTTTGTTTAAAAATAGAGTAAGCACATTCTGAAAATGTAAAAATGCTGATGTTGTTGATTATTTTTTTCACGCTTACTGTTAATATCATTCTACCTTTTTTTGTCGTTATTCATACTTTCTGAATAAATTATGTGACAATTTTCATCAGTCAACTCATCGGTGTTAATTTTCAATCCATCAAGGTCAACAAATAATATCAAAATCAAATTACAAGGTGTTATTTATATAGTGTGCGCATTTTCCACGACATCATGCGGTTTAATTTTTTTTTTACTTATGTAGCATAATCTACAAAGATAGAAAGAATTGCTATTGCGACATGTAGTGGACACATTTAGAACAGCAGTTTCTTTCATTCAAAAATGTCGGCTCATTTTTATACTTACCAAAGTCCTCCCACAGGCCGACTAAAACCTTTTCGTGAGTCTGATCTGGCTCACGGGCCTTACGTTTGACACTCCCGTGTTAGACCAACTCTGTTACGTATTGTACGGTTGGGTTTGTCATCTCCTGTATTGTAATAATAAATTGAGTAATCAAACAAGAGTCACGGTCTTTCTTATTCGTTTTTGAAGTGTTCAGCGGGGTGGGTGTGTCACAGAGCTACTTTCAATATGATTTGCATATTTATAAAAGGGTGGGGCCTGGCCGTGGTGCGGGCATGCCAAACCCAGCAACCTCCTGTGGCCCATCTCAAGTAGATTGCGATGTATACCAAAGAAATGTGCTTGGATTTGTGCGTGCGAACACTTTAATACGTCTGAATTTTTACTTGCGTACGCTGTTTTCCGGATTTGATCATACGTCCATTTTTTGTAGGAAAGCCACACAACTCTCTTTACATAGGGCACCTGGTGTGTACATTGGACATATTGCACAAGGTTGATTAAAAAAAGAGAATGTTGTGTTCATGTCATTTGAATGCTGATGTTAACAGGAGGGAACATATGGTTTCATCTTCGGAGATGGATGCGGCCGTCAGAGAAGACACGGAACAGGAGAAGGCGTAATTATTGGCATTATCATGTGATGTTTGTTATGGAGCTAATGTGCCTTCGGTGGCATCGTGTCAACCTCATGCACAATGAAGGCCGCTGAAATGATTGATTGCGTCTCGCCAGATTTCCTTCCTCTTTCAAATCCTTCAAAGGCACCCTTATCTCCACACATGATGTATTCTTATCGGGAATACAAGAAATGCACATCGGGCTTGTGACGCCCAATTGAAAATATTAACCCAGATAACTGCCGATGACATTCTTAAAGGCCGGGGATAAATGCCTTCTATTATATTCATGTCCCTCACAAGGCTGCCAAAAGAGAGTTCAACAGACGCAGATCTCAGGAGGCATTGGGATGCTTACTGGGATGGAACGGCCAAGCCCTGAGCCAGGAGGTAAAAGCATCTGCTCTCTTTGGAGACTGTCATCAGCAGTTTGGGCAAAAAAGACAATACGTCGACAAGCATGCAGTTTTGTTGTTAATTTGAATATTTTCTAATGTGCATGCAATGACATTTGACTCAGGATCAAATAGCGTCGCCCTTGGTAAATGTCAATCGGACTCAGTATTGTAATGGAAAAAATTTGCATGTAGTTATTATTACATTCTCAGAAATAACCGGATTAGGTATGCATGATGCTTATTCTGCTTTTTAAATAAATACATTTGCTTCCATTGTGCCTCAAGTGGAAAAAGGTTTGTGCCCAACAAGTTAATGAGTTGTTTCAGAGCCACACTCTAATCAATGACAAGAATGAAAGACAAAAAATTATTATCCTTCAAAAATCGATTAAATGTTAAGATCGCCAGGTGTAAACGCTTAATTTCCATTCAACAGGTGGAGAGGAGCATCAACAAATTGAAAAATATCCCTCTCCTGCCTTCGGTTACTTTAGAAACACTTTGCATTGATTTTACCCGCTAAGATGTTAATACCCCACTAAAAGAAATTCAAAGGCCAGATTTCGACACTGCCTTCTATCAACATAATCTTATTTCTTACTTGGATGAACTTGAGAGTTGCCTCATGCAGATAAAGTAGACAGCAAGCGTTTCCCATTGACCTTTTGTGGAAGGAATCAGAAAACAAAAACCATCCAATGAATATGCAAATGAGTCTGGAGGACGACATCCCTCACCGCAACACTGTACCTATTCAATGACTAACTTACTGCCAGTGATTTATTGATCTCACTGCAAGGATGTTTGGCTACCAACAGGAAGTGTGTTTTTCTTTGATCCCCAACACTACCAATTTTGTGGCACTGCAAAACTGCACAGGAGGATATTTGCCCGCCGAGCTCTAGATGATTTTTTTCCTACACCGACTGCTCTTTGTCATTGTTCAAAAAGCATTTCTGCATGGCACGATTTACACTATGTATGTTCTACAGAAATTGACCCTGTGGGCTTGTTGTTATTGTGATCTAAATACCACCACAAAATGTCGTATGGGGCAAAAAAGGCTTTAAGTGATGCTCATAATGACAAGACAGCGGCACTGCTGAAGGGAAGCCAAATAGACTAGAACCATCCTGGCTCCATAGTTCTTCCTGAGACATTTCCAGCACTCCCACCCAGAGCAAAACAACGATTTATTGACATTTTCACTGTGCTTAGCCGCCCTCTGGAAGAAAGCAACTAACACCTTATCTCGTTGGCATGCCATTTAGAGGCAAAATTCAACATGGAGTCAGACAGGCGTAAAGAGGGAAGTCTTAGTGCTGCCATTATTTGTTAAAAAACATGATTTTGTTGTTGTCTCTGAGAAAATGTAATGCTGTTCGTGGTATGAGAAATTTTGTATATAACACTCAGGTCTATGGGAGCGTATGGGCTGTCTGCTTTCTTGTGTCTGTAATGATTATTTAAGAATTAGGAGACAACCTCTGAGAACATTGTGGTTCTCTATTCTGGTTGCTTTTGAGAGAGCTGCCGTCAGAAGCATTCAGGGAGAAGCCCATTAAATCAGCAGTGCATGAACCTTTTTCAGACAGAAACCAGTGGTCTGCAGGTCAGAAAAATCATTGTGATTGGTTTGTGGCAGTGCAAGGATGATAGACAGAGAAAAGTATTTGTGTTTTTATGCGGGTGGATCACATTTCACTTACAAACTTAAAGCCATTTTGTAACTTTATTATCACATGACAAATGAGCAAAAAGCCATTGTTCACGTTGACTTTTATATCTATTGATAAGATCCATTGAATCCTCATTGGTAAATCCTGTCAAGTATGTATTTTTACATGTTATCAGCTGCCATGTTTGCTGGAAGAGATCCCTCCATCCCTACCTGGTTTGTGTAAAACTACTTTTCCTAGAGTTCAGCCCGTTGATTCAAATCAACATCAGGACAAAGAACCAGAAAAGTGTTGAATCTGGCTCATTATAGTATTTTTTTAGGTGATAATATCTCCTCCTCCTTAATACAGAAGTAATTGTAACTCCAACTTAGTCAGTTTGACTTGGTTCTGCACCCTCTATTTTATCTCCTCCTCCCTGATAGAGTGGCAAAAAAGTATCCAGTCCTCACTGATAGTAAAAGTAGTCACCTACTGAAACTCACTACTACCGCAGTCCGATAGTTTATATATCAATGATGAAATGTTAACATTGCAACACATGCCAATACAGCCTTTTTAGTTTACTAAATTGCAATTTCAAATTTCGCGCGAAGTATCCTGTTGAAAACGTCGATATGATGACGCGTATGATGACGCGTGCGCGTGACTTCACGGATTGTAGCGGACATTTTATTCCAACCGCGATCCCAGCTATAAGTCATCTGCTTTAATCGCATAATTACACAGTATTCTAGACATCTGTGTTGCTGAATCTTTTGCAATTTGTTCAATTAATAATGGAGACGTCAAAGAAGAAAGATGCAGGTGGGAAGCGGTGTATTGCGGCCGCCTTTAGCAACACAAACACAGCCGGTGTTTCCTTGTTTCCTTGTTTACATTCCCGAAAGATGACGGTGAAGCTTTGCTATTGGACATAGCGGTCAAACAAACATGGTTCCCTACCACATGTCAACAGGCAGGTTTTTGGTGAGAAAATGGTGGTAATAAGCGGAGAGCTTGTGTCGTTCCTCGTGCACCTGTCGAAGAGGCGACTGCGGACTCTCTTGCCTTCTCCGACTGGCCGCCCCCGAACATGGGATGCTTCCACCGTGGAGGAGGGAAAAAAAAAGATCTCAGCCCGGCCCCAATGGTTGCCTTCGCTTTGCCTCGTCGAGAAACGTGGCTTACCTCAGAGACACTGGCGGTCACCACACCCGTGGCCACACCCCTCCGACTTTCACTTAAACGCTAAAACACTAGTAACACAATAAGCAGATAAGGGATTTTCCAGAATTGGGCTTCACGGTTGCTCAGGGGTTAGTGCGTCTGCCTCACAATATGAAGGTCCTGCATTCCTGGGTTCAATTCAAGGCTCAGGATCTGTGTGTAGTTTGCATGTCCTCCCCATGAATGCGTGGGTTCCCTCCGGGTACTACAGCTTCCTCCCACCTCCAAAGACATGCACCTGGGGATAGGTTGATTGGCAACACTAAATTGGCCCTAGTGTGTGAATGTGAGTGTGAATGTTGTCTGTCTATCTGTGTTGGCCCTGCGATGTGGTGGCGACTTGTCCAGGGTGTACTCCGCCTTCTGCCCGATTGTAGCTGAGATAGGCGCCAGCACCCCCCGCGACCCCAAAAAGGGAAAAAGCGGTAGAAAATGGATGGATGGATCCTAGTAAATTTGTCTAATAACATCTGAATTGCTCTGCCGTCTAGTTTTTGTTTTTTTCCCTAGTCCTTCACTCTCACTTTCCTCATCCACAAATCTTTCATCCTCGCTCAAATTAATGGGAAAATCGTCGCTTTCTCTGTCCGAATCGCTCTAGCTGCTGGTGGCCATGATTGTAAACAATGTGAGGATGTGAGGAGCTCCACAACCGGTGACGTCAAGCGCACATCGTCTGCTACTTCCGGTACAGGCAAGGCTTTTTTATTAGCGACCAAAAGTTGAGAACTTTATCGTTGATGATCTCTACTAAATCCTTTCAGTAAAAATATGACAATATCGCGAAATGATCAAGTATGACACATAGAATGGACCTGCTATCCCCGTTTAAATAGGAAAATCTCATTTCAGTAGGCCTTTAAGATCTAAAGTCTCAGACATGAACCAAGGCAAAATCAAAGAGGGCAGAGGTCTTGTCGATGCGTTGCAACAGTTGTGTTTCCGCAGCTTGATGATTTTTTTTTGAAGGTGCATGTCATGCAACGCAGGTCTTCGGGCCGAGCTGGTGTGGTGTGCACTGGCGCCAGAGCACTGTCCAAATTTTCCCTGGGGCCCTCAGGGTGTGGCGGGGTGCAAGCTTGGAGCCTGGCAATGCGTTCAGGTGTTTCATTGGTTAAAATGTGCGCCTGTTGGCAGGTCTGTTGGGCATTGATTTGACAATGCATTGTCAAAGGCAATAAGATCAGATAAGCCCAAGATCTTACAATATTTTCTCGTATCTAGGTCCATCCAGCACATGCACCACCACAATTATTGCCGGTGTCCAAAACACACTCGTCGTGGGCTCTACCAAAACGCACCTTCTCTGTGCTAAAAATAGATCCAATTGTCTAGATTACAGAATGTGACTCTATTGCAAAAAATGTGACACAGATTATTGTGTGCTGCAAGTGAAACATAGCAACAAAGCAAAACACCACAGGTAGGAGAATAAAGTGAGTGTGGAAGGAAATGAGTGGCTCCATGGTGACACTTAAATAGGGCAGTTCGCACCCATTTTGCACTTGTTAAAGGGGAACTGCACTTTTTTGGACTTCTGCTTACGATCATTATGAGAGACAAGAACACACATGTCTTTCTTTTTTAGGATTTTAGAGATAATACGCTGTGAAAATGCGACTAATGGGAGTTGTAACCCTCAAAGCTCTCTAAAACAACTTCAGAAACCTCCATCAAATTGAATACACACTACAAATCTACATCCAATGTAGTAACAGACACAATCACGACAATACGTAATATGCAGAATATTTAGGTTAATTTTACGAACAGACGGAACTAATTTTTGGTAACAAACGACGAATACGACTATTTTTGGACAAATAAGGATTCACAAACTTATCTTTATTCATCTAATTAATAATAATAATAATAATAATAATGGATTAGATTTATATCGCGCTTTTCTATTGTTAGATACTCAAAGCGCTCACAGAGAAGTGGGAACCCATCATTCATTCACACCTGTTGGTGGTAAGCTACATCAGTAGCCACAGTTGCCCTGGGGTAGACTGACGGAAGCGTGGCTGCCAGTTTGCGCCTACGGCCCCTCCGACCACCACCAATCATTCATTCATCATTCATTCACCAGTGTGAGCGGCACCGGGGGCAAAGGGTGAAGTGTCCTGCCCAAGGACACAACGGCAGCGATTTGGATGTTAATAGGTGGGAAGCGAACCTGCAACCCTCAGGTTTCTGGCACGGCCGCTCTACCCACTACGCCATTATATAGAAAATTATATAGAAAAAGAACAGCTGCTTATGGAAGCGAGCGCAAAGAAGAGGCTGAAACGTTGAAGCAGACAGAAGCCGAGATAGTGCAATATGGTCATGCTGCAAATCTGGAGCTTTGAGCCAAGCTATGCCCGAATTAATGGATTGCTTACGCAAATCAACTGGACCAAACGGACAACTATCCATCGAGTAAGTCACTATACTATTGTTCACAATACATGCGGCACATCACCGTACAACTACAGTAAATACACTGTAAAGCTAGCTGTGTCGAAACAAAAGATGAAACGTGGGCTAATACTTTACAGATACTGTAATATGACTGTTCATGTTTTTCTGTCAGGTCTATCTCGTTGTGTTGTGTATTACAAACTCAAACTTGTTTCGTGCTGATGTAGAAGCTAGCTTATCTTTTACGGCTAGTACCGTAGCAAGCTGATGTGTTAGTATTCTAGAAAAAGAGTTCCTCAGTGTTCGCTCTTACAATAACAATGTTGCTACAGCTTGGCTATTATACAGGTCACGGAACACACATGAAGTATTGTTGATGGTTTTTGAATGCATTTTAAAGTGATTTGGTTCGTTTAGGTTCATTTCAGTTTCAGTTTATTTCAAACATGCATACTATACAATGTAATGCATCACATATTTACAGTTGTTTCATTACAGCACATCCAAAAAGGAGTAGGAAAAAGCAGAGCTTATTTAATGTTCAAATCATAGTAATTTTTATCCCATTTCTTTTTTCTCTATTTGTAACAAAACAGTAAATAACTAAATAATAGATACACAATATACCATCCATCCATCCATTTTCTACCGCTTATTCCCTTTCGGGGTCGCGGGGGGCGCTGGCGCCTATCTCAGCTACAATCGGGCTATTAAATACATAAGTAATTATTGCCACAAAAAAACCCAAAAAGGTTCAAGATGTTCATCATAATTGTTCTTCTTTGTACTTCGTGAACACTTGTAGTTTGAACAGTCTCTTAAACTCAGTCATATTAATACAGTACAGGCCAAAAGTTTGGACACACCTTCTCATTTAATGTGTTTTCTATATTTACATGACTATTTACATTGTAGATTGTCACTGAAGGCATCAAAACTATGACACCTGTGAAGTCAAAATAATTTCTGGTGACTACCTCTTGTAGTTAATCGAGAGAATGCCAAGAGTGTGCAAAAAAGTATTCAGAGCAAAGGGTGGCTATCATGGCCGGCTCTACGCAGGGGCAAGAGGGGGCAGAGCCCCCTTAAATAAATGTCTTGCCCCTTAAATCAACATTTGAGAAAGCAAATTTTAATAAACTCACAAAATTACTAAATTACAAGTTGACAAAATTATCTGCACTAGCGGAAAAATCAGACGAAAAAGGGACACATACGATATAGTAGTGTCGGCTCCTTTTTTTTTTTACAACTTGACAAGAGCAGTGACAGCGGAGGCTCTGAGCAGCAGTAGTTTGGAAGGCAGAGAGCCCCCACTGTCCCTGTAACAAGCTACAAGTCATTTATGATGCTGTTAATGGCGGTAAAAATTAAACATAAGGCATTAGCAGTCCTCCTCTGCTGTCCTCTGTTCAGAGCAGAGTCCCTAGCAACGGCCCGTTTTACTTAGCAACGGTCTGACAATCGACTGCTGGAATTCTTTTTCTGATGTTTTTCTTGTAATTCTACATAGTCAACCTTTAATGTTTCAATTTACATTTTGTAATAAACACATTATAAGTTTTATTTGATATGACCAAGACACCTAAAAACAAAAACACAATTTACAAGCAAGTGGGCAACACACATACATTGGATTGAATGAATTTTGTGCCCAGATGAGTGCCCACGTCCACTGCATGATACAAACTGAAGACAAGTGACCTGTGTCTGACAAAGCCCTATGTAAAGCCCCCGCCCCAGGCTGTAGTCCTGTACTGTTGTTGTTTTTCTTCTTGTAATCACAGCGGGTTTTTTCTGTTGTTGTTCAAGCTTACTTATTTTCTGCTCCAGCTTCCAGCAGCTCACAGAGAGAAAGTTAATGCTCTGTAATGCATCCATTTTTCAGAGCATTTAAAAAGTCTAGTCCTGCTCCTGCATGTAGTAGTAGCAATGATGCTACTGCTAGTACATCAGGGACAGCAGCTAGCAATACTGCACCTTTAGCACCAGCAAGTACTGTTTCTCCTGCACCAGCTCCCTCCGTCCCCCCAACAAGCGCTCCTCCAAAGCAGCCTGCTCAGCTACCCAGTGACTTAAATGGCAACGCACCATCTCAGCCAATACTGGGTGGCTACCCAAAGCGTGCATTTGGTACAACATTAAGATCATTCAATCCTGCCTGGTACCGCACACGACCATGGCTAGAGTATTCTGTGGTGCGAGACGCCTGCTTCTGTTTCCCCTGTCGGAAATATGGCAGCGGTGTTAATGTTTCCCCCCCTGAGGGATTGCCACCTTATTGTGGTCAGGGGGTTTGCTACCTCAGTGACCGTAAGAGCTATACCAGCAGGAGCTTGGTCTTCAGGTGGGACACCCAAGTTGGACAGGTCTGAAGGTAGAGGCCTGACAAAGTGCAATCCACTACTCCAGGTTGGGGTAGCTAAAGACCCATTTCAATGAAGAAAGCATCGTTACTATAAGCACAGAAAAAAAAGTGCTGGAGCATGATGTGTACACATGATGCCCCCTTCACATTTCTGACTGCCCCCTCATATAAACATGCCTAGAACCGCCCCTGGTGGCTATTCTGAAGAAACTAGAATATAAAACATATTTTTAGTTACTTCATCTTTTTTTATTAAATACATAACTCCACATGTATTTAATAACCATGAAGGCATCATGGTTGTGATGCCTTCAGTGACAATTTACATTGTAAATAGTCATGAAAATAAAGAAAACACATTGAACGAGAAGTTGTGTCCAAACTCTTGACCTGTACTTGTATATGGTAACACTAGGGAGCAGTAAAGAATATGGACTGATTTAGCTGTAGAATGGATTGCTCCCATTACTTGCATTGCTAGCCACTAAGAACGAGATGATTTTTATATGTTAGAATGCGAAAAAAATATGTGAAGGATAGGCAAAATTCCCCAAAAAGTGCAGTTCCCCTTGAAGCCTGGTGTAAACTCTCACCTCACGTAGTTTGTGTCCCCTCTGACGACGTCTTGTGTGATTTATAGTTCTTCCATGGGGGGTGGCGCCAGACTTGTAATGTATTCTTCCAAAACACTCAGGGGCAGTGTCTCCTGGAGGAGCAACTGCAGCTGTCGTTGACTAGGTACTACATTTTCTTCTAGTAAATAGTGACTGTAAATGACAACCACAACATTGACATCTGCGTCTAAACTGGAACTAATCATACAGAATCATCAGTTTACTTCTAATGAACATTTTACTTATAAACCAGAGGAAAATACCTTCACAAAAATGGACTGTGCATCCACGCAAAGAGTCGCGGCATAATGCTATACTTATGTACAACGCTATTTGGGACATGGAACAAAAGAGCGCTAACATGTAATTGTAAATAAACAAAAAATGTTAAAAACAACAATTATAAATATGCTGGTCTTAACCTGCATGGTCATGTTTACAGTTCACAAATGTTTCAAGATTATTGACGGAGAATGAGAAGTGTTGCATGTGAGAGAAAAAGACGTGTGCGCGTGAAAAAGAAAATGTTTCTGAATTGAAGCTGTTGTTAGCACAAGAAGACAATAAAAGTTGAAAAAAGTGTCATACTTTGTGACTTCTTCTGGGCACAACAACAATATAATATGCTGAAAAACGACACATACAGTCATTATTTTTAGAGCACACATAGATATTAAGTACACAATATCCATTTAAATAAAAATGATTAATCACTGTTGTTTCATTTCATACACTAATTGGTGGATTTAAGCACACACTCTGCTCGCCTGTGTTCAGGGACCCTCCTTGGCAAAAATTGACCCAATCACAGCTCTTTGTTCTGCGTCACTGGTGACTCCAACCAAGAATATTTTGGCGGTGCAAGCAAGCCAAAAAAAATGCAGGGGCAGGGTGCATACACTCTTGCGTATGTGTATGTGTACGCTTGCGACGCTGAAGAGTATATTCCAGGCTTGATCGGTTGTGCACATATAGTAGATCACACGCACAATGCCGACTAAGACTACATACAATTTTAGAGTTTACACACACTATTTAGCACAAATTATTTAGAATTCTGTAGATCAGGCTCGTAATGAAGAACTATACAGTTGGGGGCAAATTTGGGATGCTGTTAAAGGACATCCTAAGGATTTGTCCCTTAGCCCTCAAGACAATTCTCAACTAATATTTATCATTTATAAGCGTTTTCATACATTTATATAATGAATTAAAAAAATATATATTTCTGTTCATCACCCTCGTTCCATTTGTCAGGTAAGAACAGCGTTGATATTGAAGGACATTGTGACTGGTCTCCAACCCGGATCGTGTGGGTTGCAGTGCCGATCGATACAGGACGCATCATAACAGGATTGACTCGAGTTTATTATTTCAATAAACAAGTTGTTTTGGAAGTCTGTCGCGCCAATTTCTAGCTCGCCAGCTCTTCCTGCTTGTCGCGGCGCACCTTTCGGTGGCCGGTGGCCGCGTCTGCTGCGGGAGCTCATCTTGCTCGGGGTCTCTCTCGTCGTGATCGTGCTCGTCGTTCGCCGTGGTCTTCTCGCCTACTTCTGCCACGATCGCTCCTCCTTCGCCCCTTTTATTCTGCAGCAGAAGATGCAGGGATTGAGAACAGGTGTGTCGATTACGCATCTGACTCGGATTGCTGCGGCGTCGCTCCAAGTGCGCCCCGCCTCTCTGTTCCGCTGCGTGCTCCGCCTTCTGGCCGCCATCTTGGGCAGGACCATCGTTTGCCCTGGTTCGCTGTCGGCTCGTCGGCTCCGCCACTCCACAGACATCTATACAGGATGCTTGAGGTCAAAGGTCAGATTATCAACAATGCAATCGATCGCACTTTCCAACTGACTTTTTTTGCTGCTAATTGTGAAATATGTAATACTCTTCCACAGTTGTCTTGGTTTTATGCTTATGTGTGGCAGATAAACGGCCACACGTATGGCTCCAAAATCCGGACATATTCGTAGACACCAATCTGCGGGGGCTCAAGATGCTGCTCTGCTGAGGTATTTCTACTCACACAACAGCGCCATCTTTGGACCTTATTGTTCTGCTCAAAAGAACTCAAAAATATATGATATTTGGCTTTCTCCACTAAGAAGTGCCAAATCCCTCTTTCCCCCAGGTGTCTCAGTCAAAGCCTCGGAGGTTAACGCTAGGTTGCCTTCAGTTTTTTTTCCTGCTTTCTTCACTCTTTCCTCGGCTGGGAATGTGATGTCTTCCTCTGCAAGCATTAGTGAAACATCTTCATGCTACAGAAAAGGTGGTGTGCAGGTCCCGACTTTTGCCTGTGCATGCCAAACACAGATTAAATATAAATCACAACATACTGTGAATGCACAGCTCTTTGTGTTGCTTGGAAATATCGAGGATACAAGCCAGACATAAATACAAATGCATAAATACACAGAATAACAGCCCATTTATCCCTCTTCTTGCCAATAGCAGTCAGTGTTCCATTGTGCACATACCACTTAGGCTACATAAAAGGAACGTATTACGTTTGCTGTACTTTTTTATTATTATTCAAATTCCTTCCCCAAAAGCAGTATAAAGAATTGCATGGTCAAAAACATGAAGTGTGATTCATTATAAAACTTTACAACACTTACCTACAAGCTGACAAAGCAATGTAGATCAACTGATTTGCTTAGTTATATTCCTGTTTTTGGTCATGTAAGACCTTCTCATATTTTTGCTACAAGGCAGAGTTCGTAGGGCTAATTTATGGTTGATCCATAGGCTAAAAAAAAAATATGGAAATTTCACTTTTTTTTTCAGTCAGGGGACCAAAAATGAATGAAGTATCAGCCACTGAGGGGTCACCTTTTGTGAATGGCATCAAAAGGCATTAATGGGTAATGGCCGTACACATACTTTTTCACAGATTAATACTAAGGTCCTGAGTTCGATCCTGGGCTCGGGATCTTTCTGTGTGGAGTTTGCATGTTCTCCCTGTGACTGCGTGGGTTCCCTCCGGGTACTCCGACTTCCTACCACCTCCAAAGTCATGCACCTGGGGATAGGTTGATTGGCAACCCTGAATTGGCCCTAGTGTGTGAATGTGAGTGTGAATGCTGTCTGTCTATCTGTGTTGGCCCTGCGATGAGGTGGCGACTTGTCCAGGGTGTGCCCCGCCTACCGCCCGAATGCAGCTGAGATGGGCTCCAGCAACCCCCGCGATCCCTAAAGGGACAAGGGGTAGAAAATGGATGGATGGATCAACCAATACTGGACGGTGATCGACCGGTGCGTCTGTAATTTTAGTTCTTTATTAGTAATACACATGCTGTTATTAGCCTTTCACGCAAACTCATAAACATTTACTACGTTCTAAAACCATTTATAAACACTTATGTAATGTAAAAAAAATTAAAATAAAAATCATGTAAAAAAATAGTACTCACGAATGATGGTGCTAAATCAGTGGTGTCGAACTCAAATACAGAGTGGGCCAAAATTTTAAACTGAACAAAGCCGCGGGCCAAGGTTCAACAAATTAACCTTTTAAAAGGGACCCGGACAACTTTTGCATTGAATAATAAACGAGCAAGGCTTACATAACTTTATAGTGACATGCAAAATCCAGTTTCAAATAATAATAATAATAATAATATTAAAAAAATAAGAATAATTATTGCTCAGTTTGCTACGCTGATTTGCTTTAACTCTGAATATGGAACAAGCAACGCTTATATAACTTAATAGTGCAAAATCAACTTTCATAAAACAAACGAAAAAAACATTAAAGGCATATTAAATACAATTTTAATAAAACAAATTGAAGGCCTCTTTTCTATTTGCAGCCTTCTGAGGTAAAAGTCAACATGAACTTTTTCCATAGGCTAATACATTTGAAAATAAATGGGGGGTCGGGGGGGTTGTTGATAGCGGGGGATTTATATTGTAGCGTCCCGGAAGAGTTATTGCTGCAAGGGATTCTTGGTATTTGTTCTGTTGTGTTTATGTTGTGTTACGGTGCCGATGTTCTCCCGAAATGTGTTTGTCATTCTTTTTTGGTGTGGGTTCACAGTGTGGCGCATATTTGTAACAGTGTTAAAGTTGTTTATACGGCCACCCTCAGTGTGACCTGTATGTCTGTTGACCAAGTATGCCTTACATTCACGGACCTAAGTGTAGAAGCCACATATATTATGTGACTGGGCCGGCACTCTCTTTGTATGGAGGAAAAGCGGAAGTGACAACAGGTTGTAGAGGGCGCTGAAGGCAATGCCTTTATGGAACGCCCCCAATATTGTTATCCGGGTGGAAATCGGGAGAATGTTTTTCGGAAGGGACAGTGAAATTCGGGCGGGTTGGCAAGTATGAGTATTAGCGGTGAATGCTGTATAATACCGGCGGGCCAGCTCTAATGTTAATTTGATATTGCCCCAAGGGCCAAAGGAAATTACACGGCGGGCTAAATTTGGCCCGCCGGCCAGAGTTTGACATCCATGCTAAATGCATGATGATGGTGGCTGCGTTTCTTGTGGGCCTATCTTCTTCTGTGTGAGGAACAAAGTTATGGCCACTCTATCTTTTAAAAAAAAAAACTGTTGCCGTCGTCCTCATAGTCTTTTCCTCCTTTATATAGAAAACCAAAGATTCAATGACCTTGTAAAGGCAGCTAGTATAATTTACTGCTTAGCTTATCTTCCATCTTTTAGCATAGTTCACCTTTTCTCCGATGGTAAGCAGCTTCCTCTGGGGCTTAAGTTCTGTGCCAGAAGCCTTGAAATGCACAGCACGTTTGGATGACATTGTTGGATTCAAATAAATAAGAACTAGCGGTGGGGAGGTATTTTAAAATTTGCCCGTAATTTAAAAATAAAAATTTAAATAGCCAGGAGACTGCTCATATCTCAAAAAAATTGTAAAGGCGGAGAAGCTTTAAGCTGAGGTACCACTTTATGATAATATGACAACACCATATTTCTGTCCACACAGTTGGCTTGTTATGATGTAGGGCAGCTGCATGTGCCTTCTGGGAGAAACGTGTGAGGGGAAATGCCGCCCCAGGTGATTCGCTCAATATGTAAATTATTGTTAAGCATTTGGCCACACTAAGGTGCATGCTGCCTCACGCCCTCATTTGCATTTCTCAGCACCGTCTGATCAGGTGCTACAATCCCACCATGGTATCTAATCCAGAGGCGGTCTTTAATGCTGTAAGGCGCTCGCCAATGTCTTAACAGCCAACCCGGCTCCACAGAACATTTGTATTATGGTGCCGACTGAGAAGGGAGTCAGTCGGAGCCTCTGAGCGGAGGCTGCCTCTTACTGGAAGGATGCAGACGGCGAGAGGAGAGATTCCACTACACTTGAAGAAGGAGCTTGCCGCACGTGCCGACACATGCAAAGGGGCAAATGAATTCAGTGGGAGCCACTCCTGAAGGGGCAGTGATATTTCAAAGTTGGACTTGAAAGAGCTGTGCATCTGTTTCCCCCTCTCTACTCGTTTTGTGAATCACTGGACTGTGGCAATCAGAGAGTGGAGCAGCGGAGTCAGTGGAGTTCTCTCCTCCAGCTGAGTTCGCCAATGGGATCAACGTCATGGATGAATTTATGGCATCTTGATGAGATATTTACATGATTATTGACTGGTTGCGCAGGTGAGAGGTTCTTTTTCTACTTTCTGCCACACATGGAGGAAACAAAACAGTAATTAAGCTCTATTGGCAAACCATAGATTTCCAAGTGAAAATGTCTGTTTTTGTGTGAAATTTAAGGAGTGCTAAGACAAATCATGAATATTGTTGTCTTGATGTCTTCATTCACGTGATTGTCAATATAAGACTATTCAGAAAGGCACTGCAGCCAGAATCAGAATCAGAATCTGAATAGTTTATTGCTTTTGTTTGAGAACGGGTTCACATACTAGGAGTTTGTGAACACATATAACACAGAATAGGTAATAAAAATGAGCTGTAACCGAGCTATTAAATTAGCCATTAGAAATAATTAAAATATGTCTCATAGAAAAAGGTTATTCCACATCCTCAAATACAAGTCCTGCTTCACTTAAAAGTAAGAATGAACAAAAAAAAAGTTTGACTTACTTACACTACATGCAAATCTTTTGAATATAATGAGCATTCATGGGAGCCAACTTTAACCATCTAGAGAAAAGTAATTCATCATGCCAGGTTGTTACATAGTAGGAAACCATGAGAGCTTAAATGTCACTTTAATGTACTCCTTCTCTGTTCACCAGAATAAAAAATAAAAGTGCTGCCGTTGTTATATTCTTTTATTTCTCCACGCAAAACAATGTTGTGCAACGGCTTTTGATTCCCATTCCTGCTGTGTCACTGTCACATTATTCTGACAGACACAGAAAAGCCCTGGCAGCCGTCTGCTCGCGAAATCGTGTCTTTCCTTAAGTTAGAGTTTGGTTGGGAGGCAGGAACACTGCTCGGGAGTAGAAGGGAATCAGCCTGTCAGGGGAAATTTCTGCTGGACGGGGAAAAACTCCCCAGGGATCGCTCCACATTTGCAGCATTGTGGCTCTAGAAGAAGACAAGGCACACTAGGAAGACAAGCCATTAAGAGACGATTGTTCCCTCTTCATGATGTACTGTATGCCAGTGATTAAAGCAACTATATGTAGAAATGGAGCAGGAGAAGAAAGAGCTTCATTATTATGTTGATTGAATTAGCCTGAAAAAGGGAAACTAGTGTCTTAGCAATTGCCATGGTGACCCTGGATCAGTTATGTTAGTGGTCTGTAACTGTAGTGAACCAGCCAGGAGAGCTATCTGCTGATGTTTCATTCAGAGTTCATAGTTTTTAAAAAAACAAAAAAACGTACTAAAATGATCAGATAACGTTTGTTTCAAGATATAGTGTTATAACACAAACATGCATTTGTTTATTCATCCTTGACCAGCACCCCCTGTCCGTCTAATTCAAATTGAAGTAAGTCACCTGTTATGGGCAGAGGACTGCGTCTCTTAAATGATCAAAATAGGGAGCACAATGTATTTAGTGTGTCTGCCTTCATGAACAGTATATGCAGAATATTTGCTGCTTATCAAAACGACCACACTATTGGGAGGAGGGGATGCAAATATAATCATTTTAGGATTATATTTAGCTCTGTTCTGTGGCCGATGTTTTGTTTCTATGATTAGCACGTCTGGAATGTCCATGCAAACTGGCACAGTTACGCACAAATAGCTGTGAGAAAAGAAGCGATCGCGCTGCAAAGACATACGATTAGGAAAGCGAATGTTCTGTCTAAGTGTGTGTGAGTGTGTGCGTGCGTGTGTGTGTGTGTGTGTGTGTGTGTGTGTGTGTGTGTCAACATATTTAAATTGTCATATATATATGTATACTTTGGCAACACTAAATTGGCCCTAGTGTGTGAATGTGAGTGTGAATGTTGTCTGTCTATCTGTGTTGGCCCTGCGATGAGGTGGCGACTTGTCCGCTCGATTGTAGCTGAGATAGGCGCCAGCGCCCCCCACGACCCCAAAAGGGAATAACCGGTAGAAAATGGATGGATGGATGGATAAATATTGTTATTATTTATTTATAGTTAAACATGTTAGGCAAAATCATATAGTTGATGTAGGTGCCCATATCTGCTGTATAGAATTACTTTGCAAAAGAGAAGTGTGGGATACTTCTTGTGTTGCCTTATTTGTTTTTGACTTTATTGATTAGACATACTTAGAGTTTGGCAAAGCCAGACCGGAGCAGGAGGGGATAGAAATGAGAAGAAAATAACGACAGAGGGGCAAATTACAGGGACATAAGGAGAATAAGACAGAGAAGGACAACAACAACAAAACCAACAACAACAACAGAATAACATCAGCAAATATGATGTATACAAATATGATACCAAAAATTATAACAGAGAAACAGTTAATGAAGAACTGTAGAAGGGAATATCACAGATGAAACAATGAAATGTAATTAATACATACAATTATTAGATTCATTGTCTGTTTGGCAATGCCATTTTATAAACCTATAGCTGCTGGATCACTTAAGGCAGTGGTTCTCAAATGGGGGTACGCGTACTCCTGGGGGTACTTGAAGGTATGCCAAGGGGTACGTGAGATTTTTTTTTTTTAAATGTAAAAATAGTAACAATTTAAAAATCCTTTATAAATATATTTATTGAATAATATTTTCTTTTTTTGTGAAGAAATGTTTAGAAGTAAGTTCATGAATCCAGATGGAGCTCTATTACAATCCCCAAAGAGGGCACTTTAAGTTGATGATTACTTCTATCTGTAAAAAATATTTATTTGTAATTGAATCACTTGTTTATTTTTCAACAAATTTTTAGTTATTTTTATATCTTTTTTTCCAAATAGGTCAATAAAGACCACTACAAATGAGCAATATTTTTGCAATGTTATACAATTTGATAAAATCTCTTTTTTTCAACCAAAAATGCTTTGCTCTGATTAGGGGGTACTGAATTAAAAGTGTTCACAGGGGGTACATCACTGAAAAAAGGTTGAGAACCACTGACTTAAGGAACTAATTAAAACACATTTCATTGATTCAATTTGATATCTGTCTGCGTTTTTTGATATATATATATATATATATATTTCTTTTGTGAAAAAAAATTCCTGTGATATGGATTTTCTTGCCTTCGGATCATATCAGACACACCATCACAACACAACAGCGGTTCCGTTGCCTCGATTGCTTTTCAATACAGCCCACAATAAGTGGTGCATATTTGTGAGTTGAATTTTAATAACATGACCAAACGCCACAAGTAGGACCATATAAGGTCATGAATGTGGAGTGTCTCTTTGCTGTCAGCGGGTATACGGGAAAAATAATTTTTATTTTGAAATAATCAATCTACACACAGTCCTAGTAGATCACCTGCATGAAGCCCACTAATAGTACATGCAATTATATAATTTGCACAAACTATTTAGTAAATCAGCCCCAAAATGTATTATCTTCTATTTATACGGCTACTATATTAGATTTAATGAGTGTAATGGTGACTATGTCGATGTTATTTATAGGGCTCATAATGTTAAAAAAAAACATGTTTAGGATTTCGAAAATATTTTTTTTAATGCTCTAACTATAAAAAATATTTAATAACTCCTACTACTTGGAAATTAATTTACCACGGCCAGGCCCTCAACCAATTAACAGTGATAAACGAGGGCCGACTGTACCGGTATTTGGTCGTAAGCGCTGCACAAACAAATGATTCGATGTGTTTTATTTTCAATCTACTGCATGAACTGTACAGTATATTATTAGTACAACACAGATTGAGAACATGATGTGTTTTACTGCACTCATCTTTAGCAGATGTGTCCTGTCATGTCCTGGCTGCTCTGCCTGTGCCTCTGGGTCAGTGTGACGGCCATTCAGCTGTGTCAGGCCACATTCTACGACACCATTCAGCAGCACCATGGGACGAGGCCTGGGCGAACCACCATCCACATGATCGGTGAGCCATTTGGTCTTTTTCGTTCCTGTTGTGCTTCATACAGATTTTAACAAAGCATCCAAGGGAGCAGAAAATAACTTTTCACCTGATTATTGAACAAAGGTGCTGCTACGTTTGCTCTCAGAAAACCCCTAACTTATTTAGCTTTTCACATTTTTAATTAGATTGTTGCATGATTGCTTTGATTTCCTCCGAGTTTATTTCGTTATCTCGATAGAAAAAAACATTCTTAACCTTGCAGCAAATCAATGTAGGTATTTTCATATGCTTTGATACCACTCAGCAGGAGTTGGTATGTGCCAAGGACGCATTGCAAAGCACAGACATCAGGTTTTAATGCATCACATATCCAAAGCTGTTGTCTGACCTGACTAAGAACTTTCGGGAGTGGATTTTTGATGTTTGAGGTTTCTTTAGTTAAAAGCCCTTATGTGACGCATTGGGTGTAATCTAAAAGGGGAGATGTCACAACATCGAGTCAGTCTTTTTTTATCTTCTTTTGTTACTGCAGCCCTTTTATGTCACAATGTTCAACAGCGATTGTTCAAAACCACGGTTGTTAAAGAGGAACTTCACTTTTTGTGGAATTTTGCCTCTCGTTTAAAATCTTTAAGAAAGCCATGACGATCATTGTTATTTATTTTTTCTTCTTTTGCATTCTAAATATTAAATACATTTGACCAAAAGTTTGCTTAAATAGGAGCCAATGGGAGTCGTGCAATTCCGCCTATAAAGCCCTTAAAAACGTCCAAACACCTCCATTGAGGTTTTATTTATATGATGTAAGTATATATGTAATGTAGTAACAGGCACATTTATAATAACATTTAATAATCTCATTTTCAATGTCTGATTTTTCTTTTTCATCATCATTGATCTCTACTCACTGCAGAATTTATGAGAGCACATAAACATTATAAAACATCACTTACTGTGAAAGGTCTGCTGTCATTAGGATGCTGACTGGTAGGATGTTCATATATTCCCATTTATATGATGAACCTCTGATAATCCTCACAAAAATACTGGAATGGGAGCTGGGGGAACAAAAGTATTTTTGTGTCGCCCTCGCCAGTTTCGGGTCCTAAATAGCTGTCAAAGTGTACCAACTTGTCGGAATACTTATTCAGATGTCTTCTGTGCAGGTGAGATGCATGATGTATGAGGTAAAATAAAACTTACAGGGAGCAGGGAAGCCAAGAAGCAGCAAACCACTCGATGATGTAATCAAAGGGACACACAGAAGTGATCACGTTTATTTTACAAGTTAAAATGCATTAAAAAAAATCCATTCATCATCGTATATTTCGTTATGATAGTGAACGATAGGCAAAACTTCCTAAAAAAGTGCAGTTTCCCTTTAAAAATGCAAACTATCTACTATGAACGTTTTTTATTCTTCTTCTTTTTTTGTTGTCTGTCTTGTGTTCATGCCTAGCAGGTCAAAACACGTCCTCGGCTTAGTGTCGGGAGATTTGGTTGCCATGGTTCCAGTCAATATGGTAACTGTGTAAAGTTTACAAATTTACAGGCTGCTTTAGTGGAAAAACAATTCTATAGCAGGTGACTTATACAATCAAGCTTTTATTGCAGACTCCAACGTCCAAGTAGACATACAATCACATTCAGTACATAAAACAAACAAAATACAGAATAACAGACATTATCACATAATATTAAAAAACAGTGCTTTTGCATATTCAGTAAAAGGCAGGTAATAAATGAATAGAAGCAGCAATAAAAAAATAATGATATATATATATATATATATATATATATTTATATATGTATACTTTAAAAATGTGTCTACTCATTCCATTAAAGGCACAGATACCAGTGTTTCCATAATATGATTAGTACCCAACAGAACTACACATACAATATGCAAAACAAAAAAACTAGAATGGAGAAGTAGCATCTTCAGCAGTGGAAATTTGTGTTTTGCATTGCATGGCTAATTTGTTTATGACATTTGTAACTAGGAGACCTAAAACTAAAAGCCAACTGCAGAGGAAAAATTTTAAAAAATATTTAAATAATTCCTATATTTTGATTATTAATAAAACAAGCAGAACAAGATCACTTAAATCAATGTTATTTTATATATCGGGTTTTAAGCTTGGACAGATGACATTGTCTGTGAGTTCAACTTGCTGTTCTCCATTAAGAGTTGTCCCTAATTGCATTCAGTCCCTCATTGAAGCCCCCTTAGATATTTAGCACACTTTGTACTTTTCTCTCTGAGTCACTGCAGCTGATATTCATGCTACATTGGCTCCCTGCAAATTGCATAGCCACAGCAACAGCACACATTCCTAATGGAACTGAATAGAAAATGACCAAACCTCTGTGGTTGAACTTTCATTTTCACAAGGGTCGAGACGTGAGTAAATATTTACCAATGTCAGTTTTGACGGAGAGGAAGCCGTCAACAACTTTAAAGGGAGTGTGCATCTCCCTCACATTGTTTCCTCCATTTGCCTGTGAGACTAAAACATATCAGCAATACATTTTGGTGTGCATATCATTATTATAGGATGATAATGGGACGTTTTGTAAAATGTGAAATTACGGCAACAGAGAAAGATGACAAATTGTTGAACGACTTTAGCTGCTTAAAGGATTCACATTCATTCCACTTAGCATGGTATGGCTCGTGGATAAATGAGATGCCAGTTTTATGAGCAGAGGATGGGCTGCCCGTCCAGATTGATCCTGACACGGAGACATTTGTTCTGCGCTCTGTGTTGTGCGCCTGTTGGATTGGTGGTAGGATTGGGGTTGACGGGTCATGAATTGGTGGCAAGAAGGCCAGTGGCTGCAGACCACTGGGCCAATCATTAATGCCAGCCAAATGTCACAAGTTCAACGTGACCGGTATTACAGACCGGGATTACAGATTACAAAAAATGGGGGATCACTTGTGAACTGTCCAACTGAAATTTGAAATCCATCAGAGAGATGTTTATTTTTAGAAATAAACATTTTTCATTTGTCAACACTCATTCATATTAAATACCGGATCGGTACTTTTGAAACGGTGCCGGTGCTTGAATGGTGCCTGAACCGATACACTTTTTTTTTGTTATGGAACTTACAGAAGACAGAGAATGTGCCAAAAAAATATGTAATTATGTCACAATATTAACATTCAGAATTCTAGGGTTTGTCAACACACCACACCTGCCATGATCGTGATTGGTGCGTAATGACGAAGTGTTGTGTTCCTATTAGGGTTAGATACCGTCCATACATGAATCGATATGATACAAAATCTTGGTAAATGTAAATTAATACCAGTGCTCAACAGTACCCATTTCCGGTTGAATAAGATTTTTATTTTAATTTTTTAATTTAACTGGAGAGAGGCATGTCGTACGCGTCCCCTGCGGGCGGAGCATGCGCAGGAGCCGGTCATGAAGCAACAAACAGGTGAACAGATACCTCAGCTGGAGCGAGTTATCTAATCACCTGTTCTTTTATCAGCAGCGCTGGAGATCATGACGTGGTGGGCGGCAGGAGAGAGAGACGGACGGACGGAGGAGTAAAGAGCCAAAGACATTGTAGTAATTATTGATTACTGTGACGACCAGCTCACATTGGCCAAACAAGGGGAGGTAGCTAAGTTACAGCAGCGCTATGCTGGCGTGTTCTCATTGCGGCCCGGCCGCACGAATCTCACCCGACACCACATTGAGACTAGCCCGGGGGTTACGGTGCTCTCTCGGCCATATAGGCTTCCCGAACACAAGCGCAAAATGGTGCGGGAGGAATTAAAAACTATGCTTAAGATAGGGGTGATAGAAGAATCTCACAGCGCATGGTGTAGTTCCATTGTTTTAGTGAGGAAGAAGGATGGTACCGTGCGATTCTGTGTAGATTACCGCAGGGTGAATGAACAATCGCGTTTTGACGCATACCCAATGCCTCGGGTCAACGAGCTCCTGGATCGGCTGGGCACTGTTAAATTTTTCACGACACTGGATTTAACAAACTGGCAGATTCCCTTGTCTCAAGCGTCCCGAGAAAAAACGGCCTTCTCCACTCCGGACGGGTTTTACCAATTCGTGACACTTCTGTTCTTCTTTTTCGGTGCGCCTGCCACGTTCCAGCGTCTCATGGACCGTGTACTGCGGCCCCACGCTGCGTACGCGGCTGCTTACTTGGATGATGTCATCATCCAGAGTAGCAGCTGGGAACAACACATGCGGCGGGTGGGGGTGGTGCTCGAGTCCCTGAGGCGAGCGGGGCTCACCGCCAACCCGGCGAAGTGCGCAGTTGGCCGGAGAGGTACAGTATCTGGGGTACCACTTGGGGGGGGGGGAGCAGGTGCGACCGCAGGTGGATAAAACAGCAGCAATCGGCGCCTGCTCACCTCCCAAGACTAAAAAGGAGGTGAGGCAGTTCCTGGGGCTGGCTGCATACCACTGCCGGTTCATTCCTCGGTTTGCGGACTTGACTGGCCCATTGACTGACCTCACCCGAAAGGGTGCTCCAGAAATGGTCCAGTGGACGAAGCAGTGCCAGCGGGGATTTGAGAAGGTAAAGAAAAGCACTCTGTGAGGAGCCGGTGCTGCGCATGCCGAACTTTGAGATCCCTTTTTGTCTGCAGGCGGACGCGTCGGGTCAGGGACTGGGGGCGGTACTGTCCCAGCAGGTGGGGGACGTCGACCGCCCCGTATTGTACCTCAGCCGGAAGCTCTCGGACCGGGAGGCAAGGTACAGCACGGTGGAGAGGGAGTGCCTTGCCATTCCGTGGGCGGTCGGGGCCCTCCGCTACTACCTGTTGGGGCGCGCCTTCAGTCTCTACTCGGACCACAAACCGCTCCAGTGGCTCCACCGCATGACGGGTACCAACGCGAGGATCACTCAGTGGTACCTGGCACTACAGCCTTACAACTTCCGGGTGGTTAGCAGGCCGGGTGCTCAGATGGCCGTGGTCGACTTTCTCTCTCGGCCCTCCACGGAAGGGGGGGGCAGTGGACACGACCGGACGGCTGCCCGGCCTGAATTAGGCGGTGGAGGCATGTGGAGAGGGGCGTGTCCTACGCGTCCCCTGCTGGCGAGGCATGCGCAGGCGCCGGTCATGAAGCAGCAAACAGGTCAGCAGATACCTCAGCTGGAGCGAGTTATCTAATCACCTGTTCCTTTATCAGCAGCGCTGGAAATCATGACGTGGTGGGCGGCAGGAGGGAGGGACGGACGGACGGAGGAGTGAAGAGCCAAAGACATTGTAGTAACTATTGATTGAGCTGAAAAGCCAAGAGACTGTATGAGTGAGTTGATCAAGCTGTTTAAAGTGTGGGAAACATTAAACCAAAGTGTACCCATTGAGCAAGAGTGTGTCGTGTCAGTGGCGCAGAAGGGGATCCGGGTTGGAGACCTTCCACATTAACATTCAACTGTGAGCTTATAATTATCACCGTGCTGTCCAGTTCTTACTGTATGCCTTGTTTTCTTACACGTCTGAGTCTCATTTGCAAGTACTATACAGTAGACTTTGCATGAAGTTGCAATTCCAAGACATTAGATAGATACTGTACATTGTATAGACTACGGTGTGAAACTTTGTCACTAATTAACTACGTATAGTAGGTACATTTTATTCATATAGCACTTCTCAAAGAAAGAGCTCACAAATTGCTCCACTTGGTGAAAGGGGCTGTCTGCAACATTTACACAGATGCCTAGAGCAGTGGTTCTCAAATGGGGTTACGCGTACCCCCGGGGGTACTTGAAAGTATGCCAAGAGCTATGTGAGATTTTTCTTAAATATTCTAAAAAATAGTAACAACTCAAAAACCCTTTATAGATATAATTATTGAATAATACTTCAACAAAATATGAATGTAAGTTCAAAAACTCTGAAAAGAAATGCAACAATGCAATATTCAGTTTTGACAGCTAGAGTTTTTGTGAACATGTTCCATAAATATTGATGTTAAAGATTTCTTTTTTTGGGACGCAATGTTTAGAATTAAATTCATGAATCCAGATGGGGGAACTTTAAGTAATGATTACTTCTATGTGTTGAAATCTTTATTTATAATTGAATCACTTGTTTATTTTTCCAACAAGTTTTTAGTTATTTTTATTTTCATTTTTTTCCAAATAGTTCAAGAAAGACTTCTACAAATGAGAAATATTTTGCACTGTTAAACAATTTAATAAATCAGAAACTGATGACATAGTGCTGTATTTTACTTCTTTATCTCTTTTTTTCAACCAAAAATGCTTTGCTCTGATTAGGAGGTACATGAATAAAAAAAATGTTCACAGGGGGTACATCACTGAAAAAAGGTTGAGAACCACTGGTCTAGAGGGCACTAACTTTCCAATGTGTTTTACACAGTGTATCCCGCCCTCTTACGACGTTTAGTACATAATGACAAACACTGGGGCTTCACGGTGGCAGAGGGGTTAGTGCATCTGCCTCACAATACGAAGGTCCTGCAGTCCTGGGTTCAAATCCAGGCTCGGGTTATTTCTGTGTGGAGTTTGAATGTTCTCCCCATGAATGCGTGGGTTCCCTCCGGGTACTCCGGCTTCCTCCCACTTCCAAAGACATGCACCAAGGGATAGGTTGATTGGCAACACTAAATTGGCCCTAGTGTGTGAATGTGAGTGTGAATGTTGTCTGTCTGTGTTGTATGGATGGATGACAAACACTACATAAAGTACGTACGTAACAGGTGCATATGTATTAGTTTTGGGTGTTGTTAGCTATCCATCCATCCATTATCTACCGCTTATTCCCTTTTGGGGTCGCGGGGGGCGCTGGCGCCTATCTCAGCTACAATCAGGCGGAAGGCGGGGTACACCCTGGACAAGTCGCTACCTCATCGCAGGGCCAACAGATAGACAGACAACATTAATAGCAATTTGGATAACTAGCGTTAGCTGTGATTGATTGTTAATTGCTTCTCTTGGACTGTTTTCCAATGTTTAAGAATCATTTAATTGGGGCGGCTAAAAATTGTGATTACTGTACATAAACTTAGTAATGGTGAAAAATAGACACACTTGTAAAACTAATGTGTTGTGGTAAACCACTAATGATAACACTAGATAGCTGGTGGTGTTTTTGTTATATTTATTTGCTATGAAAAATGCAAGTTGCAAAAAGCCCTGTTAAATTAAATGGATAGATGAATGACAAACAATACCGTCAAAATAAGCATGTAGCATGATACAACAACAAAGACATTGAAAATAAAATAATAAATATAATGATTAAATACTGCGATGAGGTGGCGACTTGTCCAGGGTGAACCCCGCCGTCTGCCCGGTTGTAGCTTAGATAGGCACCAGCACCCCCTGCAACCCCAAAAAGGGAATAAGCTGTAGAAAATGTATGGATGGATAATAAAATAGTCAGAAATAATTATGTGGGGGGAGGTGTAGTCAGTGCTGCCTGGAGGAGCAAAACTCACCGCCACTGTCCAGGGTGCTAAGGACGAGCACCACCGGGCAGGGGCGGGACATGTGCTGACGACGAGACACAGCTAGCAGGTGATTAGATGTCACAGGTGGTACGTGTTAATCTAATCACCTGGGGTCGTTAACAGCAAGCGGCCGGGGCAGAGGGGGAGAGAGGATACGAATGTGACTGAAAAGTCACGTTCTGGGAGAGAAATCTGTTATTGAAAGAAAACATTATCATTAAAACCTTGTTGAACCTGCACGCTTGGCTCTTGTGCCGCGTCTTCGGTGGAACTGCTAGGAAGCAACTTCCACAATTAATATATAGAATAATAAAAAATAATAATAGAAGGGAGCAGCACGGTGCCAGAGGGGTTAGTGCATCTGCCTCACAATACGAAGGTCCTGAGTAGTCCTGGGTTCAATCCCGGGCTCGGGATCTTTCTGTGTGGAGTTTGCATGTTCTCCCCGTGACTGCGTGGGTTCCCTCCGGGTACTCCGGCTTCCTCCCACTTCTAAAGACATGCACCTGGGGATAGGGCAATTGGCAACACTAAATTGGCCCTAGTGTGTGAATGTTGTCTGTCTATCTGTGTTGGCCCTGCGATGAGGTGGCGACTTGCCCGGGGTGTACACCGCCTTCCACCCGATTGTAGCTGAGATAGGCACCAGCGCCCCCCGCGACCCCAAAGGGAATAAGCGGTAGAAAATGGATGGAATAATAGAAGGTTTTTTCATCAGGGAGTAGTCTTTATCATTCAGCAGAATCGAGTCTTCTGCTGCGCCCTAAAAAGTGTTTTACTGTAAGTATTGTACTACACACCAGCTGTTTGATTGTAATGTACTTCTTCGTTGTATGAATTGAAATTGAAATGGTTGAATAACCCAATTTGGAGCTCTTCAAAATGCCAAGTAAAATTGCTAATGATAACCAGTAACACGTATATGGCTAATCCCACGTAAATTAGCATTGAGCTATCTTATTTTTGAAAAGTGGAGCCTTTCTGTTGGTCCGTGTGTTTTCTATCAGGTATACTAGTTTTCTTGGCATGGTAAATTGCAACATTACCTCGAAGCACTTAGCTGAGTCCACAATGATTGCTGCTTGAGTGACAGATTTCTTGCCAAGTATTTGAGTCTGCAACTGGACGTGAAGTCACGTGCAACAAAAGTATCAAAATATGGCACCGTTTGATTTTACGTGAATTGATACCGAGAAGTACCGACGGAATTCGCTCGATGCCTAAAAAAAGTATCGAATTAGTTGCCCATGTGGGGTTTCACCTGGGCACTGCTTTAGATGTCTTAAGACTCTGTGTGCATCTGTAAGGAGGCCACGTTAATTGCACAACATCACTAATAATCACCTGTTGCATGTGATTAAGTCTGCAATCATTAGACACCAAAATTAGACACAATAGCTATATATTCCCTAGGGGTGTGGGAAAAAATCGATTCGAATTTGAATCGCTATTCTCACGTTTTGCGATTCAGAATCAATTCTCATTTTTTTTAAATCTTTTTTTTATTTATCTATATATATTTATTTTTTTTATCAATCCAACAAAACAATACACAGCAATACCATAACAATGCAATCCAATTCCAAAACCAAACCTGACCGATCAACACTCAAAACTGCAATAAACAGAGCAATTGAGAGAAGACACAAACACGACACAGAACAAACCAAAAGTAGTGAAACAAAAATGATTATCATCAACAACAGTATCAATATTACCGTATTTCCTTGAATTGCCGCCGGGGCGCTAATTAATTTAAAACCTCTTCTCATTCCTGCGCTCATCAAAGGCATACTGTAAAAGTAAGCATGCGCTAATTATTTTAAAACCTCTTCTCACTCCGT
Organism: Nerophis ophidion; assembly: GCF_033978795.1. Taxonomy (NCBI): domain Eukaryota; kingdom Metazoa; phylum Chordata; class Actinopteri; order Syngnathiformes; family Syngnathidae; genus Nerophis; species Nerophis ophidion. The sequence goes on along the minus strand of NC_084616.1, from coordinate 18,589,115 downwards.
CACTTACCAAAGGTATGCAGTAAACATTTGAGTGCGATGTAAGCTTGGACCTTGAATCCTACTAAATAGCTCTTAATCTTCTTCCCTTTATGGGATTTCAAATTACCGGTATTGAAATCAGCCTCCTCCATTTTGAAAATGATGACAGGGGAAGTGTCACTCGTGACGTCACAAGTTTAACCAGGCGGTAATACTAAACATGCATTAATTATTTTGGGAAGCGAGTTTGACCCGGCAGTAATTCAAGGCAGGCGCATACTATATGCCCTGCGGCAATTCAAGGAAATAAGGTAGTTATAATTTCAGCATAGCAGTGATTAAAAATTAAATTAAATTAAAAATCCCTCATTAGATATTTATAATGATGTCTGAGGGGTCTCAGACACGCGGCCCGCTGGCCAATTGCTGCCCGCGGGACGTTATTTTGTGGCCCCCACCTTAATATGAAAGTTTAATGATAGTGCGGCCCGTAAGTTTTGTATGAATGGCACTTGGCAGTGTTGTTTGCGGAGCTGTAGGAATCTACCAATCACGGTGTTGTATGTGGCTCTCAAGGGCCAAACATTGACGTCACTTGCATGATGCAAACAGACAAAACCATCCCCCTCCCCCTTCCCTTCCATTTGCTCCAGACAGAGACGATTTTTGTTATTTGGGTCCAAAATGGCTCTTTCAATGTTCCGGGTTGCCTACCCTTGCGTTAGTAGAAAAGCGGCAAATGAGTGAAAGCGACAGAGACGTTGCCATGGAGATGAGGGTTTTCTAACGCGCCTGGCTGTCCGTCAGTAGTAACATTCCTCGATAACCTGGACCAATTCAAACCGTTTTTTTGGTTGTTTTTTTTTTATTTGCATTGCCTCACATTTCTTAAACCTCATTTTGTTCATTTATATTCTGATTTTATTTTGTGTTGAAAATAAAAATAAAGACATTTAAAAATATTTTTGGAAGAAATGTTCTCTTGCGGCCTAGCCTCAACCAAGTAAATTGAGTTTGAGACCTCTGCCCTAATAGGAGCAAAGCATTTTTGGTTGAATAAAAGAGAATAAGTTAAATACAGCACTTTGTCATCAGTTTCTGATTTATTAACAGTGCAAAATATTGCTCATTTGTAGTGGTCTTTCTTGAACTGTTTGAAAAAAAAGTAAGCAACTAAAATCTTGTTGAAAAATGAACAAGTGATTCAATTATAAATAAAGATTTCTACACATAGAAGTAATCATCAACTTAAAAGTGCCCTCTTTGGGTATTGTAATAGAGATCCACGTGGATTCATCAACTTCATTCCAAACATTTCTTCACAAAATAAGAAATCTTTAACATCAATATTTATGGAACATGTCCACAAAAAATCTAGCTGTCAACACTGAATATTGCATTGTTGCATTTCTTTTCACAGTTTATGAACTTACATTCATATTTTGTTGAAGTATTATTCAATAAATATATTTGTAAGGGATTTTTTAATTGTTGCTATTTTTAGAATATTTAAAAAAAAAATCTCACGTACCCCTTGGCATACCTTCAAGTACCCGCAGGGGTACGCGTACCCCCATTTGAGAACCACTGCTCTAGATGCCTACAATATAGGAGATATCTACCTGTATTTTCACTACATATTGATATGCTCCATTCGTACGCTGGCAGCTGTACTGCAGAGAGTGTTCCTCCAGAGGTCAGCAAGCTGCATGACCCTCACAATAGGTGTTTATACTGTATATACGGTCGCTGATTAGAACAAGCAGACCTGCGTCCTGCCCCGCAGCTCTGTTTATGCTGCCTCTCAATCTCTGGTATGGTCAAGGCAATATTTCTGCCTTACTGCTGCTATACAGGCAAGTGTATGCACTCAGCCGTATGATTCATATGGTGCACATTTATTTGGTGCAAAGACCATGAATGACGTAAAAAAGAGAACAGATTGTGTTTGTCTTGCGTTTGTAAAGCACTCGGAGGATGATACCTTTTGGGTCGTGCATCCTTGACCCTCAATGGAGGAAAATTCACCATGTTGATATCACTTACTTGTTAAAAAAAAAATATCTTGCTGCTTAAGGGGACTTTTAAGAATGGAGTCAGCCAATGAGCTCATGGGACAATATTTCCACAAAGTGTAGTCAAGTGAAGACTGGTGTGCACAGGGGATCAATGAACAGTGTGCCAGCAATTACTGAAGCATTAAGTAAAGCTGGTAAGTACATTTGCTAATGTTCAGCTATGGCTGACTGTCTAGGCCAGGGGTGCCCATTACGTCGATCGCGATCGACTGGTCGATCTCGGAGGGTGTGTCAGTCGATCTCAAGCCAGGCATTAAAAAATATACATAAAAATGAGCAATCATCAATCATACCAAGACTTCACTTTCGTCAGTTGTTTGACATTCTCGGCACCCGAGGATCTTGTGAGATGACGCTGGCTGCTGCAAGCTCATATTTAAGAAAAAAATCACTAACAGGGCGGACGCAGAGAAACACATTTTATTTCTAGAGACTCCGTACCTACTGTCAAAACTCAAAAGACCGACTGCACAGTTCCTGTCTTCACCATAAAAGACCTGTTTCATCCTGCCTGTGCTAACAAAATAAAAGTCTCAGAAAGCTAGCGTGCACAAGCTAGCAAGCTATGGAGTTTGATGCCAATGTATTTCTCCCCCGCCATCAGCGACCGCTTTCTCACTTGCTTGCCCACCCGCACAGTCACTGACGTCACTCACCTGCTGCCAGACATTAAAGGGCCACACACATATGCTACTCTCATAACAAAGTGTTTAAAAACGAGTATGCAAGTTGGACAAATGAGATGCCAAATCCAACCACTTTCATGTGGTATTGGACAGAAAGGAGGACTTTTTTTTTCCTCCATTTGAAAATGCGGACGTTATCAGCACCACTGTCTGATTCCAATCAATGCAAGTCATCAGAATCAAATACACCAACGTATATTCTTGTCTTCATGAAAGAAAGGAATCTATGTGTGTTAAACATGCTTGTATTATCATTAAACACCATTAACTTGTTAACAAAAATGTCTCTTTCATAAATAAATAAATATAAAATATAAATAGGAATGAGGTAGATCTCCTCGACTTGGTCAATTGAAAAGTAGCTCGCCTGCAGAAAAAGTGTGAGCGCCCCTGGTCTAGGCTGTCAAACTCAAGGCCAAATTTGGTCTGCCACCTCACGGCCACAAGGTGATTTTTTAGCATTTTTGTGAGAAAGATTTTCATCACGATTTGTGGCTCTTTGATTGGTCCAGGATGACTCTTTTTTAGTGATGTTAAGTTAACTTGGAAATATTTTCATGGGTTTGTCAATATTACAAGCAAACATTAAGAATAAAAGGTAAAAATAATCCTTGTTTCTCTCCTGCACTATCCAGTCTACTGAAAGAAAGGGATGCTGCCTGGGCCAAGGCTGGAAATACAAATTCCAGGCTGACTGGATGTTTTATTTAGGCAGCTCAGAAATCGCTTTACTTCTATTGTCAAGAAGTCAAAGTCTGAGTTTTATCTTTCGCAAACCACCAGTAGCTTAAACAATCCAAGAAAATTCGGGAAAGTCATTAAAAACGTCTTATGGAAGTGAAACCACAAATGATCTGCCAACTTGCATTGTGAAAGACTCATGTAGACTCAAAAATATTAACTGGGTACAACATGGCATACTGACAAAGCTTAACCCATTGTTACTATAACAATCTACAAGAATAATATAGGTTGCCTCTCTCTCTTCCCCACCATCTTTCGGTATTCTTTTATTCTTAATTTTTTCCTATCTCTCTAGTTATCATTATGTATATGTATTGTTGCATTTGAACAACTGTATTGTTGATAATAGAGGTAAACTATTGGTATTGTTCATGATCAATAGCGCTTTTTCTATTTGTATTTGTATTGCTCCAGTTGTAGTGTAAAAATGCTCATTGTCATTTCTATATTATTATTTATTTCACTAAGTGCTTCTTTGCTTTCACTTTTACAATCATATTTGTACATATCTGGGGCGGCATGGCGTAGTGGGTAGAGCGGCCGGCCAGAAACCTGAGGGTTGCAAGTTCGCTTCCCACCTATTGACATCCAAAAATCGCTGCCGCTGTGTCCTTGGGCAGGACACTTCACCCTTTGCCCCCTGTGCCGCTCACACTGGTGAATGAATGATAGGTGGTGGTCGGAGGGGCCGTAGGCGCAAACTGGCAGCCACGCTTCCGTCAGTCTACCCCAGGGCAGCTGTGGCTACTGATGTAGCTTACCACCACCAGGTGTGAATGAATGTTGAGTCCCACTTCTCTGTGAGCGCTTTGAGTGTTTAGAAAAGCGCGATATAAATTATTATTATTATATCATATGTGCTGGTGTTGTTCTATTGTTGTTGTTGTTTTTGTTGTTATTGTTGTGTTTGCTGTTGTTGTTTTTGTCTCTCTGTCTAATCCCCCTCTTATCCCCGAAATGTCCCTCTGTCTTCGTTTTGTTCTCTTTCTATCCCCTCCTGCTCCGGCCCGGCTGCACCAAATGATAATATAAATACATTTGATAAAGTCAAATTGAAATAAGGCAACAAGAGAAGTATCCTACACTTCTCTTTTGTAAAGTAAATATGAACAGCCGATATGAGCATCTGCATCATCTATATGATTTGCCTGAGAAGCTGGACAGGACAAAAAAAAAATATATATATATATATATATATATATATATTAACTGCTCACATGGTGAACTTTAAATGGTCACAACATTTAAGTATTTGGGAATTGTCATTAATGAGAACTTGTCCTTTAAATCTCACATGAACTTAAAATTAAATTGGGGGTTTTCTTTTGAAACAAATCTTGTTTTTCCCTACAAGTTAGGAAACGCTTGATTCTGACCACTTGTATGCCTTTGCTAGATTATGGAGACTTGCTTTTTATGAATGCACCCGACTCTAATTTGAAACAAATGGATACTGTTTATCACTGTGCGTAGTACGTTGTATTACTGTTTGTGGCAACCTTGTCCATCATTGCACTTTATATGCAAAGGCAAATTGTCCATCTTTATCAGTACGCATATTTTCTTGGTGGTTTTGTTTTATATATAAATCACTTCTTGGTCTGATTCCACCGTATTTGTGTTCTGTTATGTCTAGAGAATCCTGTCGCTACAGCTTAAGGTTGCAGAACATACTTAGAATGTTTGTTCTCAGAGCCAATACAAATCTTGGAAAAAAAAGCTTTCAGATATGCTGGTTCATGGTCATGGAATAACTTACAGAAGGATCTGATTTACCTGAGGTGATCACTTCAATAAATTTTAGGCCATTTTGAAGGATCGAGAAACCGTTGTTTTATTAGGCAGTGTGCTTGTTTTTAAATTGTTTTTACTGAAACATGTTAAATGTTGTTTTTATGTCAATATATGTGAGTCATTTACTTTTAATTGTGTGTGACTGCTGCGGTTTTCTGTTGTTTTTATAGGTATTTCGCAAACTTTTTTTGCTTCCCTTGTGGTCAGGTCACTCTTGGAAAATATATTTTCCTATCAATGAGTTTTTTAGCTGGTTAAATACAGAATATTGGTTGATTGATTGTTTGGTGTATGGTGTCATTTTATGTTGTCTGCCACATTTATATAGTTCGGCACGTTATTTAAAGTGGTCTGCTATATCAATTTACTGTACTGTATATGGCCTGCCACTTCATTTATGTGGTTCGCCACTTCATTTTATTTGGTACACAACATTATTTAAAATGGCCCGCCATATCATTTATATGGTCTGCCATTGCATTTAAGTGGTATGCCACCTCAATTTATGTGTTTTTTTGGATGTCAAAAATAAATAAATACTGAAATATCTGCGGTCGCAAGGTGTCACGTCCTGTCACATTGTGTTTTATCACCATAAAAGTGGCTTAAATGCAACAGTAGTTACTTTTGATTAATGTAATAAAACTTTTACTACAAGTCTTAAAATGTAAGTTTTTTTCAGATGGGATTATTGGCCCTCTAATGTGTGAGTGTTTTTCTTTTAAATATAAAATGTTCCAGATTAATGTACTCAAACACAGTGTTTACACGAACACATTTTTACGAGTCCAATATAACCCAGGGATATTTTGAATTAGCAAAACATGGTCACACAAGACACTTTCAGAGTGAGGAGAAATATAAACCTGTGCTTCCTGTGGAGGTGTTCCCTGGGAGACAAAGAGTAACCATGGTTGCTTGAGGTGGCCTTGCACCGTGGTGATCTTCCTCCCACCAAATGACCCCTTTGCTGCATCACACTGTGCAGAAATGAAAAGTCATTGATTGTCAACACAGTGAAGACCATCTCTTACCTTGAGGTTGACGCACAAATGGTTGTGTGTGAGACATGCAAAGTAGAAGGACACGGGGGGCTACATGGACCAGTAACTCTCTCGTAGCAATGATATCATTAATGCAGAGAAAAGTTATAAATCACTCAGTGTGATGCCCCTCTATTTTAGCTCCTCTTTTCACATTGTTCTCGGTCTTGATATTCTTAAAGAAGCTGTAATCACATTTTGGCTCCGCCGTGACACTTATAAAAGTGGGTGTACAAAGAAGCCTCCAAGGTCAACCACATTGCTTTGTGAGACGCTGGTCAACCTCTAAACAGTTTTCGTACCATGAATTCAGATGAATTGCATGAAAGTGCACTAATCAACTAAAGGTCTGCGTGTGCAAAAGCACGTGCAAACTTGATAGCACACGCAAAGCTGATCGACTAAACTTGTGCGCAGTTGATTGCGTCTGTTAAGTCGAGAGAAACCCAAGATTGTGCAAATATACATACATACGCATCTTAATATAAATATATATATATATATATACATATATGTATACATAAATACATATACATATACATATGTATATACTACATATATATACATATATACTGCATACCGTATTTCCTTGAATTGCCGCCGGGGCGCTAATTAATTTAAAACCTCTTCTCACTCCTGCGCTTACCAAAGGCATGCGGTAAATGTAAGCATGCACTAATTATTTTAAAACCTCTTCTCACTCCGGCGCTTACCAAAGGCATGCGGTAAATTTAGACCTGCGCTTATACATTTGAGTGTGATGTAAGGATCCCATCATGAAAAGCACAATTAATTAAAAAAAACGTTAATATACGGGAGCCTGTAAAGGACTGTATTTTACCTTGGGGGGGATGCTCCAATTAATCCCTATGTACCCAATAAATCTAGTCTAAGAGAGAGTGAGAGGAGACGGCTTATATAGTTGAACAATTTACTATATACACCACATAAACATACAATAATCAGACAATAATAAACACACATTAATTACATTCACACACTTGTCCCCACTCACACGCTACCTCCCCAACTCGCGCTGTCGACTTCCCTCCCAGCAATGTAGCCACGATAGCACACAACTAAACTTTTATAATGTTCCACACTCGCTCTCCAAAGAGTAAACAGTCACAGGGGAGAGGGTCTCTTTAACAAACTTAACTAATACGTGACTAAACCTGCCGTTCGTGAAGTCCCTCTGCAGCAAACAAACACATGTGCGAGCTGCGGTTAGCACACCCGTCCCACCTACTGGCAACGTGAGTGCCCAAACGTCCTAAACTTTAACGAGTTTATAAACTGTCACTTATAACACACTGAAATAGGAAGCTTACTGTGGTTATTTCTCTGAACTGCAACCGTGGTGAACTATCTCCCGTGTAGTATTACCGACGCTACGTTGCTTGTTAATGCCGGAGCTCTTTTAACACTTTGTTTAACGTGCCGGCGGAAACGGAACTGCCCGTAACCATAGCAACCGGAAACCATAGCAACCAAAACCACAGCAACGGTTAAACAACTTAAAGAAACACATTTTACCTTTCCAAACGACACATCTGAAATAGAAATAAATAATAATGATTAAACCCTTAACAGAAACAATCTCCTATTTGTGGAACTCAAGGAACAATTACATAAATATGCAAACCTTCAGAACAGTTAATATGTAGCATAAAAAATGCATATGGCCCTAAAACACCACAACACTCATTCACCGTATGTAAGTACCCACAATAAAGACTCGATATAAATATAAATTCAATCGGATCAGAAACATTGGAAGAAACGGGATAAAAACCCGATGCTAACCGCCCATAGAAAATACATGGGTACGGCTAGTAGCTACTATAATCAGACAAAATCACTTACCAACTCGGCTTGATATCTTAACATCGCCACACTCTCTCATCGCAACTCGGCCCTGATGGTCGGCACCTATAAGTTTACAATTAGTTGTAAAATGTTGGACAGTCTGACTTGTATATCACTCAGAAGCGCAGATTCCAACCATTGGAATACTTTCTATAGTTTAAGACTTAAATTCATCCATCCATTTTCTACCGCTTATTCCCTTTTGGGGTAGCAGGGGCGCTGGTACCTATCTCGGCTACAATCGGGCGGAAGGCGGGATCACCCTGGACAAATCGCCACCCCATCACAGGGCCAACACAGATAGACAGACAACATTCACACTCACATTCACACACTAGGGCCAATTTAGTGTTGCCAATCAACCTATCCCACGTGTTTAAGACTTACAGTAATTTCAAAACAGCACTGCACATGGTAATGGTGGCAACAGTTTTGATGTTAAAGTTTTAAAAAAAATATTTGGGAATGTACTGCAGGCGGAAGTCCATGGTTCTCGCCCGGAAAAATGTGGAGTGCCATCTCCGGGTTGGGTATGAGATCTTGCCCCAAGTGGAGGAGTTCAAGTATCTCGGGAGTCTTGTTCACGATCGTTAGAGTGGATCGTTAGATCGACAGGTAGATCGGTGCGGCGTCTTCAGTAATGCGGACGCTGTATTGATCGAAGAAGGAACTGAGGTGGAAGGCATAGCTCTCTATTTACCGGTCGATCTACGTTCCCATCCTCACCTGTGGTCATGAACTTTGGATTATGACCGAAAGGACAAGATCACTGGTACAAGCCACCGAAATAAGTTTCCTCCGCCAGGTGGCGGGCCTCTCCCTTGGAGACAAGGGACAATCTCTGCCATCCAGGGGGAGCTCAAAGTAAAGCCGCTGCTCCTCTACATCGAGAGGAGCCAGATTGGGGTGATTCGGGCATCTGGTCAGGATGCCACCCGAACGCCTCCCTAGGGAGGTTTTTAGGGCACCTGTTGGGAAGACAATGTCTCCCGGCTGGCCTGGAAACGCCTCGGGTTCCCACAGCAGGAGCTGGACAAAGTGGCTGTGGAGAGGGAAGTCTGGGCCTGTCTGCTTAGGCTGTTGCCCCCGCAACCCGACCTCAGATAAGCGGAAGAAGATTGATGGATTGATGGATAAATCCTACATTAAAAAAATTGGAGCGTACAAAAACTGAGATACTACTGTAAATGAAAAGTATATGTTCCAGGGCCAAACTATTTGTAAAATGTTTATTGTACCAGAATTTATTTAATTGAAAAAAATAAACATTAACTTTTTTAACAACAATACAAGTGAAAAACTGCTGTTAATAACAAGAAGAAATACTAAACATTAGGGCTGTGAATCTTTGGGTGTCCCACGATTCGATTCAATATCGATTCTTGGGGTCACGATATATCGATTTTTTTGATTCGATTCAAAAACGATATTTTTCCGATTCAAAATGATTCTGTATTCATTCAATACATAGGATTTCAGCAGGATCTACCCCAGTCTGCTGACATGCTAGCAGAGTAGTAGATTTTTTTTTTAAAAAGCTTTTATAATTGTAAAGGACAATGTTTTATTAACTGATTGCAATAATGTAAATTTGTTTTAACTATTAAACGAACCAAAAATATGACTTTTTTTTCTTTGTGAAAACATTGGACACAGTGTGTTGTCAAGCTTATGAGATGCGATGCAAGTGTAAGCCACTGTGACACTATTGTTATTTTTTATTAATTGTATAAATATCTAATGATAATGTCAGTGAGGGATTTTTAATCACTGCTATGCTGAAATTATAATTAATATTGATACTGTTGTTGATAATATTCATTTTTGTTTCATTACTTTTGGTTTGTTCTGTGTCGTGTTTGTCTCCTCTCAATTGCTATGTTTATTGCAGTGTTGCTGGGTCAGGTTTGGTTTTGGAATTGGATTGCATTGTTATGGTATTGCTGTGTAGTGATTTGTTGGATTGATTTAAAAAAAAAAAAAAATTGTTTTTTTAAATTACAACAAAAAAAATCGATTTTTTAAAAATGAGAATCAATTCTGAATCGCACAACGTAAACGATTCGATTCGTATTCGAATTGATTTTTTCCCACACCCCTACTAAACATTATCATGTAGTCCTCGTGTCTGAGTGCCTTTATTCCGAGTGCTCCCGTTTCTTCCCACTATCCATCCATCCATTTTCTACACTATTTGTCTTCATCAGGTTCACAGGTGAGCTACAGTTTATCCCGGTTGACATTAGGTGAGAGGGGGGTCACTGGTCACAGAAAAAACACCTTCAAACATTACAGTGTGTGCATAATGGAATGCATTAAGGAATGTATGATGGCATGAGGGATATATGGTGGTCATCTGCTGTCCTTGCATGTCTGGTCCACAAAGCTCACTACTGTGATTTGAGCGGTCCCATTATCCTTTCATAGTATTTAGTGGTGAGTGGAAGCATCTGATATTTTTTCTGTTCCATGTGCTGCAAGAAAGGAAGCTGCTGGCTGCTCCCACTGACATGAAAAATGGATATTCGGCTGTCACAAACAAAGGTTGTATCCTCTACGTGCGGTTTTAGACACTGACAATTTAATAGCCTTATATAACGCATCCTGGAGGCACATTAGTTTGACATACCCCCCCCCGTTCCCATCCCTTAGACCTCCTCTCATCCGCATTCCCTCTTTTGTCAATGCCGCTTCCGCGGTGCCGATAGGAAGTGGCGTGCCTCCTCAAGCCAGAGGCCTCGCCACATCTGCAGCGCCGCGACGAATCCACTTTGTTTTGCCAGTGCCGCACATTCTACTGTGATGTGACAATACTGACCCCTTTGTTGGGCGCAAGAAAGTCCTATTACTGCTTTCAAAATGGATTTTCTTGACTTAAATGGCTGTGTTGTGAGGAGTAGCAAGGCTGCTTCCGCAGGGGTTGTATCATGTTCCTTACTGCTATTAGATGATTTGCCTTTCATTCGCCCCGAAAGAAAAAACACATTTCTTTAAGTAAATGGATCTAAGGACAATCAGTGCCTTAATTATTATTGTATGCGCACAGCTACAAATGGCTTTTGCATATTTCAGTATTTGCCATTTATTTCGTCTTTTGGTTGATGAATAATTCATAACAGAGTGCTTCTCCAAGCTTGTGGATATTTGTTTAAACAGCATGTTTAATTGAAGTCTTTCAGCCAACGTGTGGGGGCTAAGGTTTGTGGTTACAATGCTTGTATGCAAAATTAATTTCACTAGCCCACAGCTTAATTAATCAACCTGCTTCTCACCCTCGCATCTCCAACGGACAGAGAATGTGCAAGCATTGAAGAAAGGGATTTTATACTGTGTTCACAACTTTACTGTTGTTTTTACACGTACTCAAATAATATTTCTCCTTTCACTTTTATCATGAAAGAACAATGTTTGTAATTAACACATTCAAAGAGAAATGATGACTTACGGTTTAGTATAATGTGAATAATAATAATAAGGGAGCTCTGCTGAGAACTTATCAACAATGAGGTAATTGTGTGTCCTAATTGAAGGGAAACTGCACTTTTTTTTTCCTATCGTTCTCAATCTTTATAAGGGACATGACGATAGATATTTTTTGTTTGTTTGTTTTTTATGCATTCTAAATAATAAATAAATGCGATCAATAGTTTGCTTACAGTGGAGACTATGGGAGCCACTCAATTATGCCTATGAAGCCCTTAAAAATATCCAAACACCTCCATTAGGGTTTTATATGTGAGTATATATGGAATGTAGTAACGGGTACATTTATAATAACATTTAATTTTTACTTATTTTGATCTTTTTAAAGAAACACTGTGAATGAATTAATATAATATAATATTTTTTTAAAATTCCTTCATCGCTGATTATTACTCACTGCAGACTCCTGAGAGCCAACAAACATAATATAAAACATCACTTACTGTTCAAGGTCTGCTGTCATTAGGACGCAGACTGCTTGGATGTTCATAACAGAGAAATGGGGCCAAGTGTATTTTCGTGTCGTTCTCACCAGTTCTGGGTCCTGAATGGCTGACAAAGTCGACCAACTTGTCGGATTAGATTCTCAGCCATCTACTTTTCGGATGAGAGGCCTGATTTATGATCTACAATAAACTTCCAAGAAGCACTAAAAACTAAACGTATTTGACGGGTTGAAGACACAGTCAAAGGGGGCTGAGGACTTTGACACATACAGTAAATAAGACTGCCTACAAACAGCAAATCCTGAAGAGACGGTCAGAAAGCGGCTTGAAGATGGGCTCTAAAATATAATCCATGCAAAATTTTGACCAAAGACCCACCATTACATGTTAAGTAGACCAGTGTTTTCAACCTTTTTGGAGTCAAGGCACATTTTGGTTCATTGAAAAAATGCGGAGGCACACTACCAGCAGAAAACATAAAAAATATAAACTCGGTAGTTGATATTGACAGTAAAAAGTCATTGTTGCAATTGTTAGATATGAATTCAAACCATAACCAACCCTGCATCACTATAGCTCTTGTCTCAAAGTAAATGTTACGGCCTGTTACATTACGCCTTCACTTATTTGGAGTTTGCTGGTGTTTTCCTGTGTGTAGTGTCTTGTGCTCCTATTTTGGTGGCTTTTCCTATTGTGTTGGTATTTTCCCTTAGCAGTTTCATGTCTTCTTTAAGTGCTATTCCCCGCACCCGCTTTGTTATAGCAATCAAGACTATTTCAGTACTGCGGACACTATCATTCATTGTGTGGAAATTGTTGATTGTCATGTCATGGACGTCGTCTGCCCCACACGCTATAAATCTTTGCTTTTGTCCAGCATTTTGTTTTTGTTTACTTTGTAGCAGTGACGAGCGGTCAGGGGAGGCAGGGGAGGCAGTGCCTCACCTGTGATCATGCAAAGAAATAAAATATATAATGATAAAATAATTGTAATTGTTAGTTTTTAATTTTCATTTAGCTTCACCAATTTGGATTATTTTTTTCTTCAAAATCGCTGAATTTTCGCAATCCCTCGTAAACTTCTCTGTCTGCCGTGCGGCCAGAGTGCGTACTTGTCTGATCTGTTGCTGAGCATTCAAAACGGCAGAGAAAAAAGTCTGAGGTGAGGCAAACAGTTCTCTCGTCTCACGATAGGGTCGCTCATGATCAGAGACATACGGTGGCGTAAGCGAGTCAAGTGCCGCAGCGAGTAACATGTTTTGTGTCTTGGTGAGCCATCAAAATGGCAGAGAAAAAAGCCTGAGGTGAGGCAAACAAATCTCATGCCTCACGATAGGGATGGGGCGCTCATGATCCCAGACATACGGTGGCCTCAGCGGGTAAGTGCCGCGGCGACTTATTTTTCTGTCTCCTGCACCCCGACTTTCAACATGGATGACTACATTTCCGCACTTACACAGTTTTCTAAAGTGGAGTTTCAAGCGAAGCAGGAGATAATTACTAAAGGAAGACCAACGCCGGAGCCTGATGGGTTGTTTCAATCAGCAAGACTAAAAGTTACTCGCTCTTTCCAGACGGAGTGGTATACGTGAAAAGACTAGCTTTGTGGATGTTCTGCAAGAAACTGCCTTTTCTGCTTTCCTTGCGTTCTTTTTTCAACTTGTGAAACTGTGTGGACTGAAATGGGATTTTGTGACCTAAAGAATTTGCAAAGAAACCTCACCAAACATGAGCGGTCGGCTGCTCAAATTCAAACCTAGATTGCGCTAAAAACATTTGGGATGACGAGGATAGACTTGGGTTTGGATGAACAGCGGCAACTCAACATCAGTGTCCACAATGCTAAGGTAAAAGAGAACCTCGAGAATTTAAAAGTTCTCATCATTGCGACCTGCTTCCTTGCCAAACAGCAGCTAGCATTTTGTGGAAATGATGAATGTAGGAGGTCTGCTAATCGCGGCAACTATGTTGAACTCTTATAAGACTTTTAAAACTGAAGGAAGTGAATGAGGACTTTTACCAGAAAGTGACGGATATTTCTATCCAGAAGGACCGGCGCATGCACTTCATTTATAAGTAAAGGTAAGACGGCGATAACATTATTTTTGTTTCGTTTTTAATGAAATGCACATTTTGAGGGCGATAGTTTGTGTGTGTAAAGAATGCAGAAATTAAACATAACCCGTAAACTGCTGCCAATAAAATGGCCAATAATCTGCGCAGAGCGCATACTGTATATGTGTAAATCTGATTCTGAGTAAATCAGTGCCTCACCAGCTTTAAACCTCACCGCACGGCACTGCTTTGTAGCCAGTTCCGTATTAGTTTCGTTTTCCATAGCCATCCCTAAGCTTTAATGCCATTTTTAGGGGCACTCGCCTTTTGTTTATTTTTGGGTTTAGCATTTGATACGACGTTTACAAAGCAATTAGCTACCTGCTGCCACCTACTAATATGGAAGAATATTACACGGTTACCCTGCCGACCTCTAGACGGCACCGACACTCAACAAAAGGTACTTTATTTGCAGATTGCATAAAATGATTTTAACCCAAATAGGTGAAATGACATCATCTCCCACAGCACACCAGTGGTTGAAAAACACTGACGTATACCACACAAAAAAATGTAAGTGCAGAAAAAAACCATAGTATGACCCCTGATAAAGATATATTTTTCAAAAAGCAAGGTTTAATAACTCTGTGAGGGTTTCGCCAACACATTGAACACAATTCCAAGTGACTGCAGCATTTAGCACTTAGCATGAGGCGATGTGGTATGTGTCATCCTTGTGACCTCTGAGCCAACCATGTCCTCAATTCTTTTTGTGTAAAAGCCTCATCATCAAGTGCTTCAGGCACTTCCTCATTTGCAGACTCTCTGCCATCAGAACCTTACAAGATCAAATAATTTTTTGCACTGGAGCACACATCAAACATTAGCATCATGGTTGTTGCTGGTAGCTAAAATAAACCAGTGTTGGCTCTCTTATGTCTATGTAAATTGTGTGTGCTGCACAGTGTATTTATAACATGATAAACAGCTAAATTTATATTCCAATTATTGTTATCTGCAACCTGCAGTATTTGGAATAAGAGCAACCTTTACTGTATTGTACGCAAAATAAGACTTCAAATGGGGACCAGAAAATGAATAAGTGGGATGTATGCAACATTTGAGCTAAATGTTAACTCAGTAACAATCAGTTTCATGCACCTAAGTATTTATACGCATACTTAAATGATATAGGCTAGGAATGGGTTCGGTTTATAAACTGTGATGTTAGTGCAGTTCACGGATTTGTGGTCAAAGTAGGCAGGGTCTCACCGTACTTCCCTTTTTTAATAATAATTCATAAAATATTATTTTTTCATTATTTTGAGTTTTGAATATATTTTTAGAATGATTAGAATTGTTTCCAAAAATTTTCCTTGGTAAAAAAATCTTTAAATTTGCACATTTAATGATCACATACAGGGCTTGATCTACTAGGGTCCAAATACCACGTGGTAAACAGCACGTGGAAATTGTTAAATAGTGCGTACTATTAGTGGGCGAGTTGTGTGTTATCTACTAAGACTGTGTACAATTTATAACAAGTGCAAAAGTGGCACAGGCCTCCGGAATCATCGTTGAGGCCTTTAGAGCCTTCAAAACAACTTCAGAACACTCAATCAAAGATTTATATACACACTGTAGGTACAAACGCATATATAAAATGTAGTAACAGACACATTCATAACAATATGTAATGTGTTCAACATTTACCATATTTTGGCCATTTTATGCATTACCAGAACTTCTTTCCTTGGCACATTTATTTCCGTTTTCATAGCACGC